>NC_137235.1:670426-697926 GCF_949987685.1 Ammodytes marinus | reverse complement strand
CTAGCAATGTGTCTATTTACAGAGCCTAGGCTGTGTATTAACACTGGATTGTTTTACACTGGACAGGTGAGGTTTGTGTCCTTGAGCAAGACACTTAACCCCAAACTGCTCCAGGTGCGCTGTACTATGGCTGACCCTGTGTTAGGACCCCCTCTGGAGTGTGTCTGTCTGTCTGTCTGTCTGTCTGTCTGTCTGTCTGTCTGTCTGTCTGTCTGTCTGTCTGTCTGTCTGTCTGTCTGTCTGTCTGTCTGTCTGTCTGTCTGTCTGTCTGTCTGTCAGTGAGTGAGTGAGTGAGTGAGTGAGTGTGTGTGTCTGTGTGTGTGTGTGTGTGTGTGTCTGTGTGTGTCTGTGTGTGTGTGTCTGTGTGTGTGTGTGTGTGTGAGTGTGTGTGGGCGTTAATTCATATCATGTATTAGGTTATCTGGGTAATCTCTAAATTCTGCTGAAATTCTCTGTAAAGGGCACAAGATGACTTGATAAGGAGCCTCGTGCTTGAAAGTTTTCCATGACGTAGAGACCTGCGGTTCTCAGAAGCTGCTGAAGAGCGTTGACACGGAGCTGTTGGCGTCAGTGTTTGAGTGACAGTCACACTGAGACCTCGGAGCAGAATGGCTTATTTTTGGACTTTTTTTCAAGCGTAGTTCGCCCATGTATTACTGCGTCAACTCGTGCAGCTGTTTTTTCTCTGGCCCCCTCTGCATGCTGACTTCTGCTACAGCCACGTCTCCCCCAAACTCCTTATAGTGACTGCACTGATCACCATCTCCATAAGGTAAGAGAATAACTATGCATAAGTACAGCATACCACCACACTTCAAAAATACTGAACTATACCTTTAATATGCACATGTTCAAATGTCATCTTAAAAATGAGAGGCAGTGATGAAGGTTATTCTCACATCTAAAAATATTACCATTGTTTATTTTAATCATAAACGGCTTTGATCTTTACAAATTAAATTATATTCAGACACTTGTTCTTAAAATGCACAACACAAAATAATATTATTGTATGACCTACATTTAGTTAAGTTTTGTCTTGTGATTAAAGAAAAAATGAATAGATTTTGGTTTAATTTAATATATAGTTTGTACTGAATCAGAAATGTAACTTAGTAAAGTTGATGAAACTTCTTGTAACAAAATTACAGCATTTTAACTGGTTTACTGAAAAGTTCAAATGAATGCTTAGGTGTAAGAGAGAGAGAGAGAGAGTGTGTGTGTGTGTGTGAGAGAGAGAGAGAGAGAGAGTGTGTGTGTGTGTGTGAGAGAGAGAGAGAGAGAGAGAGAGAGAGAGAGAGAGAGAGTGTGTGTGTGTGTGTGTGTGTGTGGGTGTGTGTGTGTGTGTGTGAGAGAGAGAGAGAGAGAGAGAGAGAGAGAGAGAGAGAGAGAGAGAGAGAGAGAGAGAGAGAGTGTGTGTGCGTGTGTGGGTGTTAATTCATATCTTGTATACGGTTATCTGGGTAATCTCTAAATTCTGACATGCAGGCTTCATTGACCACAAGCACTCTCACATATACGCTTCATCATGCATATTAAGTGTGTGTGGTTGTGTGTGTGTGTGTGTGTGTGTGTGTGTGTGTGTGTGTGTGTGTGTGTGTGTGTGTGTGTGTGTGTTGTGTGTGTGTGTGTGTGTGTGTGTGTGTGTGTGTGTGTGTGTGTGTGTGTGTGTGTGTGTGTGTGTGTGTGTGTGTGTGTGTGTGTGTGTGTGTGTGTGTGTGTGCGTGGGCGTTAATTCATATAATGTATCAGGTTATCTGGGTAATCTCTAAATTCTGACATGCAGGCTTCATTGACCACAAGCACTCTCACATATGCGCTTTATCATTCATATTAAGTGTGTGTGTGTGTGTGTGTGTGTGTGTGGTTGTGTGTGTGTGTGTGTTGTTGTGTGTGTGTGTGTGGTTGTGTGTGTGTGTGTGTATTGTTTACGCCCCTGGCTTCTTGCTTCTTCTCAGAAATGGTGACAGCTAATGTGTCAGAGAGAGAGAGAGAGTGTATGTGTGAGTGTGAGAGTGAGTGTGAGAGTGAGTGAGTGAGTGAGTGAGTGAGTGAGTGTGTGTGTGTGTGTGTGTGTGTGTGTGTGTGTGTGTGAGTGTGTCTGAGAGTGTGAGTGTGAGTATGTGAGTGAGTGAGTGAGTGAGTGTGTGTGTGTGTGTGTGTGTGTGTGTGTGTGTGTGTGTGTGTGTGTGTGTGGGTGTTAATTCACATCATGTATCAGGTTATCTGGGTAATCTCTAAATTCTGACATGCAGGCTTCATTGACCACAAGCACTCTCACATATACGCTTTATCATGCATAATAAGTGTGTGTGTGTGTGTGTGTGTGTGTGTGTGTGTGTGTGTGTGTGTGTGTGTGTGTGTGTTACTGTGTGTCCGTGTGTGTATGTGTGTGTGTCCGTGTGTGTGTGTGCGTGTGTATGTGTTATTCGAAGCCATAGTACTTAACGTGTTTCCTTATTGTTATATGACATCAAAGGAGATAGAAATGTGCATAATATTCAGTTTGTTTGTGTGTGCCTGTCTGTGTGCGTGTGTGTCTGTCTGTCTGTGTGTGTGTCTGTCTGTGTGTCCGTGTCTGTCTGCGTGTGTGTCTATCTGTGTGTGTGTGTGTGTGCCTGTGTGTGTGTGTGTGTGTGTCTGTTTCTGTGTCTGTCTGCCTATGTGTCTATCTGTGTGTGTGTGTGTATGTGTGCGTGTGTGTCTGTCTGTGTGTGTGTGTTAGAAATGTAGGAGGGGTGAGCTGAATTTAATTTGGATTGCCATGTGTGTGACTCACCTTGCATGTGTGTGTAATTGATACAAATACAAGACTTAAACCTGCAGTGTGTAGAATTTTGGGTTTTATTTCCTAGCAGATTTTGTAGAAAGCAATTATAATGTCCATAAGTACATTTAATTTAGTGCATAATAGCTGAAAAAAACGTTTTGAATTATTTATTTTTCCCTTACAAAGGGTCTCATATATGTCCATATTTCTGCATATTTTGGACCAAGGCCTAGTGCCGCCATCTTGAAAGTGTCATAGTTGGAATGTCATCAGGTGCATTGTTTAAAATGTAGAATTGTTCTTGTCCTTGAAGGCCACTGTAACTTCTGTTATTATTCTAAAGGGTTGGGGTTACCCAGGGAGCGTTGCATTCTAGAACTTTGTAGAACTTTCTTGATGATGTCATATTACACACTGCACCTTTAACTTACCTAACTTTGTTCAGGTCAAGAGGAGAGGAAGCCCGCTGAGTTCCTGCTCGTCAACGGACAGAGATACGCTGTGGTGGGGTAAGTGTTCAGTTCAACTGGTTAATAACTTGATCATTTTAAACACAAACTCTTATTGTTATATGACATCAAAGGAGATAGAAATGTGCATAGTATTGAGTTTGTTTGTGTGTGTGTGTGTGTGTGTGTGTGTCTGTCTGCCTATGTGTCTATCTGTGTGTGTGTATGTGTGTGTGTTCCTGTGTGTGTGCGTGTGTGTCTGTCTGTCTGTCTGTGTGTGTCTGTCTGTGTGTCCGTGTCTGTCTGCGTGTGTGTCTGTCTGTGTGTGTGTGTGTGTGTGTGTGTGTGTGTGTGTATGTGTGTGTGTGCCTGTGTGTGTGCGTGTGTGTCTGTCTGTCTGTCTGTGTGTGTGTGTGTGTGTCTGTCTGTCTCTCTCTTCACAAACTGTTATTGTTATATGACATCAAAGGAGATAGAAATGTGCATATTTTTATGAACCTACAGGTTCGCTAAGACGTAGAGACCTGCGGTTCTCAGAAGCTGCTGAAGAGCGTTGACACGGAGCTGTTGGCGTCAGTGTTTGAGTGACAGTCACACTGAGACCTCGGAGCAGAATGGCTTCAGTCGCACACCTCGCCTTACTGCTGTTTGCTTTCATCAGCAACATTCACTCAGAAGAAAAGATCAGAATCCGAGAGAAAGGAGACTCTTACACCTTCAAACCTGATTTCTTCTTCTATTACAACGTCAACTCCTACTGCCTGTTCTCCAGGTCTGTTGGAGAGGAGAAGCTTGTCCTATGGAACACCTCTGACTCCTCGTCTGAGAACTCTACACTACCGGACGGCTTGAAACAACGACTGACAGTTTACATCACTAAGTGGGACAACGTTCCTCATTACATTATCAACAATCTGACCCATTCAGACTCAGGTCTGTACCAAGAGGAGTGTTGGACCGAAGGCACTGTGATATTGGAGAGAAACACCAGTATTATTATTTGTAGTAGGACAGATGAGAGAAAACTTTTCCAACTGGGAGGTGGAGACACAGTGGACCTGCCATGTGAGGACGCGGCTGACGGTCTGGAAATCCAGTGGCTCATGACTGATGAATACTATGATAGAGACTCTGGGTCAGAGACATTATGGACGAGAGTTTTTAAGGACGGTTTGACATCGGTGACGGACATTGTTAAAGGAGGATTTCAGGTGGTGATAAATGCATCAGGTCCTCGTCAGTCCAACATCACCACAGCAGTCGAAGGGAACTTCACTTGTCTTGTGATGAACCAACAGCATTGTGTCAGCAGTAGCCCTGTAGATGTATACATACCAGATGAGACAATCTACCGCTCGGTGGGAGAGACGGCCGTGTTGCAGTGCGATGGCTCCGGTGATGACGAGCCACGTTGGAAGAAGTATAGAGGAAGTTACCAAAGACCAAAACGTTTCAAAAACGAGTCACTGGTGTTTTCATCGTTAGCATTAAATGACTCAGGTCGGTACCGCTGTCTAAGCTATCACAGTTGGAATAATTTGTATCTGTATGTGTGCCCCAAATTTGGCCCCCCTGATGTAGAGCTCTTCTCAGGAGGAGAAAATGTCACTATCAGATGTATCGGAGATGTGAGTGAAGGAGGGAGATTCCGTTGGTTCATGAAGTCTAAACAAACACAAGGCAGAGTCGTTTATCAAGATAAGTTTGATAGGAACAGAATAATTACCTCTCGCAGGTCGGTTACTATCTTCAATGTCTCACTGGAGGACACAGGGGAGTATTGGTGTGCAGCAGTTAGGAAATACTGGCAGTGTCGGTCAACAGCCAAAACTCTCCTGATGTACAGAGATCCCTTTGGGTTCTACTCCACGTTCTACAAAGTGAGATGTGTAGTGGTCAGTATTCTGCTGGTGGTTCTCTGTGTGACTGCGGCAATTGCGACCTGTATAAAACCAAGTGAGTAGAGGCTTAAAGGGGTCGTTCAGTGCTGTTGAAGTGGGGTTGTATGAGGTTGTATGAGGTACTATAATAGTTAGTGTGTTACTTATGTAGATGGCGAACAGCGCAGTTATTTTTAAAAGTTTTGGGGAGACTTGGCTGTAGCAGAAGTCAGCCTTGAACTGTTGCAGAGGGGGCCAGCAGAAAAAAAGTTTCAGAAAATTTCAGAAAATATGTACACCAACAAGTTTGTTGGTGTACATATTTTTTTAAGATAGTTTTTCGGCATTTTTATTCTTTTTGTTAGACATTGTGTAGAGACAGAGATGAAATGGGGCAGAGAGGGGGATGACATGCAGAGAATGACCCGGGCTGGATTCTAACCCGTGGTCCATGAGACAGACAGTCAGGCAGTGATGAAGGTTATTCTCACATCAAAACATTTTAACATTGTTTTTTTTAATCATATATTATTGAGTATTTTAATCCATTTTATTTTTCTATTATTTTAGTTGCTTGATTGTTATGTGCCTCATTGCCTAATGACATGTTTTAGTCCTCTTTCAACCATGTATATGAGTTTGTTGATATGGCTCTATTTCTGGCAAAAAAAAAAATGATGTAGCCTATGTAGTTTTTTGCTTATTTTTTTAAGATAATTTTTCAGCATTTTTATGCTTTTTATTAGACAGTTTGTAGAGACAGAGATGAAATGTGTCAGAGAGGGGGATGACATGCAGAGAACGACCCGGGCTGGATTCTAACCCGTGGTCTACTGTTTCTAACCACTACACCACGAGCGCCCCTGAAATTATTAGCTTTTAACTGGAACAAATCTAACGCACCTAAAATGAGTGGTTTGATCAGAATAAGGCTTAAACCTGCAGTGTGTAGAATTTTGGGTTTTCCTAGCAGATTTTGAAGAAAGTAATTATAATATCCATAAGTACATTTAATTTAGTGCATAATAGCTGATTTTTTTTTTTATTATTATTATTTCCCTTAGAAAGGGTCTCATATATGTCCACATTTCTTTTGGACCAAGGCCTAGTGCCGCCATCTTGAAAGTGTCATAGTTGGAATGTCATCAGGTGCATTGTTTAAAATGTAGAATTGTGCTTGTCCTTGAAGGCCACTGTAGCTTCTGTTATTATTCTAAAGGGTTGGGGTTACCCAGGGAGCGTTGCATTCTAGAACTTTGTAGAACTTTCTTGATGATGTCATATTACACACTGCACCTTTAACGTAGGAATATATTGTACCCTTGGACGACAAACTGGGTGTTGATGAGGGAATCTAGAAACCATTTAAAAGTGCACTATGTAACTTTTGGTGTGTCGGAAAGAGGTGAACATTTTCTATGCTAAATTCTTATAACTGAATAAACAAAGTATACTCACAAGAAAATTGGGTCACAAGAACACTGTTTGTGTTTGTCGTTTACAGCAGCAGGGCCCACAGTTTGGTTCATAAACATATTCCAGTCTTACGTAATGTTCCAATTACCTCAACATAAGATTGTTTTTGATTTAGAATGATGGAATTATTCAATACTAAGAATTACATGTAGAGAAAATATGTTTTTGTAAATTAACTGCAGGCTCTGTGAATGTAAACAAATCCCCCTCCTCTGAAACTGCCTAGTGCACCTTTAATGTGTATATTAGAAGTGGGAATATGTTGTAAGCATGTTTTATGCTTTATGTTACTTTGGTTTAAATATTACATTTACTGTAATAATATTATACCTTTAAGCTTTACTTTTTTTCTTTGTAAATATTTTAATTTTGTTAGAGGAACCATTGAAATGTATGTTTGATTCAGTCATATAATTCTGGATCTTAATAGAAGGGAAATGCAAAGAAATTGGGTGTGGGGGGAGAGTGTTAAAAAAAGAACTGTAATGATGCAAATGATTAAAACATGGAAGTGGGTTTAATTATCGTATATAATTCTGTACTAGTTTGTTGGTGTACATATTTTTTTAAGATAGTTTTTCGGCATTTTTATGCTTTTCATTAGACAGTGTGTAGAGACAGAGATGAAATGGGGCAGAGAGGGGATGACATGCAGAGAACGACCCGGGCTGGATTCTAACCCGTGGTCCGTGAGACAGACAGTCAGGCAGTGATGAAGGTTATCCTCACATCAAAAAATATTACCATTGTTTATTTTAATCATATATTATGGAGTATTTCAATACATTTTATTTTTGTATTATTTCAGTTGCTTGATTTTCATGTGGCTGATTGCCTCATGAATTATTTTTGTCCTCTTTCAACCATGTATATGAGTTTGTTGATATGGCTCTATTTCTGGCAAAAAAAAATATGTATATAGTTTTTTGCTTATTTTTAAGATAATTTCTCAGCATTGTTATGCTTTTTATTAGACAGTGTGTAGAGACAGAGATGAAATTTGTCAGAGAGGGGGATGACATGCAGAGAACGACCCGGGCTGGATTCTAACCCGTGGTCCTTGAGACAGACAGACAGACAGTCAGGCAGTGATGAAGGTTATTCTCACATCAGAAAATATTACCATTGTTTATTTGAATCATATATTATTGAGTATTTTAATCCATTTTATTTTTGTATTACTTCAGTTGCCTGATTGTTGTGTGCCTTATTGCCTCATGAAATGTGTAGTCCTGGTTCAACCACTTTGTAAAGAACTATATTACATAGCTACACCTGTACCCCAAACATCTTCATTTGAGAGTCAAAGAATATAAATCTGTTGATTTTGTATCGCTGGATTTTTTTTAAAGATAATTTTCCAGCATTTTTATGCTTTTAATTAGACAGTTTGTGGAGACAGAGGTGAAATGGGGCAGAGAGGGGAATGACATGCAGAGAACAACCACGGGCCAGACTTTGTTTTCTTATTTTTGCACCCCGTCACATAGGGTGGGTCTGGTCTATTATGTGATTTTCTACTTTTTTTAAATCTTGTTTTATTATAATTTACAAAAAAAAAATGTGCATTCATGTTTTGCTTTAAAATCTCACGATAATGTGATTTCTTTTGTGAGGGGATTTTTTTTCAACACATCTATAATTGTTGTATCTAGCTGTGTTATTGCTGCAATATTATATGATTGCTTATTTTAAATGATGAATTGTCTCTCTTATATCTTACAATAAAGGCTTAAAATTAAAGACAAAACCTGGAGCCCAGTTTTCACTGTTTTGATTTATAATTTGTATGATTTTAAGCATCTTTAATCTTTAACAATCTAATATTTTGAGTCCACAAATATTATAATTTTCTGCAACTTTACGGCTTTGATCTTTGCAAATTAAATTATATTTAGACACTTGTTCTTAAAATGCACAAAACAAAAGAATATTATTGTATGACCTACATTTAGTTAAGTTTTGTCTTGTGATTAAAGAAAAAATTAATTGATTTTGGTTTAATTTAATATATAGTTTGTACTGAATCAGAAATGTAACTTAGTAAAGTTAATGAAACTTATTGTAACAAAATTACAGCATTTTAACTGGTTTACTGAAATCTAAAATTAATGTTTAGGTGTAAGAGAGAGAGAGAGAGAGTGTGTGTGTGTGTGTGTGTGTGTGTGTGTGTGAGAGTGTGTGTGCGTGTGTGTGTGTGTGTGTGTGGGTGTTAATTCATATCTTGTATACGGTTATCTGGGTAATCTCTAAATTCTGACATGCAGGCTTCATTGACCACAATCACTCTCACATATACCCCTTATCATGCATATTGTGTGTGTGCGTGTGCGTGTGTTGGACTGTGTGTGTGTTTGACTGTTTGTGTGTTTGACTGTGTGTGTGTGTGTGTGTCTGCTTGTGTGTGTGTGTGTGTGTGTGTGTGTGTGTGTGTGTGTGTGTGTGTGTGTGTGTGTGTGTGTGTGTGTGTGTGGTTGTGTGTGGTTGTGTGTGTGTGTGTTCTTTACGCCCCTGGCTTCTTGCTTCTCCTCAGAAACGGTGACGGCTGATGTAGAGTTTGATTAGCAAGAATTGAAGCTGGGGTATGCTGCTGTTAATTTGCATGTAAACAAAAGAGGCCGCCGTGCCTAGCAACATGCCCAATTACAAAGCCTAGGCTGTGTATTAACACTTAACTGGATTTTTTTTCAGCACATAGTCACTCACACTGTACAGACAGGTAGTGGATCATGAGGAGATATTCACTGATTTTAACAAAAAGTGATTTCGACAACAAGCGTTCTCCAGAATCACTGACTGCACCTTTAAATGATAGAAAGTTGTTGTGTATGTTTAAACTTTCAGATTTAAGAAAACCGATTTAATATGAATACATAACAAACAATTTGAGTTACAAGATACAGCTCTGGAAAAAATTAAGAGACCACTCCAAATGTTCAGTGTCTCTCGTTTTACTCTTTAGAGGCATATGTTTGAGTAGAATGAACATTTTGGTTTTATAATATCAACTACTGACAACATTTCTACCAAATTCAGATTAAAAATCTTGTCATTTAGAGCATTTTCAATAAGTACTGTAGAGATGAAGATTGAAGAAAAATCCAGACTGGTCTCTTCATTTTTTCTATAGGGCTGTATTGTGTCTTTGTTGCCTAATCTCAGCTGCAGTACATACACATGTTGACATTTCAATGACAACAGCTGGTCGAAATCATAATAGAAATGTTACGCAAGGATTCCAGAAATCAGACAGAGACACAGTGTGTGATGCTTAGCCAAGCTTTAATCATTAAGAAAAGACACTCAGAGGATCACAGAGTACATTGGTGTTAATGCTGTAAACACTGGGGGAACATACACAACAGAACAGTCAACTTTGGCATTAGTTTTTGATAATTTCCAAGTTATTTTGACAGTGGGAAAGGAGAACATCAGAGGCGAGTACATAGGGGAAACAATCATATTTATCTTCTGGCATTATTCAATTTGAAATAAACCCCATTTTGGAATGTGTGTGTGTATGTGTTTGAGAGAGACAGTGTGTGTGTGTGTGTGTGTGTGTGTGTGTGTGTGTGTGTGTGTGTGTGTGTGTGTGTGTGTGTGTGTGTGTGTGTGTGTGTGTGTGTGTGTAGGTGAGTCTGTGTGTGTCAAAGTTGGCCTTAGACCTTATGGCATTGTACAATTCTAATAAACCCCATTTTGGAGCAGAACAAACTCCTTCACATACTAGATGTTGTTCAGTGTCTGCAGTCTGTTATGAACCACATGTTGATGGTTCAATAGTAAATAGTTAATGGAAGTTTCTTTGGATAAAAGCGTCAGCTAAATACAATGTAATGTAAATAAAACATAATGCTGTAGATACAAACTTGTTGAAGCAAAAGGAAATATTGCATTTTAAGCGTGAAGCATTTTTAAATCTCAGTGACAGAGGGTTCAAGGGACTGATGTGGGTTCCAGTTCTAACAGATCTACAGGGAAAATAACAATATTATAAATTGGATCAAATTATTAAACTAATAACAGCGACATTGGTAATCGTTAAAATAATATATGATATCAAAGTTGGGTGTCTTAAGCTTTTGCAAAAATCTGATTAAAAATAAATGTTTATACATATTATAAAACTTAATTAAAAAAAAACAGCTTTTGCACTGTCTACAGGACTGTGTGGGCGTGGCCGTATTTAACTGTCTCCATGGCAACAGTCATTGTTTTAATAGAACGTTCAGTGATTGGTTTAAAATACTTATTATGTCATATGAACCAGAACATAGCCCGCCCAAGCCTAAACGGAATTTTCTCTAAAGTTTATCAAACTGTAATGACAATATCTTTAATGTGGATTGAAAAATACGCCTATAACTCTTTCAGATGCTTTACTATCATGAAACTAACTCTCTCTCTCACACACACACACACACACACACCCACACTCACAACTAACGATCGTGCAACTAACTCCCCACATTACATAGATAGAAGGGTTTAGTGGATTTTGGTTTACAGTTAGTTAGGGGCTTTAAAGGAAATGCAAATATATTAATTTTGTCCCTGCAGATTCATAAGACTTACAGCAGTCCCAAGACTTTTCTACTATTTACTCTGTCTGACATTCTTGCCATATTACCTGCCCTGATTGTTGTTGGAACCAAACTGAGGAGTAAGACAGGCTTCTGCAACGGGTTTCTCTCCAAATGTGAAGCAGGGGGTGCAAACTCCACGAAAACAACGGAAGATTTTTTGTCTAGCAATACTTCTTGCGAGGTTCTTGAGGGCGGTTTCCACCTGGGTTCGAGTATTTCCTTCCCATAATACAGAAAACACAAAAGCGTAATTTTCCCCCCTATTTCTTATTTGTTTTACCAGTTCAAGAATTGACCTCCGACCATTTTGAACTGCACATTGTTCAGCACATGGGGACGCATACACGTAGAAAAACAAAAAATGATCTTCAGGACATCTTCTCAACCCCATTAGAACATTCAACTCAGCATGACCATTAATATTGGGTCTACCTTCCACCACCCACCCTCTGTCTTCTGGATAGAGGCTGTTAATGTCCTGTATAGCTCTGTTATCCAGTTGTCCATTGTCTGGGATGCAGGCAGCCACACTGAACATTTTTATTGGTGTTGGTCCATACCTAAAACAAAGAAAAAACTAAATATCAGATATATAAAATCTAGTAGTAGCTTTCTTTATGATAAAGGTTCAGTAAGCGGAATGGTCAGTTTAGCTAACTTCCTGTCTGTTACTGCAGTTAGCAGTCCCCTCGCTCGTCCCTACGTCACCACATTAATGCACTGCGGTCTTCAAGCAGCGAGTTATCTAGCATCATCTCAGATCCATAAGTGTGATAAAACATGATAAAAACCATCAAAACAGAAATTGGGAAGGATTTTTACCTGCTCCGCCATTGTAGGCGCATAAACATTCACCCATCTGTTGCTCTGGCGTGCACCGGCAGTGAGACCATGGAGTGTATATAGTATATATGAGTGAGATGAGTGTCGGTTTGTAGCGTTCTCTCTTCTGATTGTATAAAAAAAATCGGGATACTACAACATTTTAATTGGGCTACTACTGCAAATCAGAATGACTTGGAGACCTGTGATATGACGTCCGCACTCTGTTGAAGTGATTGCTATAGGAATATGGAGTGATATAACACATATATCAACACAAATAAACCGCTTACTTCACCTTTAAGCATATGTATTTAATTCTTAGTTAAAGATTATTTATCATCTGATCCTGTTGAGACAAGCCGCACCGACCCCAATGCTGGGACAGAGGAGTATGTTAAAATCAATTAGTTAGTTGCACTATTTTGGAAATTGATCAATCTTTTCATTAATTTTCACAGCAAACTGCTTTTGTGTATTGACATGTTTGTGAAAGGAGTCACATCCTCTGGCCTTTCTATGTCTGCAGTTTGCTATGCAATGCTTTATGATAACTTGAGTGTTTTTTGTTGTTTAATAAATGACATTTTATGAATGACAAATTCCTAATATTCATCAGCTCAGACTTAAAGCTCTTTAGTGTATGGTTGGCTAGTTTATGTCTCATTATAGGATACTAGAGTGGATGCTGAACTGCATATTAAGTACCATTTTTTTTCTCCTGTTGACTCTTAAAACCCATTGCTGGGATCTACTATATTCACTGTATTCACTGGTAAGACTGAATTTCTTCTCTCACAAGGCAGTATTCAGTGAGAGAAGCAGAAGTCGACTTACACGTTTCTCATGATTCCCTCAATACTGGCGAGTGTTTGCAGGGTCACAGAGTCCACGGTGTCTGGAGTCCACAGGAAGAGAACCAGCATCACAGCCATCCAGCACACAGACATCTGAAAACAGGTTGAACATCAAACACCCTGATGGCCATCTCCATAAGGTAACACTAACTATGCAGAAACATCTCATACAACCACACTTCTAAAATACTGGACTATCCCTTTAGAACAGTTATGTGTGCGGTTAAAAGTAACAGACATAAAGTCTTCAAGGTTCATAGAGTCAGTCAGAGTCTTACCTTCATGGTTGATTCTCACCGGGTCTGTTGAGTCTGAAAAACAGAAAATACAGAAAAATAAGTTAGACAAAGTAATAATGACAATTTTTTTTGACATCAACTTTCTATCAGAACAGTGTAATGCTTTTTATGGAAATTAATGTTGTGTGTGTATATATCCCTCTATGGCATGGCATTGCCCTCAGGCAACAAACCACTATTTTATTCATCACACAGGCCCTTCAATTGAAAAAAACCCAAAACTTATTTATAATATCAGTCTTCTAGGAACCGAAGTTGCATGGGACACAGCGCCTCAACTTGGCAAGATGAATATCACTGCTAAATGTCTTTAGATTGCAATTATTTTATAATTATGCATGTGCATAAGTATGTAAAGACATATGTTTGATTGTTTAAAGACTAATTTTATTTTTATTTATATGCTAAAGCTGTGTTTTTCTGTTCGTTGCCTGAGGGCAACAATATGCAGTTAGACAACTTTTGTTCAGCAATATCACTAAGTGAAGTCATGTGCTCTCATACATAATTCTGATGATAATCAATGTTTTATACTTACTATTTACTCAAATTTACAGAAAGTGGACACAAAAACATTGTATGGGTGTAAGGAACATGATAAGAAGGGAATATGCGAGGTGCCAGGGTGCACAGACACAACAAAAGCCAAGTGCCATAAATGTGATGTTTACCTTTATTTCAAATCAACACGCAACTACTTCCTGAGGTTCCACACTGAATAAGAAACATGCTAACATGATGTCCACACACACACACACACACACACACACACACACACTCACTCACTCACTCACTCACTCACTCACTCACTCACTCACTCACTCACTCACTCACTCACTCACTCACACACTCACTCGTGGTATAGTGGTTAGAGACCCCCCCAATAGAGGCTCAGTGTCGTTCTCTGCATGTCACTCCCCTCTCTGACACGTTTCATCTCTGTCTCTATGCACTATAAATAAAGCAACAAAAAAAAAAATCTTCTTCTTCAGGAGTGTGTCTATGTTCCCACAGCCTGATGGTCCCACATGTCTAAGTAATCTAACTACATAATAGAGTATAGTATTTGTGTGTGTGTGTGTGTGTGTGTGTGTGTGTGTGTGTGTGTGTGTGTGTGTGTGTGTGTGTGTGTGTGTGTGTGTGTGTGTGTGTGTGTGTGTGTGTGTGTGTCACTCCTATTCTTACCTATCCCTGTCCCCTTACCCTAACCCTGACCACCCAGCTGTGATGCCGGAACCTAATAGCCAATTTCTGTGGGAGCATAGGGATGACCCCCTCACAACACACACACACACACACACACACACACACACACACACACACACACACACACTCACAACACAAACACCGACTCACCCAGCCCCCCCCCCACACACACACACACACAGACACACACACACACACACTATTTTGATGCTCATTTGGCTTGTTTTTCTATATTCTAATTATCCTGTGTATTATAGCAAACCTTGGTGATTTCGTACCCTCATAGCACAGTGTTGCTCTGAGGCAACAAACACAAATCTGAGTGGGGGGGTGGAGGGGAGTTCAGATTTGCTGATGGCTATAACAACAGGGACACCCAAGCTCCCACAAAGTGGGGTGAAATATTTTTTTCCCCAAAAAATAGAAAGTCATGCCATAGAGGGATGTATACAGTAAGTATACTCCAGGGGCCATATTACAGACACTTCCTATCTTAAGTCCTAACTTAAGATAGGAGAGTCTAAGATAGAATTGATCTGATTTGGTATCACAGAAGCAAATCCTAACTAACTTTCTAAGGGGGGGTGCTGTAAATTGGCCGAGGTGCAGCGCTATCACACAAAGCAGTAGGCTGCTGGTAAAATTAGAAATCTATAACCATGATAAAATAGCCTAATTATATTTAAATTAATTTGATTAGAATTAAGCTATTAAAACAAACTATAAAAACAAATAACATTTAAGAATTTTCCAAAGTATCCTTATAGCCTTTTTTTTTTTTTAATCCTGAATTTGAAGGACCTAGGTTTTGATTAAACATTGGGTTGTGACAATTTATAAGTGGGGGTCTGGGGGAATTTTTTGAGAATTAAATGCTTAATTTCCTGCATTCTGGTGAATTTTTATTCACCAATTTGTTCCTTTTCTGCATAGCCTACATTTGTATTCTTGAGCCCCGCTGTGATCGGTGAATGATAACCGGGGCAGTGCACGTTACAGTTGTCGAGGGGAAGGCTTCCGCGATCTCCGTTAGTTTCAGTTTACAGCCGACAAAGTTACAATCACAACGACCGCATAGACAGCGCATGGACAGCGTTTTAATGAAGCCTCTCATTCTTATTATCATAAGGGCATTGAAGCAAATGATGAAATCTAAACATTACGGCGGCCCTGGCGGTGCGTAAAAGGACAGCGCAGGTGGCAATCTCTCCTCAGCAGTGCAAGCCACAGTAAAAGCCCATCGCACAGCCGATTCCTGCCTCTGATACGTTGACTCGCAACATAATGACTCAAGGCTTTGCATTGGCTTTGGCGATTTCCCGTGTCTCTTTTTTCTCTCCACACAAAGCGGCTCTCCCATTGCATACACGCATGCCCCGGCCGCTTCTGAGAGCACAGCCAGTGTTGGTTCCACCCGAAAAAATCAAATAAACACAACTTGGACACAGGCCCTGAAGCTGACTGACCGCTCTGGTAACGGGCAGTCCATTACTGGACGCCGAATACTAGACCCCGAATATAAGACGACCCGACTTTTTTACGACCTTATGAAGTGTTAATATGTTCGCCTTTACTTGATGCATGCGCGCTCACCGGCCGGCGGGGACACAATTCTTATCAGCGGTAACTTGGCAAGATACCGGCACACACCTTGGAGGAGCAGGTGCGCAGGTGAACGTTGCATCCTGTCAGCGCGTCTTTCTCTCTCTTTCTCTCTCCCCCTGTGGTAGGGCGTTTAGCAGACTGGATTTTTAATGATAACCTAATGCTCATTAGTGCGCGCCCCTCAGCACTCTGACTGTACCGAAGTGCGCATGGGAAGGCGGGGCACAACCGTAATCTCGTCCTGGGCACGGTGAAGAAATGCGACGGGCATATAAATGTAATCTAGCCTATATAGTATATAGCCTATAAACTATATTATAGTGATTATGATCTGTCAAGTTGATGTGAGGGAGCAGGAGATGGGAAAGAGGACTTAGTCTATGAGATTGTTTACAGGGCAAAGTGTAGGGGGGCGGAGAGGGGGTGCAGGCGGTGGTGACGTTGGAAGTAGGGGTGAGGGGGGGTGCGGCCGCACCCCCCCTCACCCCTACTTCCAACGTCCCTGGTTCTATCTCATCTGACTCTCAGCCCAGCCTGACAGTATTGTGTAGGCTGACAGCTAACTTTGCTTTATGGAGCAGAAAAGGCCTTTGACTTTAAAAAAGACAAAGTTTGAGCTGTTGGTGACATCTGTGGAGAGGGTGAAGGAAGTTTTGTCTCCAACATTTTTTTTTCTTTTTTTTTAAAGAGTAATTTCAAGTCATTCTATAGCCTTTCAGTAAATACATTCACTGTGTCTCCATTGACTTGGTTTAATGAAAGAAAACACAGTTAGTCTGGGTCTAACTGAAAGGTTAGGCTGGCTGAAGGGTTATCCTAAAGTTAGGAGACTTTTTGTTTAAGATTCTGGGCAGTTAGGATGCTTCTGTAATACACTTCTCCTATCTTGACTTAAGATAGGAACATTGACTTAGGAACTGTTCATCTGTAATGGCTATTTTCCTAAATCAGGTCCTAACTCTAATTACCATGGTAACCATACAGTTAAGATAGGAATTGTGAGTTAGGAAGTTTCTGTAATACGGCCCCTGGACTCTGTTTTTCACTCTGCTTTAAGGTTCATCACAGGAGATGCTTATGATGACACACACCTTTGTGTTTTATATGAAAAGGTTGGGTGGTCCTCCCTTAAAGAGAGACGTGACGCACATTGGCATATTTTTATTTACAAAGCCTTGACCGGGAAGCTTCCTCGTTATTTAACAGAAATGCTGCAAATTTCAGATGGGCTTTATCAGACCCGCTCCACTGACATGCTTATGCTTTATGTCCCACAAGCCCGGTCTGAGCTAGGAAAGACAGCTTTTAGCTTCAGTGCCCCTGACTCCTGGAACAACTTACAGCAACAAATTAAACTAAATACCTTCATATCCTTTAACCAATTTAAACAAACTATCTTAAATCTGCCTAGCTCTACCTGTAACTGTTTTAATTAGGCTATATTGTACTTTCAACCATTTAATTTTAATTGCTGCCACTCTTCACCACTGTGTAAATGTTTCAATTGTTTTTTCTCTTCACCTGTTGTTGTGTATTTGATGTATTTGCATTGAATATTGTTTATGTATTGTTGATTTTCCTTTGAATTTGTTTTGAACTCGACATCATTGAAAATGAGGGTCACCCCTCAATTGGTCTCTCGAGGATAAATAAAAGTTAATTGAAATTAAAAATATTGCCATACATTGAATCTTCATACAAGTGATCTAACTGTCAATATGTTCTGACCTTAGTCTTGTGTAAGACAAAATAAGTTTGTTTATAACTGAGATAGTAGCTACTGGAGACTAAGATCACGTCTAAGTATGTTTGTTGGGGCTCACTATGTTAATCCTGATAAACTCTATTACATATTGCAAATGTTCTTGTGTTAATACAGTTTGCTATATCTGCTGAAGCAAGACTGCCTGACTTCAGTCATTAGTACAGACCCATTGTTGATTGTTTTAATCACTCTGTTTGCAAGTAATAAAGATCTTAATTATTTTACTTAAACGTTGTGTCAACTGGTATTTCATTTTCAACTCTCATTCTAACTAGACAAACTGTTATTTCACTGCCGCAAATGCTGTCCTAGGTAAAAAGTGCATTTCTTTTACCTGTCTGTTGAAAGAATTGTCCTGTTGGGTGATCTAGAGCGGTCCTTCTCTCTTCAGGTTTCCTCTCAGTGTTGGAAGGTGATGGAGTGAAGACAGTGTGAAAGGGGACATGCTTTATAGCAGAGAGACACCTGGGACACTCCCTCACCATCTCTCTCTCTCTGTCTCTCTCCCTCTCTCTCTCCCTCTCTATGTCTCTCTCTCTGTCTCTCTCCCTCTCTCTCTCCCTCTCTATGTCTCTCTCTCTGTCTCTCTCCCTCTCTATGTTTCTCTCTCATTCTCACACTCACACTCACACACACGCACACACACGCACACACACACACACACACACACACACACACACACACACACACACACACACACACACACACACACACACACACACACACACACACACACACACACACACACACACACACACACACACACACACACACACACACCACCTCGGACACTCCCTCACTGTGAGGTTAGATAACTGTTATCTAAACATTTATCTTAACTTTAATTAAAAATTAAAATGAGTTGTGATAAGAGATTAAAAAAAATGAAAACGAAAGTAGTTTTACGATGTAGCATGACATACAGCATATACACAACATTTACACAGGACTTAAGTTAAGTTTAGCAACCCTATAAGTAAATTTACACAAGGCTTACACAAAATGTATCTTTTCTCATCTCCCCTCTCAAGTTCCCACACTCCAGAGGGGGTCAGCCATAGTACAGACAGACAGACAGACATACAGACAGACAGACAGACAGACAGACAGACAGACAGACAGACAGACAGACAGACAGACAGACAGACAGACAGACAGACACACTCCAGAGGGGGTCAGAGCACAGGGTCAGCCATAGTACAGCGCCCCTGGGCACACACAGTACAGACAGGTAGAGGATCACGAGGAGATATTCACTGATTCTGACAAAAACATTGTTTTACTGGAAGGACAAGGCGCCCATCCACTTGTTGTCTTGACCTCGTCTACATGTCTAAATGCATTGAGTTGCTGCCATGTGATTGGCTTATTAGCTATTTTTAATTTTTTTTGATATTTTTTTTGCATTTTTATGCTTTATTGATAGTGTAGAGACAGAGTTGAAATGGGGCAGAGAGGGGAGTGACATGCAGAGAACGACCACGGGCTGGAATCGAACCCGGGTCCGCTGCTGGCCGAGGCCCATGGGGGGGGACGCCCTACCAACTGAGCTAAGGGCGCCCGAGTTATTTGTTTTTACAAGCAATTGAACAGGTTTACCTAATAAAGTGGCCGGTGAGTCTATATTATATTGCCATAAATCTTGACCTAAATAACTGTCAGGATAGTATGTACTTGAGACTTAGATCACGTCTAAATATGTTTGTTATGTCTCACTATGTTAATCCAACTGTTCTGGCATTTTGTCAACTGGTATTTCGTTGCCAACTCTCGTCCTAACTAGACAAACTGTTATTTCACTGCTGCGACGTGTTACTCAATTACACTTTGTCAACTTAGCAGGTGGAGTCAGAGATTCTGGAGAACGCCTTGTTGTTTTTCCCCTAAAATATCCATTCGGGGAATACCTGCTCATAAAAAAACTAAAGTGAATATTTGTATACATGTCCAAGTGTCCCTGGGCAAAGAGACACTGAACCCTAAATGTCTCCTGATAGTTAGCTTACACCCTGCGTGGTAGCTGCTGCTGCTATCGGTGTATGAATGTGTGTGTGAATGGGTGAATGTGTACAAAACAATGTAAAGCGCTTTGGGTCTGTGAAAAACCAGGGAAAAGAGCTGTATAAGTGGAGTCCATTTAAAAGTGAAAGTAAGTTTGTTTATAACTGAGATAGTATGTACTGGAGACTAAGATCACGTCTAAGTATGTTTGTTATGTCTCACTATGTTAATGTCAATTGTACACAAGGCTATTTTGCTTTACTCACACACACACACACACACACACACACACACACACACACACACACACACACACACACACACACACACACACACACACACACACACACACACACACACACACACACACACACACACACACACACACACACACACACACACACACACACACACACACATACACACACAGCTTCACAAAAAAACAAAAACAAAGATCAGTATGAGATTGCAGAGCCAAGCTTTATTAAGAAAGAACAATACATCACAAGGTTTTACAGTGGCATTGTGAAACAGTCCGATTCCATCAGTTACATGACATGAGTTAATAACATACATCCACATTATATTAGTTTGATGAAGAATCCACCAAATCTCATTTTATTTTGGCGATCTCTCAAATATTTTAGCTTTAATTTGAAAAACTATGATTTAATACAATATCAAATGCATTATGTAGCAGGGTAGGATGTTAACCTTTTTTTTTTTTTTACCACAAGCCTTATTAACCTATAGTGTATGTTTCAGGGCATTTTAGATCATTTCCAATTTTTAACAAATGTTGGGAAATACTGTTTCTTATATCAGAGCAAATTCAGATATTTTTTGGGGGGCATTTTGTCAATATTTCAGATCAGTTTTATTTGTATAGCCAAATATCACAAAAAAGACATTTGCCTCAGTGGGCTTTACATTCCATACAGTATGAGACCCTGCCCTTATCTATCTATCTATCTATCTATCTATCTATCTATCTATCTATCTATCTATCTATCTATCTATCTATCTATCTATCTATCTATCTATCTATCTATCTATCTATCTATCTATCTATCTATCTATCTATCTATCTATCCATCTATCTATCTATCTATCTATCTATCTATCTATCTATCTATCTATCTATCTATCTATCTATCTATCTATCTATCTATCTATCTATCTATCTATCTATCTATCTATCTATCTATCTATCTATCTATCTATCTATCTATCTATCTATCTATCTATCTATCTATCTATCTATCTATCTATCTATCTATCTATCTATCTATCCCTCTGCCCTTACACCCTTAGCTCGGCTGAGAAAAAACTCCCAGTAAAAAAACATGCTGACTAAGACACTAAGACACTAAGACACTGAGACTCCTGTCAGTCTTCAGGATTCTACTGTGTCACTATAAGCAGCTTGTAGTTAGAAGCAGAAAGCTAAAGGTTAAGCATCAAATCTTTTTTTTAAATGCCGTTCTTTTGGCAATCTGGTTGATCCACTGGCTTCTGTTTTGACTTAGACTAATTTATTGCTCATTCTCAAGACATTCATTCACAGCTCTGTTGTTGTTGTTGTCGAAGCACTTGATGCATTTGAACTCCCCTGTTGGCGGCGTATAACAGCGGAAAATATTGTCGTAGCCAAATTCAGAATTTCCAAGCTGATTCAAAGCCTCAGTTCTTACATTCAGTGGCACCGAGACCTTGCCATGTACATCATATACTCTAGTAAACACAAGGGCACGCTGCTCACAGACAGCAATACCTTCACTTTTAATTAGACCTAGGATTTTACGTTCCTCATGGGTGGTGCACTGTTCACATGGGGAAAAGTAAGAATAGAAAACCAATGTATCAGTCGCCAATTTAGCCAAACCAGCCATGTTCATGAGGACACGTCTCTCTGCATGAGCAATCATAGGTGCGGCTGCAACCAGACGGGTTCCTATGTACAGTCTGTCTGACTTTGGCTTCAATATGGTTTTCATTAATGTACCAAGGTGGTCCGCCTGAAAGAACTGCTCAAGGTTGTTCAGGTTCTGGTTCACTGGGATGGTTGAAACAAAACTGAACTGATTGTGTTTTGTTCCGCCACTCGGGTCAACGCCGATGCTGCCAAAGAGAAGAGGCACAGAAAGTATTATACTGTGTGTCATTGTACAATTACTGATACAGAGTGTGATGGAAGGAGATGTTTACATGTGGATATAAAACAATACTAAATGGATTAATGGATGGGGGTTGATTTTTTGTGATGAACATTAGTCAGTGAACTGTGTTGAGCCAAAGCTCATCCAATAATGTGAGGCTGGGTCATGTACAGATGTTAGAAAGAAAGGGCGGGAGAAGACAAAAACACAAACATACATCTCAATCTAAAACCTTTAACAAAACCTGAAGCATACATCAAGGTCATACTTCTGAGGTCTAGGGGTATTTTCTCCGATTTTACATACTTCTATAAATACCTATTTCAAATGTGCAAGAAGATATATTATACCAAAGTGTTTTATATGGAAATGTTCAGAACACATTAGGCCTTTGTTTTCTGAGGTCTACTAAGAACCTTTAGTCATCATGTTGAATTGTTTTGGCTCTTGAAGTTGCTTCTCCTAAGCCTTAGCTTCAAAAATGCAGTGGAAATTTTCCAAAACACAGTAGGGGAGTGCACAAAACATGACTAATATAAAATTTGGTCCAGACACTTTTTGGTAGAAATGTTGTCTCTACTTTCAAAGAACATTAGGAAATTAGACTGAATGAAGACTTTGAACCACATATGATGATTCATGGGATGTATACTAATAAAAGAGGAAGTATCACAAAACATTTTTCAAACAAACCATTAAGTAAATATAAAAACAATAATAACAAACTACTTTCACACTATGTATGTACTCTATGCACTATTTACAAGCTGAGTGGTAGCTGGGGAGCTTCTGGGTCTTGCTTCTCGCAGTGTTTTCTAAGCCTGTAAGGGACTGACAGTATCACAAGAACATTCCCTGGAAACAGGAGGACCTCTAGTTTGAGATGATGTTTTCATTTTTTGTTTCAGCCATATCTTCAGGAAGATATTAATAAAGATATGCGCGCACGCATATCTTTATTAATATTAATATTAAGCGCCGGCGCGTGAATAGACCTCAGAGGGTTAGACTGTTACATATTCAATATCCCAAATAACATAATTACGAATGATGCAAATGTCAATGATGGTTAAACTTGAATTTATTATTTTGGTTGATTTTAGTGACACTTTTGCCTCGTTTCCACCGAGTAGAGCGGGTCGGGTCAGAGCGGCTCGGAAAAAGTACCGAAAATAGAAGCGGCTTAGAGCGGTTAGGTGCGCTTATATCCGTACCCTACCCAACTTTTTACAAATGAAAAGCCAAAATAACCGGACAGAACCGCTCCGAACCGACCAGCTCTACTCGGTGGAAACGAGGTATTTGTAATGACCTGTAATCACATTCAGTTCTAGAGTTCACCTTTTTTTTAAATCAAGGAATCTTTTTTGTATTTTTAACAACTAAAAACAAATGAACTCACCGGTCCAAAAAGAAGTCGACAATTGTCTCAAGTCTTGCCTGCTGTGCGGCATCCCAACGTTCTACTGCATCATCCACATTGTCTACTGCTCCCACACTGTCTGCAGTAGACAGAGTGGCCAACATCACAGCCATGAAACACAGGATGGACACCTGCACACAGGACAATAAACAGCATAGTGGTGTGAGACATTATACTTATACTTATTTCTTTTCTTTAACACATGCACCACTCAAGTAAAAAAAAACATATCTCAATAGCACATGAAATAGATATAGGGATGTACATTATAGCAGTTAAACCGGCCTCATTCTGAAGTAGAGTCACTGAAACACAGTGGTTTGATGCAATCTTGCCATGTCCATATTCAAATAAATAATAAAATGCTGAATGTTTTTCCTGCAAGCATGACTTTTCATTAAAGTTATTTTGTTGTGGCGGGTATATAAGCAATAGTATTTATGTCATAAAATGCAGGACAATAAATATATATTTTTAGAATGACACCAACCCTTTAATAACTCACTGCTTAAAGTCTACAACAATTCAACTCATTTGCAGATGCTTAGCTATTACTTTAGTTTTAAAGGGTCACTGTGTAGTTTCAGAGGAGGGGATTTGTTTACATTCACAGAGTCTGCAGTTATTTTACTAAACATATTTTCTCTACATGTAATTCTTAGTATTGAATAATTCTATAATCATACAGCTAAAGTAAATTACTTTCAGGAACATGGAACCAAACAGTGTTCCAGGGATCACATTTTCCTGTGAGGGAAGTTGGTTTATTCAGTTATGAGAATAAACTTTAGAAAATGTTTCACTTCTCTGACACACCCAAAGTTGCATAGTGCACCTTAAAGCTCATTCATAATAATCCTCTTTCAGCATATTGAGCTGCGTGTGTCTGTGTTTCAACATACTGTCTGTAGATTATATCCAATCAGCCACAGACACACAGTTCATCTCCAGTTATATCATATTTAATACACAGTAGAGCAGCTCTCACTGAAACAGTCACAATAACAAACAGTCAAACAGAGGGCTCACCTTCATGGTTGCGACTCACTCTGTTGAGTCTGAAAAACAGAAAATATGTAAATATAAGTTAGACGAAGGTTACAGTAAAAATTCTAATTTGAAGATACTATTGACATCAACTTTCTATCAAAACTGTGTATTGCTTGTTATTGAAATTAATGTTGTGTATATGTGTATATATATAAATAATATATATTAAATTGCCATACATTGTGAATCTCCATACAAGTGATCTAACTGTCAAGA
Organism: Ammodytes marinus; assembly: GCF_949987685.1. Lineage (NCBI taxonomy): Eukaryota > Metazoa > Chordata > Actinopteri > Uranoscopiformes > Ammodytidae > Ammodytes > Ammodytes marinus. The sequence goes on along the minus strand of NC_137235.1, from coordinate 673,362 downwards.
TGTTCTGACCTTAGTTTTGTGTAAGACAAAGTAAGTTTGTTTATAACTGAGATAGTAGCTACTGGAGACTAAGATCACGTCTAAGTATGTTTGTTATGACTCACTATGTTAACTCTGATAAACTGTTGTGAAGCTGCAAATTTTGACAGACACAGTTTACTATAATTACTAAAGCAAGACTGCCATTCTTCAGTCATTACTACAATCCTATTGATGATTGTTTAATAACTCTGTTTGCAAACATTAAATAATTAATTATTTTAATTGAACATTTTGTCAACTGGAATTTCATTGCCAAATTTCATCCTAGACAAACTGTTATTTCACTGCAGAGACATGCTGTCCTAATTACACTGCTTGTGAACTTAACAGGTGGAGTCAGAGATTCTGGAGAACGCCTTGTTGTCAAAATAACTTTGTGTCAACATCAGCGAGCGGATCATGAGGACATGGTTAAATGATGTTAGGCTCTGTAAACACTGGATGTTTCTCAGCACACACACAGCACTGACAGGTAGAGGATTTTACTATTTGTATGTCTATAATCACACACACACACACACACCCACACACACACACACACACACACACACACACACACACACACACACACACACACACACACACACACACACACACACACACACACACACAGGGCGCATGCACACACAGCAACCGGCAGTGAGAGTGTGGCGTCCGTGTTTTGTGTTTTAAACTAGTTTTTAAATGTATTTTGAGTATTAAAAATCCCTTTTTTATTGATTTCATGTAATATTATAATTTTCAGAGATTTTGAATTTGGGGTTTTCATAAGCTATTAGCTATAATAATCAAAATGATAACAAATAAAAGCTTGAAATATCTCACTTTGCATGTAATGAGTCTATATAATATATTATTTTCACCTTTTAAGTTGAATTACTGAAATAAATTAACTTTTGCACTATATTCAAATTTTTCACGTTTCACCATATGTCGTCACCTACAGTATTTAAATCCTGTGCAAAAGAGCTGAGCTCCATATTTCATCAAATTTTTAATAAGTCCTTGCAGACACAGCTAAAGTCTGGAAGGATGCTGTGGTAGTCCCCGTACCAAAAACCCTTAATGATTTTAGTCCAGTGGCTCTTCTTACATCAATTATAATGAAACATTTTGAGAAATTGGTAAGGTCAGAAATAATACGAAAAACTGAGCATGTACTTGACCCCATGTAGTTTGCCTATAGATCATTTTATCTGGTTTTTACTATATGTTAATGATGCTGGTCAGTTCTAAGTGTCCTAATTGGGATTAGCACTGGAGCACTTTAAATTGTTTTGTGATGTCTGAAATTGTGTAACGGAAACACACTTTTAAACTGCAAAACAAGTTTCCCTACGGGTACAACTAAAGTAACCCAAGAGCAACTGGTTACAGAATAGGTACAAGGTTTCTTTTACCTGTCTGCTGAAAGAATTGTCCTGTTGGGTGATCTAGAGCGGCCCTTCTCTCTTCAGGTTTCCTCTCAGTGTTGGAAGGTGATGGAGTGAAGACAGTGTGAAAGGGGACATGCTTTATAGCAGAGAGACACCTGGGACACTCCCTCACCATCACACACACACACACACACACACACACACACACACACACACACCGTCTCTCTCCTCTCACACACACACACACAGTCTCTCTCTCACTCACACACACACACACACACGGTCTCTCGCTCTCTCTCTCATACACACACACAGCATTTCGGACACTCCCTCACTGTGTGGTTACATAACTGTTATCCAAACATTTATCTTAACTTTAATTAAATATTAAAATGAGTTGTGATAAGAGATTAAAAAAAATGAAAACGAAAGTAGTTTTACGATGTAGCATGACTACAGCATATACACAATATTTACAAAGGACTTAAGTTAAGTTAAGCAACCCTACAAGTCAATTTACACAAGGCTTACACAAAATGTATCTTTCCTCATCTCCCCCTCTCAAGTTCCCACACTCCAGAGGGGGTCAGAGCGCAGGGTCAGCCATAGTACAGACAGACAGACAGACAGACAGACAGACAGACAGACAGACAGACAGACAGACAGACAGACAGACAGACAGACAGACAGACAGACAGACACACTCCAGAGGGGGTCAGAGCACAGGGTCAGCCATAGTACAGCGCCCCTGGGCACACACATTACAGACAGGTAGAGGATCACGAGGAGATATTCACTGATTCTGACAAAAACATTGTTTTACTGGAAGGACAAGGCGCGATCCACTTGTTGTCTTGACCTCGTCTACATGTCTAAATGCACTGAGTTGCTGCCATGTGATTGGCTTATTAGCTATTTTTTATTTTTTTAGATATTTTTTGGGCATTTTTATGCTTTATTGATAGTGTAGAGACAGAGTTGAAATGGGGCAGAGAGGGGAGTGACATAGAGAACGACCACGGGCTGGAATCGAACCCGGGTCCGCTGCTGGCCGAGGCCCATGGGGGGGGAACGCCCTACCAACTGAGCTAAGGGCGCCCGAGTTATTTGTTTTTACAAGCAATTGAACAGGTGTACCTAATAAAGTGGCCGCTGAGTGTATATTATATTGCCATAAATCTCGACTTAAAAAACTGTCAGGATAGTATGTACTGGAGACTAAGATCACGTCTAAGTATGTTTGTTATGTCTCACTATGTTAATCCTGATAAACTGTTATGGCATTGTGTCAACTAATATTTCTTTGCCAAGTCTCATCCTAGACAGACTGTTATTTCACTGCTGCGACGTGCTGTCCTAATTACACTGTTTGTGAACTTAGCAGGTGGATTCAGAGATTCTGGAGAACGCCTTGTTGTTTTTCCCCTAAAATTTCCATTCGGGGAATACCTGCTCATAAAAAAAACTAAAGTGAATGTTTGTATACATGTCGAAGTGTCCCTGGGCAAAGAGACACTT
>NC_137235.1:664882-670226 GCF_949987685.1 Ammodytes marinus | reverse complement strand
CGAACTATCTCCTCCGCAAACAGGCCCAGGCTCTGAGCACGCGCAGCTCTGTGGGGGAAAAAGTATGGCTCTGTTCGAAATGCCTTACTAACTACTACTTACTACCTACTCAATACTTGGCTTACTACTCGATTACTTAAAATAACGATTGAGTAATCCATTTGAGTAATCCAATTCGGAAGACCGTCCTTACTTAACCACCTCAGATGACGTAAATCAATGACGTGTCACGGCCGGGCGCCGTTAATTAATATTATAAATAAATATAAACGTCACATTAACGTATAACAGTACATCTTCAACCTAAGGATTTTCGGTGATATGTTAAATAAAATTAGTAAAAACATTTATTAATTATGATTAATTATTATACATTTTTCTCATCTATTGTCTGATTTCCCGCCTTTCCTCTTCTTTGTCCTAATGCTAGATTGCCAGTTGATACAGAATAGATATATTTAGTTATAGACAGCCTTTTATATTTTCATTTCTGATTTAGATTTATATATTTTCCAATAATTTTGATCGATTATCGTTATTATTACAGCGTAAAAATGTACCTGACCAGTCATAGGAGAGCCGCTGCTACGGCTGTTTAATTCACAATCAGTGCAATCTCTGCTATCAACAAATGCACGTTGTTCAAGCAGCTGATCAGAGATAAACAAACCTTGCGATGTCCAGAATAATACTCGTGATAACCATCAAACTAAATCGTACACATTCACTGAGTGAAGATTGTGAAAGTATGACACACATTTCTCACCAACAATGTTATCAAAAACCCAATTAATAACTTATAAATCTTTTAAAAACCTGAATTAAAAACTGTAGCAATGGCGGCCACAGCTTGGATTTCATTTTCGCCGGGATCTAGTCTTCTTTATAGGTCCATGGATCTAGTAGCAGCAGCACGGAGACGAAGGAGGGAGTCAGCTCGCCGTCGTTAATTCAATCTAACATGATAACCAATTAATGTAGGCTACATAGCTATATTGATATCTCTTTATTCTAGCCAAATCAATGCTTATTGTACATATTTGGTTAGGTATTGCACCACAGGTGCATAATATCAAAACAGTTAAGACTGACGTTTTATGAACATATCAGCATATTTCCAATACAAAAATGGTAGGTTCATCAACATGGGTAGGCATTGTTTCTGTGGACATCCTCATGGGAAAAATTGTAAGGATAATAAAACATAAAAAAGACGATTCAAATCAAATCAGTTTTATTTGTACAGCCCAAAATCACAAATACATTTGTCTCAGTGGGCTTTACATTTCATACAATATGATACAATATGACACCCTGCCCTTACACCTTTAAGCCACAAGAAGTTTAATGTTTGTTTTAGCCAGCAAATTAAGCTTTTTCGTTTAGTTTATATGTATTTGTTATTTTGTACTCATTTTTGTTCGACAATAAATACTTTTTGGATGCAAGAAAACTACGGTTGCGTTCCGAATCGCATACTCTTTCTTTTTTCTATTCTACATACTACATCCGACGATAAAAAGAATCTAGTTAGGATGCAGTAGACATACTATTGGGACATACTTTTCTCTCTTATTTCATCATAACATTGCGCCTTGATCTTGCCTCTTGCTTTTATATCCGTCGCATCCCCGTTTGTTTTCATAACATGGACCTATAGGCTTCGTCGATGTTACGTCACTTCACGTGTGCACTGGATTGTGGGTCAGAATCGCCCAAATAGGATGCACTTTTCAACACTAACAATCTTGGCCGCATGAAGTAGACCATCCGGGTATTCTAACCATCCTAAATCTGGCCACAAGAATCGGGACATCCTAAATCTTTTTTCTACATACTATATAGTAGAAAGTATGCGATTCGGAACGCAACCTACGTTTCGAAGTGCGTATCTCAAAACACCACAGTTAATGCCCCTGAGGCATCATCGTGTAGGATGCCGTGACAAGTAGGCCTAGAGAAAATCACGAACGAATTTGGTCATTGATCAGGGGGCCTCATTTATAAAGCTTGTTGCGTACAAAAACCTTGCGTAGACAGGCAGAATGTGCGGTCAAATGTGCGGTGGCAAACCGGTGGTATTTATAAAATAATTCTTTGCGGAGAAGTGTGCGTATTCCCACGCCAACTTTTGACCATGCGTAGAGCTCACGCAAGGGTTTCCTGACTCGGGGAATCAGCGACACTCAATGGCAACACCACGAAATAAAGCTCTGTCATCGGAAAAACACATCCTTGTGAAATGCATGGCACCCAATATATTTGATCAATTATATGTGCGTACCTATTGTTGCGAATATAGGCTACTGTTTTCTATGGCATGCAGTAATGATGTAGGTTGATTTACTTATCAAGTAGGTCTATACATGTTTTGGTTATATTTTTAAATGTAATCTTATAGTTCTACTCTATAATAATATCATATACGCCGGGAAGTGTGTCCGTGAGTGGCTAGTGGGAGAGCAAATAGTCTATATTTTTCGTGTGTAAAAAGTAGTTTTGTACAAAGTTAAGGCCAACCATATTAATTAAAACTGTATATTTCGTTAGATAAAATCATGTTTTGAATTTAGCAAATTATTACATTAATCTCTTTCCCATAAAAACTAACCCTCGAAGTTTAAACTATAATCTGACATTGTTGGAAATGTGTTGATCTCATGGAAGGGAAACAATGCTCTGGAATAGACTACAGGCTAATGCATTATTTCACTTCTCACAACACATTTTATATAGGCCTACATATAGTCCTACAGGTTCGCTAATACGTGATATTTCATACAGTACAAAGTTGGGCAAAACAGCTGAACAAAGACTATAACGACTGTGCCAATCATGATATGTGATCAGCGCGCGCGTGTGTGTTAGTGTTTGTGAGGCAGTTATAGCAACGCATGGCACGGGCTTTCTTCCTTCCCAGTCGCTTTCTTTGCGGCCGGTTGCCTCCCTTTTTTCCCCATGTCAGTCAAAATTCCGTGCTTATTAAGTGCGTCATCATATTCAGAAGCTATTTAGCATTCGCCATGTATGGTAGATTGTGGGATGAAACTGGGAGGTGTAGTGGGATGACACGGGGCGGTGATCGTCCGCACACATTTCACCGCAGGTGGGTAATTATAAAGGGAAGATTGTGTGCAACTGTGCACAGCACAGTTTTATAAATCTCTAACTTTTTTTTTGCGAACGCAATGTTTTGGGAAGGTTTCTACGCACACCTTTATAAATGAGGCCCCTGGTGATTACATGGTAATACTAAAGTAAAGTGCGAATAGTGTGGATGCAGGAAGACTTCAGATGTTTACCGACTCTACACGAATACGAACGAGAGGTAAAACAGAAGAGAGGAGAAGAGAGGAAGATTTAACTCGGCTAAAACAAAATACTCCCCCCACCCCTCCCCATTAAGATAACAAAGAACTCATAAAAGACCAACATCATAATAGTTATTTTTGTAGCACATAATTTACACCATAAGAAAATAAAATACCAACTTCACATTTAATGAAGTTACTGGGGGCAGTTCATTTCAACATCAACATAAGTGTAGCCTCTTTTTATTCCACATGTGAATTGGGATATATGGGAGTGATTCTCACTCTGTTGGCTACAACCTGATTAAAATCAATATGAAAAGAACGCTTGGATCAAACGAGCGCTTGTTGTAGTCAATTTTCAGAGAATAGTGTAGTTTCACGCTAGTGACTCACGTCAGCAATACTCGCCGTCGCGCAATGACGTCGGTTAGGAAAAGTGGAGTCGAATTCATTTGAAACAGTGCTGTCTTTTCCTATATTCGATAGGAAGCACCTTTCATATCTCCTTAACCCCGATGACGTTTAGGGGTTAAGGTATAGGAAAGGAGGCTTATAGGTTAGGAGATTGGACTATTCGGATAGGCCCCACGTCTCCAGGTGGCATCCTTAACCACTGCAACATCTTTCGCGTTGATGGTCCATTCTCAGATGTTACCGGAGGGGGGACCAGATCCACACCGTCTCGTCACGACCAGGGAAAACTGGAAGAGGACAGACAGGCAACCAGTGAGCAAAGCAAAAATTCATTTAAAGATTGAACAAGCAAGCGAGTAGAAAGAGTACTATCCTTTTTTAACTAAGCTAAAGTAAAAGGAAACAGTACAGCACTCTTCTTTGATACCTGGACTCATCTTATATTTCTGCTTTAAATTCTCCCACTTTTTTTTTTCCCCCAAAGGGCCTCTATTTGCCCCTCCAGCTCCATGTCCTTAATGTAGGTCCTACACAAATAACATTGGTCAAATTAGCATAAACTTATGACGGGCAACAAAACTAACTCGTCACATCCAATATGTGTACAAATACACTTCTCAGGAGAGCACAAAGGTAACTCAACCCTTTGACATATTTTCGTGCCTATATATAAAACGTAAGATGAAATAACACAATTGAAAATGAGTTTCTTACTGAAATCCGGACACGGAGGCATTGCGCCTCCCTGTGAAAAAGACGTCATTCGCCCCTCTCCACCTGATTAATGCCTCCGTGTCTTCATCAGTCCCTTAAACGATCAATAACGCACATACTTTTATCGATGGTAACAGGGGGATAGAAACGCAGCTGGTGACGTTAATCAATTACAACTACGGTGATATCACTTTCATTACTACTGTTACCCGTGTATTTACATGCTATATAGCTATCTACAGGCTAACCCTCTAGTCGGCAAGAACGGTAACTTTAAACACATGTTGGACAACAACAAAGCTACGTTCATCCTAAAAAATCTAATAAATCATATATATTTTGACCACATACGAGCCATAATAGACGATTCACTTACATGTGTATGGATGTGGGCTGTGCTGGCTCGGCTCCGCGTTTAGCGCCATTGCTTCCATTGTTGTTTTGAATAGACGCAGTGCATTCTGGGGCGGTTGAGTACGTCTAGTAAGCTAGCGATGCTTCCACAAAATCTTTCCGGAAGTAGAAGACATTCGGATACTACTCGCTTACCTAAAACTCGCTTACTACGTTCACTTACTCAATTCGAACGTCATAGTTAGTAAGCGTAGTAAGCAAGTAGGCGGATTCGAACAGACCCTGAGTGTTAAAAACAACAATAAAATGTGTTAGAAACAGCAACAGAGGGGCGCTCCGGTGGTGTAGTGGATAGAGTGCGTACCATATTGGCTCCGGCCTTCGTTGCAGTGGTCGCAGGTTCAAATCCGACCCGTGGACCTTTACTGCAGGTCATCCCCCCTTCTCTCTCTCTCTCTCTCTCTCTCTCTCTCTCTCTCTCTCTCTCTCTCTCTCTCTCTCTCTCTCTCTCTCTCTGTCTCCCCATTTCAACTCTGTACTGTCCAATA
>NC_137235.1:624882-659882 GCF_949987685.1 Ammodytes marinus | reverse complement strand
ATTTCAGTAATTCAAATAAAGAGGTGAAAATAATATATTATATAGACTCATTACATACAAAGTAAATCAATAAAAAGGGATTTTAAATACAGAAATGTCGGCCCTCTATAAAGTATAATCATCCATATGTACTCAGTACTTGGTTTGGGCCCCTTTTTGCATGAATTCTTGCCTAAATTCCAATTCATTTTCCATGATATTCTAATTATATGAGTTTCGCCTGTACATAGTATTCCTACCTTGAAAGCCCCTCTCTTCGCCTTCCCTATGGCCGTCCTCATCCCATGGACAACCACCACATCATCCGGGCTGCTGCTCGATACTAACCCGGCCTTCGAGACAGTATTTCCCGCAGAGCTGCATTCCATTCTCCGTAGGTCCGGTCCTCCACAACCAGAGGCTTTGGACGCTGACAAATGTCCTGATATTACCTTTAATCTGTTCATGGTTTTAATGTCTCAAAGCTCGCTGTCACTCACTTCAGTGTTGTTGTTGAAATGTGGACGGAAACACACAAGGGTCAAAGTATACACAGTTGAGTCCGATTGGTTCTTATTTTCTTCTTCGCTTTTATTTTGTCAGTTAGCAAAAATCTTCTTGGCGCATTACCGCCACCACCTGGTATGGAATGTGTATCGATCGATAAACTTAAAGAAAAAATCAAAATAAATAATGATAATAAAGTCACTTTTAACCAACCACTCACTCTGGTCATATTATCGTTCATATTTCTTCCGGTTTTAAACATTCTTCATGGATGGAATCTGCTAAAGGTAAGGGAATTTAAATGAATCCTATTTGCACTGTGAATGATATAGTCAGTTGTAGATTATTTATGCTAATCAACTATTTACTGATCAATTAAGGAAAACATTTCTCATGGCTGTGTGTGTTAGTGAACCTGTCTGTCTTTCTCCTCTTCTTTCTGTTGCTCTGTCAGTAGCTGTGTTCCAATCCCCTTACTTCCTGCTTTTGAGTATACGGTAGAAACAGATTTAGGATGTAGGATGTCCCATATGCTTACAAATACCCGGCTGCCCTACTACATCCTCTTCTCTGTCCTCCATTCAATAATGAACCTGTTTTTCTTTCTCCTCTACCTTCTGGAGCTCAACCCTGCATTCCAAATCTCATACTCTTTCTTTTTACTACACTACATACTAAAGTACAGAAGAGTTTTAGTCTTTTTACTACACTACATAAAGTACAGAAGAGTTTTAGTCTTTTTACTACACTACATACTAAAGTACAGGAGAGTTTTAGTCTTTTTACTACACTACATACTAAAGTACAGAAGAGTTTTAGTCTTTTTACTACACTACATACTAAAGTACAGAAGAGTTTTAGGGCCACAGTAGAGAAAAAATCAGATAAGGATTTTTTTTCTTCATTATGTCGAGAAATGTCAAGAATAAAGACGAATACTCCAAAATGCTATTGGAGTTAGTGGGGCATTTATGTATTTTCAGCATTCTACAATTGAAGTGCATGTATTGGGACATCCCAAACGTTTTTCTGGCATACTTAATAGTAGGGAAGTATGGGGATTGGAACGCAGGGCAAGTGTTTTTTTGTCAGTGTATCAAGCTGCTGAGCAAAGTGACTGACAGACCTTGTGTAACACTGCCACCTTCTGCTGACTGGCAGTACTACAGCTCAGACTGGGTTTACACTCACTCACTCAAACACACACTCACACTCACACTCATACACACACTCTCACACTCATTCAAACACACACACACACACACACACACACACACACACACACACACACACACACACACACACACACACACACACACACACACACACACACACACACACACACACACACACACACACACACGCTCAAACACACATTACTCATATGGCCTGAAAAATTTAAAAATTACACTGCAAATGGAATAATTTTTTTCTGTTTCTAAATCAAACATTTATATTTTGATTATTTGAGTTTAAATATTTACATGTGGTTCTTTATACACTAAAACTATCTGACTGTTTTCTACTTTTTCTAGGCAAGTTTATCCCTATAGCACAATTAAAGGTGCAGTGTGTAATATGACATCATCAAGTAAGTTCTAGAAAGTTCTAGAATGCAACGCTCCCTGGGTAACCCCACCCCTTTTGAATAATAACAGAAGCTACAGTGGCCTTCAAGGACAAGAACAATTCTAAATTTTAAACAATGCACCTGATGACATTCCAACTATGACACTTTCAAGATGGCGGCACTAGGCCTTGGTCCAAGATATGCAGAAATATGGACATATATGAGACCATTTCTAAGGGAAAAAAATATAATTCAAAAAAAAAATTTCAGCTATTATGCACTAAATTAAATGTACTTATGGATATCATAATTACTTTCTACAAAATCTGCTGGGAAATAAAACCCCAAAATTCTACACACTGCAGGTTTAAGACACAAGGCCGTTCAAAGTGCTTTACAGGGGCAAGAAATACATCAAGATTAAAATACATCAAGTATAGAATAGACATTAGAAAAGCGAATACAAAATGAAAATAAATAAATAAATAAATAAATAAACATTCCAGGTTAAAAGGGAAACAGAAAAGTATTCCGATTTGATTTGAAAGAGCTGAGAGTTAAAGACACGTCACCAGAATTATTGAATTGACGGTGAATGTTGCTGGTATGATGTCAATTTGACAGTCAACAGATTATTTCTGTATTTGAGCAGAGAGACGCACACGTCTCAAGAAGGAGAAATAAAGAACCAGACCCTTGAGCTAAATGTTACATTGCTCTCGGCAACACGCACACCACAATACAACTTCTCTACTGAAGCACTGCTGGCATAAAAGTTATAAAAGACTCTTAAGTGTGTGTGTGTGTGTGTGTGTGTGTGTGTGTGTGTGTGTGTGTGTGTGTGTGTGTGTGTGTGTGTGTGTGTGTGCGTGTGCGTGTGCGTGTGCGTGTGTGTGTGTGTGTGTGTGTGAGGGGAGGGGGTCAGAGCCTTGAGGGAGCGGCCGGTTGCGGACAGATAAGTAGTAGCAGGAGCGAGTGGGTGGGGTTAATGTAGATATAAAAGGCCCATTCAGGAAATAGCAGAAACAACAACTTTTATTTAACGATTATTCACTAATTGAAACATATTTATGAATATTATAATCCATCTACCAAGTTTGTACTGAAAACATACCAATACATTTTACACACTGCACCTTAAACTTGATAGATTAGAGCTACTTACGTAACTGGAGGCGTATCTAAATATAGGTGTTAACAAAAGCAGGAAGTCAGAATCGCTGGGTGAAAGCTATATGGTCTCATGGACATATAAAGAAATGGACACCGTATTGAAACATGGCGCCCATTCATTCCTATGAAAGCTGCTCATAGGCGCAGAGAAGCAACAAGGAAGTATAATCCGGAAATTCCATACGGCCCAAAGCATGACGTAGCATCGACGTAGCTGCATTATGGACCTATCAAGAAAGAGGGCGGCAAGCGTAGCGGACTGGAGGCGGGAGTAGAATCATTCTCGTTCTGTAGCATCTAGCCTGGCGAAAACAAACTGAAAGCCGTTAAAAGCCGTTGGGCTAATAAAACGCTTGAGGTGGCGTTTTGAAATGAGAAAACTTCAGTTTTAATAGTATATGGTCTAAAGATAAGTATGAGCCTATGATTGATATCCAGAAAAATTTTGCAGAGACACAATCTTGTTCGCCGCTTGTACTGTGTGGACAGGGAAATCTGCCTACGGGCCGTATGAAAATAAGCTCCACCCCTCACCATGCAATACTAATGGGTTGGCCACATGTCCATGCTGGTTGCTCGGAGAAGGCACAGTCCTGGGGGCCTGGTATGGTCTAGATGCAGCCGCTGCCGCCTACCAGTGCAGCTCGGCCAAACATGCCAAAAACGCCCATATCTGCCAAACACGCCCATATCGGCCAAAAACGCCTACAGCTTGTTGCTATGGTTGCTCTGCACTAAGCTGTGTGACGTTCTTCCTGTTCCGTTCTGTTGGTTAATATCGCGCTAGCCAGCTAGCTGCTCTTGCTGCCGTCGATGTTGAGACCATTTCACCAGCAAAATGTTTAAAACAGGACATTACAGCACAGTTAAAAACAAGAGAATCAGCATCCGCAACATTAAACATGAATACTAAGTGCTCATAGTACAGGAGTTACGTCTCCAGCGAGAGTATGGATTACAACAGTCAGCTGGGACTGAAACAGACACCCCCCTGCTCTTCTATATCAGGTAAGTCAATACAAATGTTTTATTCGCCTACTTCGTTACCTAATGTTATGTTTGTGTTATTCAAAGGATTTTGTTGGTTAGAAAATAGCTTAACGTTACAGACCAAATAGCTTCTTTATAAGTCTTATCTGAATGATAATTAGTATATGATAAAAATGATTAACATGTGTTTGTTTGTATATATTAAATTAGACTGGCATCTGGTCAGCATATGAGGTAACAGGTTAGGTGTTACTGTTAACATTATTTTGGTGGCAATGTATAATTTATTTGACTATGTTAATTAATGACTAACATGATTTTTATGTGATGTGTCTTTTGTGAATAGATTTGCAAGCTATGAACACCTGATGACATTTTGGAGCTTTGCATCAACAAAATGGTCTGGGTCTCCATAGCCAAATCAGCTGCCTAAAGAAATTAAGTTGTCACACCTGCACGTCCTTCAAGTTCAATGGTGCTTTGTTGGTAGTTACATACTTTATAATACATAAACAAGATGTAATTGTATTTGTGTAGACTTAAAGGCTAAACTAGCGACTCAGTCCCCTCAAATACATCAGTGTAATTAAGTGACTGTTTTTCTCTATTTTTAGGTGCACATGAACTTTGTACAACATTTTGTCAAAATCAATGAATATCTCCTCACAATATGCTACCTGTCCGTACTGTCTGAGCGCTGAACAAAAATCTGATGTTGATACACAGCCTACATGCTGTGTTTTCGCACATCATTCTTTTTAGTTTTATGTTTCTGTGTACCTTGTGTTAATGTGTATGCTTTACTGTACTGCTGTGTGTCGGCCATGACCCTCTTGAAAAATACCTTTCAGTCAGAAGAAATGGATTAAGGGCAGTTATATATGTTTGATTGCAATGAGCCTCATGAGAGACTCTGCTTCTGTTCCACATAGCGAGTCTCAGAGCTATACATCTGAACATATTTAGTGGGCTTTTTCAAAAAGCTCCAGCTCTTCCATACGTGCAGTAATCACAATTAAACAGTACTTGCTGGGTTGCCAAGGTGGTTGTCCGCAGGTTTGGGGGCTGCCTTTATTTAATATATTGTGTATTTTCTGATAACGAAGGTTTTTTTTGTCCCAGAGAGCCTGCAATTCATATCAAATCAAAGATGTCACTGACCAATGGGTCTGCCATATTCAGTGTCAAAAACTTCTTGTCTGTTTTTGCTACACTTTGCATTTGATGATTTCCCACAAAGTGCAATGTTTCAACATATTTTTAAAACAAAACTCATTTTCATATCATTGTTGAGAAAATATATTCATAATTGTTTTGTCTGTAAATAAACTATTTGAATATTTTTGTCATTGAAGTCCATCATTTAAGAACCTGGGAAAGTGTCTGACTACACAACAACAAAAGCAGAACAGTTCATCAAAATAATATTTTTTTTTTAAGATACTTAGACACTTTACAAAAAAAGTGCATTATGCACATACAATCAGTATGGAAAAGCATGTGAGATGTAATATTAATAATACTTATATAAATATATAGCCTATATATAACATTATTATAATTTAATAATACTTCAGTCTCTTATAATATTATTAGCGACTGAAGGCTATTTACTTTTTATACAGTCACATAACTGTTAAATCTAAACTTTCACGAAGCATCTCAGTCCTGGGTAAAGGAAAGCATTGGATCACAAATCATTGCATATTCTTTACTGCCCAATGATCTTACCTTATTTAAATTACTGTGTGGAGGTCTGGGGGACCACTTACAAAAGCTCACTGCAACCACTAGTCACACTTCAAAAACGAGCCATAAGAATAATCAATAAAGCTGGATATTATGATCACACCAACCTCCTCTTTTTTCCCGCATCATAAAGTTCAAGGACCTGGTTGAATATCAAGTTACACAAATCATGTTCAAAGCTAGAAACAAACTGCTACCAGGTAACATTCAAAAACTTTTTTTTGACAGAGAGGGGGGTTACAATTTGAGGGAACAGTTAAACTTTAAGACACTGGCTGCACGCATGACTTTAAAATGTCATTGCATCTCAATTGGTGGTGTGAAACTGTGGAATGGTATGAGCACGGAGCTAAAGCAATGTCCAAACATGATTCAGGTCAAAAAAAAATTCAAAGCAATGATTTTTAACAGGTACAGGGATAAGGGAGAGATTTAAGACGGAAAGTATGTATGTGTGGATATGGATATGTGAGTTGTACAAATATGGAGATATGGACGTATGAATTGTGTTGATGCATATGGTGGATGGATGTATTTTTGTATGGATGTATAGTGGATATTTCATTTCATTTTTCGTTTGATTTTTGTTTATCCTCAGGAGACCAATTGAGGGGTGGCCCTCATTTGCAATGTTGTCGAGTATATATGGATATATGGATTGTATAAATATAAATATAAAAATAATAATAATAATAATAATATAAAAAATTATTATAAAGTTATTGAGCTGTGGAAAAGGGGTAGGATCAAATAAGTTTATACTTCTTCCTACTCCTTTTCAGGCATATCAATTCAATATGTTATTTGTTTATTTTTTGGGTTTTTTTGTTTATTTTTATTTGTGAAATCATTTGAACATATTTTTTATTGTATTTTCATGCTTTTAATTTGTCTTTTTTTGATATGTCTGAAATAAAATTGAATCACACAATTGCATAGAAAACCGACGTGATAATGTTAAGTCTAGCAGTAATCATACATGCTCACAGTTTCAATAAGCACTACTCATAAAAGAGGGGTACTACAACTGCTAATAGGGATGCTAAAGGAACACTAGAGCAGAGAGGTGTGTATCTCCTGCTCTGTCCGCAGCTGCGAGGGACTGCTGCGCGAGGACTCTGCCGCCTGTCAGTGCTCTAGGAAGGGGGACAGGCAGGGGAGGCACCCGCTGATCGTTGATTAGAGTAAAGAGCGATACTTGAGCGAAAAAGTCACCAATAACACCAGAAAAAGTAGCTAGATTTGTCTCTGGTCGCTTTTTTGAAGAAAACGTCGCCAGAGGTGTCTGAAAAGTCGGTAAATATAGCGACAACATCGCTAAGTAAGCAACAATGGGACTGAGCTGCGGGCTTGAATTAGTTCTGTAGCGTTACGCATGCGCACGAGCTGTAGGCGTTTTTGGCCGATATGGGCGTTTTTGGCAGATATGGGCGTGTTTGGCATGTTTGGCCGAGCTGCACTGGTAGGCGGAAGCGGCTGCATCTAGACCCTTCTCGGTGAAAGGATGCAGAGTGCGGAAATGTGTGTGTGTGTGTGTGTGTGTGTGCGTGTGTGTGTGTGTGTGTGTGTGTGTGTGTGTGTGTGTGTGTGTGTGTGTGTGTGTGTGTGTGTGTGTGTGTGTGTGTGTGTGTGTGTGTGTGTGTTTGGGTGAATGTGTACAAACCAATGTACAACGCTTTGGGGCTGTTACAAACCACGGAAAAGAGCTAAGTGTAGTCCATTCACCATTTAGTTGCCCACACTGGGTCTATAGTGTGTAATATGCCTAAAGTCTTTCTACAATAACAGAAAAGCCTGCCGCATATATAGTTGTTAACTAAAGCAGGAAGTGGGAGGAGCTGGGTGAAAGAATGCAGAATGCAGAATTGGACGATGTTGTACGGACATCACCGTGTGGTAAGACAGCAGCTTACTTTCCTCATTAAATAACACAGATCTGATTAATTCACTATTTACTGATCTGAGTGTTTGTTGCTGTAACTATGTACTCCTGTTCTGCTCCGTAGTACAATATCAGCACTGTTCAGACTACTGTGTCCCCCAGGAAATGTCTTAGTCAAGGCGGTCACTGCCCCATACTTACAGGAGTCACGGCGTGAACATTTCGGGGGGTATTTTGCTCAAAGATGCGAATGCGCATTAAATAAATAAACAACTGTTTAATTGAATACAAAAATACAACAGACCTTACAGTTGTGCAATTTCTAGACATTTCTCCCTGTTAATCGCTGTAGAAAAGGCCCCAAAGTTATACGTTTGATATTTCTTACAGTGTGTTTTATTCAGTGTGGATAACTGTCAGTTTGCTGCCGTGACGTCAGTCGGCCATAGAGTCTGTTTAGTAAGTTTCCTTTCTCTTCTCCCTCGGTCAGATGTGTGAGCGTGCATGTTGCCGCAGTAAGCGTTCATTCCACAGTTTAACCGTGTTTATTTTGAGTTTATGTGAATCACCCGTGTGTGAGTAAGTACATGCAGTCCCGATCGCTGTTATAAGTTACAGTTTTGCACGTTATTAACGGCCGCGATACGCGGGTCGCAACAGCTGTTCTAACGTCTCGTTTAAGCCTTTGTTCTTTTCCCGCGATCTATACGCTGCTGTGTCTGTGAAAGAAGGAAAATAAAGAGCGGATAAACCATACTCCTCCTCGCCTAGTCTCATGCTTATAATCTGACGCCTTTGGCCATAAATGGTGTTCTGGCCGACACCTCTGAAGTGAAACCAGTGATACAAGCAAATCAGCGCGGCACATCCACCAGTTTCCTCCGCTACAATCGCTGTGCAAAATGTAGTTTGTAATTGGACCTCAAGAGCCATAAGCAGATAGACACACACTTTTGAAACTTTCCAGCAGGGCGCGATTGAGAATTGCTCAAATCCTACGCCCACATGTTGTGACTTTAGAGACTCTTCTCTATCCTCCGTTCAATAATGAACATGTTTTTGTTTCTGGATTTAGATTGAAGGGATGAGGATGTGACGGCTGTCTCTCCGACCTCATGTGGACGTGAATTTAAGGACCCTTCAAGGTGAGGACCCTGACAGGTAACATTACACACCTTTTATTGAGGAAACTCAGTTTTCATTATAACTGTTGTATTCAGGGACGACATAATATACTTGTAGTGATTGATTCTTTCAACATTGTTATTCACTTTTTGTAGAATATTCATGAATTCAATCACTGATTATAATATGATAAGTAACTTTTTTGAGACTTTATTAGACATTTTGGAGACAGAGAGGTGAATTGGGGTATAGAAGGGGATGAGATGCAGAGTACTCTAAAGCTCCAACCACTACACCAGGAGCGCCTTCCAGGGGGCATACTTTACTCTTTGAGTGAAACACACAAACAGAGCCGGCCCGAGGCATAAGCGAACTAAGCGGTTGCTTGGGGCCCCCTCAAAAAAAATAAAAAATAATTGAGTTTGTGTGTTTGATATTGACATCATATTATGCAAATGTAAGTCATCATACAAAAAAAGCAATACAATATTTTGTTCAAGATAATTAATAGCCAAATAATTTAATCAGTTCATCTGGGAGGTAATCTGAAATTAACTGATCATGTCACGTCCATGCACAGTGTGTACTGAGTTAATTTAAAAACATTTGGAAATGCCCTCAGTTGCCCATGCACTGTGTATAGTTTATAGCCTATTTCAGCCTCGTCTGCTTCGTTCCTCTCACTGCATTTAAATTCATTCATTATATTACAGAGAAATATGTCCAGTAAAAGAAAAAGAGCTCCAAGCCCATCCCAGAGGACCCTCCATAAGATTTAATATTTTTATGGAAAATCCATGTGCCTTTCTTCAATAGCTTATAATTCATCTGACCCAGTGTCTCCAAATTATTTGTTCACACACAATTTATCAGATTTAGCTTCTTAATTTTTCTCTCAAAGTGCACCAGATTCATGCATTTCACTTTAAAAACTTAAAAAAAAAATCTCCCGGGGGGCATACCCCCGGACCCCTCTAGGATGGTCAAGATCTCAGCTGTCATATATTTTCACCTATCTGGACATTGGATGCACTAGCATAAAACACTGGGTGTGGGGATAACATTTAACAATGGGCAATAATTTTGGGCAGCGCTACGATTGGAGAGGGGCCCCCTGATCATATTCCGCTTAGGGCCCCATAAAGGCTTGGGCCGGCTCTGCACACACAGCATGAATCGTTGTGGTTCCTCCACATGTCTCATAATCACAACGTCGCAGGTTCGATTCCAGCCAGTGACCTTGTGTTGTATTTCTTACCCCCATCTCTTTCCCTGTGTTTCCTCTCTGCCTCTAAAATTATCCATGAAAGGTTGTGCGCCACTTTATTACAGTTAGGTTAAGTCCAGCCCTCAGAGCAGCAGTAGGAGTTTTAACTAACACACAAATCAAATTAACACATATCCTGTATCTGCCAATCAGAACACCTGTTGCTGCTCTTTGTGTTACAGCTCTCCTTCAGGTTGACAATATGTCTGATTTTAACAGGAATCCACGATGACATCACAGGACATTTTGAAGGCTCTGGAAGATTTAAAAGAGGATGAATTTAAGGACTTTAAATGGTATCTGATGCAGCCTGACATCCTGGAAGGGTCCCAACCGATCAGTGTGTCCAAACTAGAGACAGCAGAAAGGCGGGACACAGTCGATCGGATGGTCAACGCCTATACACTTCCTGGAGCTGTGATCGTGACCAAGAAGGTTCTACATAAGATAAACAAGAATGATCTGGTGAAGAAACTGTCAGACACCAGCTCAGGACCAGAAGGTCAGTCACATTTTGTTATTTGTATTTTTATGAATAAAGAGTTGGCAACACACTACTGGTAGAGGAACTGGAGTACACTGCATTCACCAAATAATTGAAGGCCTGATCTTGTTATTAAGAGAAAAGGTTTTTAATGTTGTTGGTCATTCCTGATTAAGAGGACAGTAGCTAATGGTGCTGCTATCCTCGGTTTGAGACACTGAGATATTGATGAGAGGATTGTAGGTGATATTATAATCATTATGTATAACAACACATTTAAAGAACCACCTAAAAATTTAATAAAACTAAATAAATTAAAAACCATTCCCTCTCTCACCATCAGTGGATGTCAATGATGTTGAAGACACGTCAGCAAACATTGGACCGCCCTCTCAGAGTAAAGGTAAACATTGATTTTCTTTAAAATAAAGAAGCTATGAAACCGCTGCTAACATGGAGATTTAAATGCTGCTCAAGACCACGAGTCCTTTATCTCTAGATAGCAAGTCAATCATCTTACTTTTGATATAAAATGCAGTTACTCAAGATCACAAGTTTTGAGTTCAGTTGTTTTTTGTTATTAAAATATTTGACCAGCAACAGGAAACTTAACTGCCGAGAGATGAGGGAGCATCAGAACTGTTCTGTGTGTATGGTTAAAGAAAATCATTTAAAAATAATTCCTTGCACAGTGATGTCACAACAGCTGCATTTATTTCAATGTGTTGAGACAGTGAGACACGAGGAGATAATATGGGAGTCATGTTGTGGATGGTATTATACTCATAATATATGTATAATGTAAGACATTTTAAGAACCACCAAAACATTTAATACAATTTAATAAATTAGAAACCATTCTCTCTCTCGCCTTGTCAGTGGATGTCAACAATGTTGGAGAGACGTCAGCAAACATCGGACCGTCTCCTCAGATTGAAGGTAAACATTTATTATATTTCAAAAAGAAGAAGCTATGAAACCGCTGCTAACAAAAGTGTTTGATGTTTTATTACTTGGTCGCCGTAGAGCAGTGGTCTGCAACAGGCATCACACACACCGCTTCATTCTGATAATTTTTATTTAAATTTTTTATCGAACTTCCAGTCGCAAATATTAAGAATCTACCCCTGCAAAGAATGCCTGTGTTACGAGAGTAGTATATGAGGGACAAACATTATTGTTTACACCTGTGTTCAGCTGAGACACAAGCTTCATAGAGCTGGTGCAAACAGCTGCATAGATTAAAATGGGAGATTTTAGGTTGGTGAGATTCATGAGTAAAAACACTTCTAAGACTCTGGTAGTCTAGACGGGGTCAGTTAGTGTGCCCTCTCCCTACGTCTGTCTGAATCTCTCTGTCTTCACTTGACTGCACTGCTGCCCATCAGAGTAACATCTTCTCATTTTATCCATTTTGTGAGTAAAAAAGGTTTTAGGCTACTTTTAAACATTTATTTCACAAATCAGCAGGCGGCAGGTTGTAGACAACACCTGATGCTGAAATAGCCGACCGTGTACGTAGGGCTGGGCGATTAATTGACTTTCGATTTCGATTACAATTTTGGCTTCCCTCGATCATGAAAACAAGATAATCGTAATAAAACGGTTATTGTGCGGCACGCCGGGTCATGTGTAGTAAATGCAGCGCACCCTTCTGTCTCCACATGCGCTCCGCCCCGCCCGAACACTGTCGCTTTCAGCGATTCCAGTGCAATTGTTTATTCAGCATAAAGTTAAAACCTATAGGGGAAGGTGGGGTGATTTGTGCATTTTGGAAGTTGCAAACCCCTTGTTTCTAGAAAACCGTGGAAGAAATTGGAAATGTGACCACATATTTAAGAAGAGCCATCCATTTGACTCATCCTGTAAAGAAGGGAGACACAAGGAATAAGATATAAGCACATTTAAGCTCAAAAAACTGTGTTTTGCCTTTCAAAGTAAAATTTCCATGATCAAGGTTTTTTGATTATTGTGTCTGAACAATTATAGACACGTTTGAAAACATTTGACACATGTTTTAGTGCTTTGGTATGCTACACTTTGAGTCTATATAGTTAGCACAATGTCAACCCTAAATTGCTGCATCATGCCTATTATCCAAAATTCTGGGGATGGGGTGATTTGTGCGCAAGGGCCTGGGTGAGTTATAAGTAAGTAAGTAAGTAAAATGTATTTATAAAAGCACATTTATGACAGTTTGCACTGTCCAAAGTGCTTTACATAGTGCATTCAGTAGGTAAACAATGAAGGTAAAATAACAATAACCAAAATAAAAGACGTAAAGCCCATACATCCACATAAACACAGATAGTAGTGCAGAGGTAAGTAAGTAGTGCAGAGGTTAATGGGGAGGAAACACCAGGGTGTACATATGGGTTTTGAGCCTTGATTTAAAGGCAGAAATGTAGGGGGAATCACATTTGTCAGGTGGCAGTTGGTTCCACAAGCACGGAGCAACTAGTGCAAAGTACATTTCTGAGAGTTGTGCCAGTGGCATGGCTGTATACGCTGGTCACCAAAAGAAAGTGATAGTCTACAGTAGCTCAGGAGAGAGTGACATCTCAATTCCACTTAACGACACCACTGATGAGAGTTCAGATGGCCAGAAAGATGATGATGGTGACTTTGTCATTGTGACACAATGACGCACAAATCACCCCACTACGTGGGGTGATTTGTGCGACAAGACAACTTTTTTTCCGAAAGCTATATTTCTTAAACAGTTTATTCCAGATCCAAAGTTTTTATTGCCAGGGATGCACAACATCCTGAAATATATGTACATATTTGAGTTGGAGACATAACTGTCAAGGCCTCACTTTAAAATCACTTTGAGTAAAAAGTTGCACAAATCACCCCACCTTCCCCTACTATCTATGGTGTATTAAGTTTTGGATTATCGTCTATTATCATCAAACTCACATGTGTTTGTCATCATGGCTGTGGTTTTTAAAGGATTTAATGCTTTCAAATTGGGCCATTTTTTCCATACAAGTTTGAGTTTGTAAAGTTTGTCTGTGTGTACACAAACACAAACACTATATTTTCTCAATACACACATATGCACCACACACTAGCATCCCTACCATGATTTATAAAGAAAATTATAAATGTTGATGCTTTATGTTGAGGATGAAAGCATAAAATCATTGAAAAAAATATTTTATGTGTAATGACAGCAGGTAAAAAAAGGACATTTTGAATGGAATTCAATAGGAGACAAAAATGTCCTTAGAGAGCTGAGAGGGCATAGAAAGTGTCCTGTTATAGATGGTACAAAGTTGCTGAGTAGAAAATCACAAAATATTTGAAAAAAAGGAAATCTGTTACAGTTAATTAAGGATAGGGACTTAATGTGAATGTTGGGCAGTGGCCATATTACTATTTCAAATGTATATCCCAGTAGCTTGTTATTAGCACAACTCTTTTTGTACTAGCTTCAGTCCTGGTCAGCTGCCAGAGCTAAAAGTAAAGTTTTACAATAGTGAAATTGAAATGTGTCAGTCCCATTCTTTACATTTTACCGTCTACATTTTATTTTCTTAATCTTTCAGCCTTTTGCTGATTATGAACCCAATACAGTTCAGGTGTTGATGGAAGAAAACTGAGTTGTGGATTTTTGTTCCTGATTTTGTCTATTGTCAATCAGCTGAAACTCAGAGGGAAGCTGGAAGCACAACAATCACCGCCCAGGATGAAAGTGTCATCAATGTATTTCATTTAACAGATGTTCATGTGGGAGGGGATTTCAACATACACGGTAAATGTTTCCCCGGTAGAAAAATAAATAATTTAATGTTTAATTATGTTTTCTGTTTTCAAACAGTTGGAAGCTCGACAATCACCACCCAGGATGCAAGTGTCACCATCGCACCTCAGTTAACAGGTGTTAATGCGGGACGGGATATAAACTTCATCACCACATATGGTAAATGTTTCCCCAGAATGAACAAGTACAAAAAATACATTATTTAATGTTTAATTATGTAATTTAATGTCTTGACTGATTTGGCATTTTTCAAAAGTTTCAGTACATCCTCCTGCCACGACAGACCAGACTCATGTCTCTCCCAAAACTGAAGGTACTGTGCTGCGTAAAAATGTGACATATCTTAAAGATATTATGTAGTTTTACATTTTCAGTCATTTTGGGTTAATTATCTTGCAGTAATTGTAAACCTAGCTAAAACTAATTAAAAAAATTAAGTTTTGGGGTTTTGTCTGTTATAGTTTTTCCAAAAACCTTGCGCATATTCATATAGTATTTGATCAGTTGGAAGACTACAAGATCATAATTGATCATAATTGATATTCATCTAATGGATTTTCTTCATCATTCAGAAAACATCCCAAGGTGCCAGGCTGAACTTAAATCTTACCTTGAAAATGAAACAAATAAACTGTTTCAAGGAGTAAAGGCATCATCAACTCCTTTAGACAACATCTATACGGAGCTTTACATTACAGAAGGAGGCAGCGGAGAGGTTAATAGTGAACACGAAGTGATTGAATTAGAATGTAAAAGGTGTCCGAGTGAGGAGAAGAAAATCTACCTTAATGACATTTTTAGACCTTTATCAAACAATATAATCTCCCAAAGACAGTTCTAACAAACCTTTCAGTTCATATTTTCATTCACATTCTGAGATTTGAACTTAATAAAGGATGAGAGTTGGAGCCTTCAAAGCTAAATACAATACTATTTTGAAGAAATTAGGAATTTGGAAACTTCTGACTACAACAGTTCAAGTGTTTTGTACATCTGCCACGGCCTGGACAAAAGCAAATCAGCTGTGCTGCAGGGTTTCAAAGCCTACAAAACTAGATGTCCTTCTAACCAACTTGAAGGGCACCTGCTGACTAAAACTCCAGTTTGGATCACAAGTAGACCAGCCAGAGCCACTAAGATTCCTCCTGAGTTTATCCACAGGGTGACCGAGGTACGAGGCTTTAACGATGAGCAGAAGGAGGATACTTTCACTGGGTTTTCAGAAGGAAGTTAAGGGAAAGGATATGGCCCAGAAGGTCCTAAATTATCGTAGGTCAAAACTGCTAAGAAGTTCGTCATGTGCCAAACCAAAAATAAATAAATAAAATGAAATGAATTAGAAACCATTCTCTCTCTCACCTTGTCAGTGGATGTCAACGATGTTGTAGAGACAAAAGTGTTTGATGTTTTATAACTTGGTCACTGTAGAGCAGTGGTCTGCAACAGGCATCTCCTGCACCATTCTGATTATTTTATTAAGGATTTTCTAGTAGTATCGAACTTCCAGTCCCAAATATTAAGAATCTACCCCTGTAAAGAATGCCTGTGTTACGAGAGTAGTGTATGAGGGACAAACATTATTGTTTTTTCATCAATCAATTCCTTGAATTAGCCTTTGATTATTTTCTGGCCAGAGGCAAAACTTACTAGCCGGCCCCTGCCACAGAGGGCAACCATTGGGTCATACTGGAGATGTAAGCAGCACATACGTTTTTGTGTGACTGCACTGGACGCATCCTTGTAGCAGCAGTGGAATTAACAAGAACAACAGCCTGTTTTGTTCATTACAAGGAAGGAAACATTTCCTCCCAATTTTCACACTTGGAGTGAAAGTTTTAGCTTGTATCAATATACTGTATGTGTGAGCATCCATGCTAGAAAAGTAAATTATTATTTTAAATACATGATTTTTTAGGTCCACTAGTCAGCTCTTTTCAAAAAACAATGAAAAAACGAACTGTAGCTTGACTTTTCTGATGCAATAAGTTCATAGAACTACTAATAAAGACATAATTTACTCTGAACTGCATGTTAATTTCCTTCAAGAAACAAAAATATAGGCAAAACAAAAACATTAGTTGGTGCGCATGAGAACATAGGCATCTTTACACAAGTCTAATTATATAAGGTTTTCTTTCTGCTTACGTCACACAGAGCCAAAATCCATCTCATTTTACCAACAACAGCTTCAAACAAACCTCAAGCATACGTTTAGGCCCGCTAGAGAGGGGTGGTCAGAGGAGAAGGATGCCCAACCTCTGGATGATATCTACACAGAGCTGTACATCACAGCAGGGGGCAACGTACACATCAACAAACAGCATGAAATCAGACAGATTGAGGCGGTGAAGCCAGCAGACACAGAGAAACCGATTAAACCAAGTGACATGTTCAAAATCCCCCCTGGAAAATTCAAACCCATAAGAACAGTGCTGACCTTGGGAATTGCAGGAATTGGCAAAACATTCCTTGTGAGGAAGTTTGTTTTGGACTTTGCTGAAGGAGGAGCCAATCGAGATGTGCATCTTATATTCCCCCTCACCTTCCGCCAGTTGAACTTACGGAAGGGAGAAAAGTTGAGTTTGGCAAAGCTAATTCATATATGTGTCAAGGAGACCAGTCACATCACGGAACAAGCTCTTAATTACATCTTCACAACTCTGAAATCTTCGGGAAACCCAGACTACTACGAGAACAAATTCAAACTTTTGTTCATTTTGGATGGACTGGATGAGAGCCGCCTCCAACTGGACAATAAAAGTCACTGTGATGTTACAGAGTCCACTTCAGTGGATGTGCTGCTGTCAAACCTCATCAATAAGAACCTGCTTCCCTCTGCTCGCCTCTGGATAACCACACGACCTGCAGCAGCCAATCAGATCCATTCTGATTATGTTGACGTGGTGACAGAGGTCAGAGGGTTCACTGACCCACAGAAGGAGGAATACTTCAGGAAGAGATTCAGAGATGATGAGGAGAAGGCCAACAGAATCATCTCCCATATCAAGACATCACGAAGCCTCCACATCATGTGCCACATCCCAGTCTTCTGCTGGATCACTGCTATAGTCCTGGAGGATTTCTTGACCAGAGAGAACGGAGAGCTGCCCAAGACCCTGACTGAGATGTACACAGAATTTATGAGGTTTCATATTGAAACAAAAGATGGGAATGCACAAAAGTACATTGAGTTATTAGCGAAACTAGCGTTCCACCAGCTGAAAAAGGGCAACTTGATCTTCTACGAGAAAGATCTCAAAGAGAGTGGCATTGATGTCAGAGAAGCCTCGGTCTTCTCAGGAGTGTTCACAGAGATCTTTAAAGAGGAACGTGGGAGGAAGAATGACAAGATGTTCAGCTTCATCCATCTGAGTGTTCATGAGTATTTGGCTGCTTACCATGTAGAGACGGAACTCCTTAACAGTAACAGGAATGTTATGCCTGAGCTTGGGGAAACTTCTCTAGAATATCTGCGAAGGATGTTCAGCAAAACCTCTGAGACCAATGTCCACAGGTTTGCTATTGACATAGCCTTGCAGAGTCCAAATGGACACTTGGACTTGTTCCTCCGCTTCCTCCTGGGTCTTTCACTGCAGTCCAATCAGAGACTTCTACCAGGCCTACTGAAAAAGGAAAGCAGCCCAGGGCCCAATCAGGAAACAGTGAAGTACATCAAGAAGACAATTGAAGAGACTCTCTCTGCAGAGAGAAGCATCAATCTGTTCCACTGTCTGAATGAACTGAATGACAGTTCTCTAGTGGAGGAGATCCAACAGTCCCTGAGCTCAGGAAGTCTCTCCACAGATGAACTGTCTCCTGTTCAGTGGTCAGCTCTGGGATTCATCTTAGCGGGGAAAGAGCAAGATGTTTTTGATCTGAAGAAATATTCTGCTTCTGAAGACGTTTTTCTGAGGCTGATGCCAGCGGTCAAAGCCTCCAAAAAAGCTCTGTAAGTTCACAGTTAACTGCAGACACTGTTTCGTATTTGGAGATTTTTTTCTATTGAATTTATCAGTCAATTGAATATTTTTTATTAATGTCAAATCTGTCAACTTATTGCAACCTGAGAACTTAATGCTTAATTATTTGATTTAACGACTCAGTTAAGGCAGTCATAGAAATGTGATGGTTGTAACATTGTCTGGCAGAAATAGTATCAGTATTTTTCTTCATCACTAACTCTCCTTCAGACTGAGTGGCTGTCACCTGTCAGAGAGAAGCTGTGAAGCTCTGTCCTCAGTTCTCAGCTCCCAGTCCTCTAGTCTGAGAGAGCTGGACCTGAGTAACAACAACCTGCGAGATTCAGGAGTGAAGATGCTGTTTGCTGGAATGCAGAGTCCACACTGTAAACTGGAGACTCTCAGGTCAGATCATACTGTGATGCTTCTATCTTGATAAAATATATCTAAATATTTGGTAACAGTCAATGGTAACAGAGTATCCTCCCTTTGGTTGCTACTGTGTTAATAACAAAATATATAGATAAAATATAGGTAAAATATAGATAACTATATTCTGCAAATGTGATAAGATTCTGTCCTTTGTTTACTGAACATATTTGGAGTGGTAACCTGAAACATTATGGTAAAAGTGTTTTCATCCATATCAGGTTGAATCAAACAAGGCTCACAGAGGATTCCTGTGAGGAGATCTCATCAGTTCTCAGCTCCCAGTCCTCTAGTCTGAGAGAGCTGGACCTGAGTAACAACAACCTGCTGGATTCAGGAGTGAAGATGCTTTCTGTTGGACTGCAGAGTCCACACTGTAAACTGAAGACTCTCAGGTCAGAGTCAATTATGACAGTATGTAATAGGTGAACCGGAATTGTCAAATGGTGTTACAGTTATTTAACTATTTCTCCTTTAAGACACTGATATGAAGTGGTAAATACTGGACATACTAAACTACACAAATAGTTGTTGATCCTAGAGGAGACTTCTGATTTCGAAATAGGTGTCCGTAATATCCATCACAAAAATAAATGTTATCTCATGTGTTGTATTTATATATATTCTTAGGCTGATCCGCTGTGCTCTGTCGGAGAGAAACTGTGAAGCTCTGTCCTCAGTTCTCAGCTCCGAGTCCTCTAGTCTGAGAGAGCTGGACCTGAGTAACAACGACCTGCAGGATTCAGGAGTGAAGATGCTTTCTGTTGGACTGCAGAGTCCACACTGTAAACTGGAGACTCTCAGGTCAGATCATAATGTGATGCTTCTTTGTTGATAAAAAATACCTAGATATTTAGTGATAGTCTATATTATAGTTAAGTATTTCTTTAGTTCCTACTGTGGTGTTAATGATCATAGATTCTAGTTTGAATCATAAGGATGTAGCAGAACATATAAATGTACCATTCAATTATGTACAAGAACATTTAAGATTTTGTTACGTTATTTACATATTTATAGTTATAGTTATTTACATCTCTCAATATTCCTCTGTGTGTCTCACTTTTGTTTGCTAGCTGCCTCGTCTCCCGCATAGACTGGATGTGTGTGTGTGTGTGTGTCAGTCAATATTTTTGGCTATGAGTAGGACGATGGTGAATGAGTCGGCATAGGCTATGCGCACCTGTGGCAGTGCAGCGCTGTCTGTAGTGGGAGGTACACAGACGTTTAGCCTGCTTGTTTTTTTGTGGTTCTAAGTAGAACATTTTGCCCTTGTTCCTAATTTTATTTTATGTAGAAACCTGGCTGAGGGTAGGAGACAGAAGTTACGAGAGAGAGAGAGAGAGAGAGAGAGAAACAAACTATAGGCTATACAGCTGTTTATATTATAAACAGGCATTAAAGTGTCATATAAGTATGCGATTAATTTAAATTAATTAATCACAGAGCCTGTAATTAATTAGATACATTTTTTAATCCCTAATAAATATATTACAATTTAAGATTGAAAAAATTACAAAAGATTATAAGATTATAAGATATTTTTGAAAAGTACAGAAATGACGAATGACAATGAAAATCTCACTGATGTTTTTCTTTATTAGCTATTTCTTTTCATTTATTTATTATTTGTTATTTTTTGGCATTTTTAATGCTTTATTCATAATGCAGAGAGACAGAGATGAAATGGGACAGAGAGGGGAATGACATGCAGGGAACGACCCGGGCTGGATTCTAACCCGGGTCTGCTGTGAAGAGGACTGAGACTCAAGGAGGCAACTGTTTATTAGGAAATCTATAACATGAACTCTCTATTATGTTAACATGTCAACATTAATATATAAATAATGGTCAAAAAGAATTAATGAAAATTTAGGTCAAAACATTTCCTTTATGATGGATTCTAGCGTCCGTCAACTGTCCAAAGTAGTTGATTGATGAGAAAACTTAACATTAAGCTAATTTAAATAAAATAATATTATATAACATTCTGTGTGTGTGTGTGTGTGTGTGTGTGTGTGTGTGTGTGTGTGTGTGTGTGTGTGTGTGTGTGTCTACAGGTTGTCAGGTTGTCTGATCACAGAGGAAGGCTGTGTTTCTCTGGCCTCAGCTCTGAGCTCCAACCCCTCCCATCTGAGAGAGCTGGACCTGAGCTACAACCATCCAGGAGCCTCAGGAGTGAAGCTGCTGGAGGATCCCCTCTTGAGACTGGAGACTCTCAGGTATGAAGAGACACCAAGAGCTCACACACTGTTTCTCTGTTACACTCAGTGCGTTTCCATGGCACAACTAGATTGGATTATCACATATATCGAACAAGACACTCGAACGGACCGTGTCACTTGTCTGAGTATACATGGCCTTTCAGAAATCGGATAAATGTCCGATGCATGGCTGTCTCCACTATGCTAGGTGGCGCTGTAGCCCTTTCAACCATGCTTTCAACAAGTGGTTTTAGAGCCACGTCCGGTTCTCTTCCGTCAATAACCCATGTTTTAGCCTATCACGCGCAGGCACACAAGCACAGAACGAGAAGTCCGATATGCGATATCCGATCCCTGTATACATGCAGAGAGAAAGCCGAAAATGAACGAATTATCTAGGTGTTCTTATCCGACTTCTCTTGTCCGTTATTGTGCCGATTTGTGTCCGAAGTAGATTGGATAAAGGTGTTTACATGCAGTTTAAAAGTCCTGTTGAGGTCTTATTCGTTTAGTTATCCGATTATGAATCTGCATGTAAACGCACTGAGTGACAGGCTGAGGACTGTTGGCTCACAGTCTGTATCAGTGTAGCTGACTGACAGCAGCAATGAAATATCATGGACACTGATGGCTGTGAATTGAACTTTTATTTACTATAATTTCATTCATAATTTAATAATCTATACAATACATTTACATGGTTCCCACGGGTCCTTAAAAAGTCTTAAAATAAAGTTTGTGAAATTAATATCATAAATTGTCTTAAATTTACTGTAAATTTGCTGTAGGTATTATTTTGCACACTGTTTTAAGATGATGGGGGAAATTGTCGCACATACAATAGCCTACACGAAATCACCTAATACTGTGTCATTGAATGCAATATCTTCAGGAGTTTAACGTTACGTTAACAGTTAGCTAGCTGGTGAAGGAGAAAAAAGAAGGAGGGAGCAAGTCCACCAGTGTGTGTGTGTGTGTGTGTGTGTGTGTGTGTGTGTGTGTGTGTGTGAGAGAGAGAGAGAGAGAGGGGTAAGAGTCTGGGAGTGATAAGTGACCTGTTCAACTGTGCAGATCACGTCACGTAGGCCTACTTACATCGCTGTGTCTTGCTGTCGCTATCCATGTTGCTATATTTGCCGACTTTCCCGACCATCATAGCAACTTGGGGCAGTTTACACGGTGAAAACGCAGAGGTTTTCCCCTTTACGGTTTTAAAAGTTTCCACGTGCAGACGCAATTGATTTGAAAACTTCACTCGTGCACATGGTTTCTGAGAAAACGGGCCGAAATCGCTGTAGTACGTATGCCAAGCCATAGTAAGCGGTTACACTTAGCCTAGTAGATAGCTCTTCCAGTTCAATTTGATCCATAAAACCTTACTGTAACAGAAAATTAATACCACTAACGTTCATGAAGCGGTTGGTGTAAGCTTAGGGTTACAAGTATTGTACATGACAAGCTTTCGGTCCTCTTATTTCACCGCGTTGAACTTGTGAAAACAGAAGACATGCAGCACTGTTGCAAAAGTCAACTCACGTTTGTCCAGTGTATGCTATTAATGTGAAACCAATTAAATGCTTTTAATGTGAAGCCGTAGCCTTAAAGCAGCTACGAGTAACATTTAAATATCTTTTAAACAGCCTCATGTTTCCTCTGATAATCATAAATTACCTATAACAGCAAACGAGACCATCAGTGCAAAGAAAGACGTTTTTATATAGTATATATAACTCGCATGTGGGTATTTTGACAGCAAATGTAATAGACTACGCATGTGTGAAGTGGAGCCGTGACGTCAGCGTTACACCACTGTTCACAAGATCCCAAAACAGTTGCGTTATCCAAAGATTCCACCCTGGGAGGAGGTTTCAAAAGTTTGTGGATTCACCATTTGCTGTAATCATGTGAATGATAGGCTGCCTCCGCAAAGTATTTTTGCGGATGCACCATTTCGGTCTTTAATGTGAACAGGGCCTTAGGGCCCACTCACACTAGTGCCGTTTGCCTGTTCCGTGCTGCAGGAAGATTCAGCACGATTCCCCCCCCTCCCCACTCCCCCCACTGGCCCGTGGTCACACTGCTCGTGGCCTGGGCACACTTGCACCTTGCCTACGTCACCGTGCACGTTTAGGATTTGGAGCTTAGTCTACTTGTAGGCTATACGACTGTTTGTGAATATTTTCATCCGGCCAAATTTGCATCAAATATTCCACTTCCACATTAGAGCAACGAGAATCCTTAAGCTATTGTTTTTTTAAATGTAGCCTTGACGTAATAGGTCGCGGTGGACAGTCTCATATTTGTGCAGCACGCTGTTTATTATTAATATAACGGCCCGTCATCAGACCATACGTACCGGATGGTTTTATACACATCGATCGCTCCATCAAATCCAAGTCAGAACTTTTTGTATGGGCAGAGATCGTTTTTTTAAGTGTCTTTATAAAGTTTCTTGTTAAACCTTAGTGTAGGCTACTGTTTCCTTACCACCGGGCCACGGTGTGTTGTTTTAGGTTCGTCTCCACCGCCATGCGTAAAGGCATTATTATGACAGCTGACGGGAGGAAAAAGAAAAAAAATCATCTGACGAACGTGAGTAAACACGAAAACCTTTTTGCTGTGCTTTCTGAGCGGACCTAATTAGCTCTCTCCCTCTTTTATTAGCCCACACCTAGGCCTACACACACGTTAATTCTCACACAGCTACAAGTCCAAGTGGTGGGCAATTCTGGTGCCGACTAGAAAGGCAGCGGACGTTAACGGACAATGCATCCTTAATAAATTCATGTCAGGAACGCCGCCTGTGCGCTTGCTTGTGCGCGTGTCATCTCATTAGCATCTGTACTTTGGCCACAGCACACCTCTCCCAAGTGTGCCGTGGCCAAGGGGCTGTTCCGTGCTGGAATACAGTTGGCGTGGTCACACTAGCCAAACGTTCTAGACTTTAGTATGCTAATGAGCTCGGGCACGGGGCCGCGGCACTAGTGTGAGCGGCCCCTTTATTAGTTAAAGACCAGCATCAAATCTAGTGAATGATTGTGTTGACAAAGGACTGCGAAGGCATCTAATGTCCCGTTCCGTGGTTCACATTACAACCGTGCTCACGAGAGCAGAGTAGCAACGGTTGCCTCTGATAACAGTCCCCCAGCCACCTGCAGCAGCCAGCAGACAGACAGCACCGTGTCTGCACTGAGCAAGAGCTGCCAGGTGACGTTCTTACCTAAATAGTTTTTGTAGGTCCACATGCATTAGGCCACTGCATAGGCTATCTAAACAAAAGAAGAAGCTAACCTCATAGTTAGGCTATATGGCAACAAAGAAAGTTTGTGAGGAGTTTGTAAATACATAAATAGTCCATTTGTAAAACACCAGGGGCCTCATTTATAACGGTGTGCGTAGAAACTGTTATTAGAATTATTAAAACCCCAAAGTGTTTGTAATAATTAGAACTGAGTCAGGCTTTTTCAAAAGCAGGCGAAGTTTACTTGCAAACAGCAAATGCAAGGGTCAAACAACATGTATCACAAGTGTAGCTTACATGATTGAATACATCGAATGAACAGTGTACAGAGATTATATGTAGTGAAATGGTGTGTGCGAAAACACCAAGTTTGTGTGTCCAGCCCTTGTTTTGCTGGCGAAAACAGATTAGGCAGATATTCCCAGAAAGTCAGCTGGTGTTATTCTTCATATGTCTGATAACAGAATATGCGTCATACCTCTGTATGTGCCAGACTCTCCAGTAGGCAGTTTCTTCAAGGCTAAACAACAAGTTTGTCCTAAAGTGTAGCAAAAAACCCTTTGGAATTGTCAGGTTTACTGGGACAAAGTTCAATAGGCAGAAAGCATGTATTGAGCATTAAAATATTATACAATCATAAGGCAGATTAAATTTCGTTAACATATCCCCCCTTTTTATAATATATAATGCTACATTCAGGTAACACTTCAAAGCAAAAAGGCAAAGCATATGAGTAAATATATTTCAGTCAAGCAGAATAATATCAAGTACATCAACATTACAGTTGTGAAATTGCAAGTGTGTGTACTGGTGCAACATCGTCTATGTACAGTTTCAGAGAGGACAGTCTTTTGCAGAAGCCAGGGAACAGGAACCTAGGTCTTCTTCTTGGTCGACAAGTCCCTTTGTGGCATTTTGACGCAAAGTGTCCTTCATATCACAGTCACTGGGGGAATGGTTAGGCATTACCATAACCTATTCAGATTGTTCCTCAGTGTCCGTCCTTATTGAAGCATGTCAGCTTCGTCTTCTCCTTGTATCTGAAAGCAGAATGAATATAGAGCAGTATCATGTTTTCCAAAACAAATGCTCATAATTATGCCAGGGCAAACAGCTTCTAAAATATCATCCTATCCAATTTGCTTGCTCTAGATGTCACAATGACGCATAACAACATATAGGATAGGTTTGATTTAATTTTTGAGTTCACACTTTTGTCTGTGTCGGGTAGCCCAAATAAAAATGTTTTATCACTGAGGCTTTTGCCCCTTCCCCTGTCTCCATGTACACAAGGCACACACAGGGCTTAAATCACACACACACACACACACACATTCCTTCACATGTGTGTTCTCTCCCTCCTCCCTTTGCAGAGACTGCGGGGACTGAAATCACACACACACACATTTTCTTGTGCTCTCTCCTTTTCTCCCTTTGCATGGTGTTACAGTTTGTTCTTCAAATAACAAATGTTAACATCTTGGTTAAGTATAGGTGTCTTTACAGTTAACCAGTTTTTGAATCAATTTATATCAATAATACACATTATGATCAAATTTTAGCATAAAAATCCCCTTTAACTTGTAATTCAAATCAAAAGCATTGAACAATTCTTTTCAGTGAACATTTTCATATAAAAAGAACACAAAAGAACGCTTTTTGTAAGTTTTGCTGGGACTTCAAATGACTGACTGCACCTTTAATTTTTAAGGTTCACTATGGGGCTTGGATTGGTGAGATATTCAGCTCTAAACTTTAAAGCGTTTAGCAATTTAGTCAGAACTCCGGTCATCTTTAGGAGACAAGCATTTTGTTTCTCCTTTGTCTTGATAAGACTTTGCAGTACATTCATTTTCTCTGATAGGCATTTTTACAAGTAATTTAATTTTTAAAATGTAAAATCTAATATCAAATTACCCAGTAATCAATTTAACAGGGTGGAGACCCCTATTCCCTCCAATTGATTAACAAAATTCACCAATTTTAAGCTAGAACACCCTATGTGATGTATTCTAAACAAAACAAATAAGTCTACTCAGCAGATGTAGACTATCGACAAACATAACAAAACAAAACAAATAGGTGAGACTTATTCTTGGTTAGTGTTAAGACCTCAAAACACTAGTAAAAATTGTGACAAACAAAACAAAGAGGTGAGACTTATTTCTTTGGCTAGTGTCAAGACCTCAAAAACACTAGTAAAAATTGTGACAAGTTTTGTATACTTAGTGACCCACCGTAACACTAATCACAGCTTTTTGTCCTTCCTAAACAGTGAAACTTCATAAACACTAATATGATGTCTAACAGTAGTTTTTTCAACCGCAACCAATTGTTTTCATAAATTAAACTCTCAGTTTTATTCTAACTTCCTAGTGTCATGAAACAAAAGATAACTGCTAGACTTGGTTTTTTCAGACATCAACATCTGAATAAAAGGGAATGCTCCGAATCCCACACTAATGGCCATCTTTGAGACTTTATTTGTTGTGAGTGTATTTCCTCAAACACTACAGGTTGAGATAGGTTTCACTTTAGTGCATCTTCCCAAACACTACGATCAGTTATTCCCCCTATGGTAAAACCATGAGAAATACTGCTTCACAAACTAGGGCATCTACACATGATGTAGGCCTATAACATAACTAGGGTATCTACACAGCTGATGTAGGCCTATGACAAAAAACATAAAACAAAGGAACTACCATAATTCCTGGACAAAACAAAACAAAACCAGCTGTATATATTCACCTGATTTCAAGAAAGCCTCGACTCGCTCAGGCTCTGGATTCCGTCACCCCTTCTCCGTCCAAGTCGAGTCTGCTGACAGCCTCTTTTGTAGCTCTGTTTACTGGAGGTCTTTCGTCGAGAGATCTTGGACTCCCCCGTTCACGGTGCAGGCTCGTCTTGTTCAGAGAAGAAGATGTTGGATCCGGCAACTCGAAGGACCATTTGTTATTAGAATTATTAAAACCCCAAAGTGTTTGTAATAATTAGAACTGAGTCAGGCTTTTTCAAAAGCAGGCGAAGTTTACTTGCAAACAGCAAATGCAAGGGTCAAACAACATGTATCACAAGTGTAGCTTACATGATTGAATACAAAGAATGAACAGTGTACAGAGATTATATGTAGTGAAATGGTGTGTGCGAAAACACCAAGTTTGTGTGTCCAGCCCTTGTTTTGCTGGCGAAAGCAGATTAGGCAGATATTCCCAGAAAGTCAGCTGGTGTTATTCTTCATATGTCTGATAACAGAATATGCGTCATACCTCTGTATGTGCCAGACTCTCCAGTAGGCAGTTTCTTCAAGGCTAAACAACAAGTTTGTCCTAAATGCAAGTGTAGCAAAAACCCTTTGGAGTTGTCAGGTTTACTGGGACAAAGTTCAACAGGCAGAAAGCATGTATTGAGCATTAAAATATTATACAATCATAAGGCAGATTAAATTTCGTTAACAGAAACCTTCCCAAAACATTGCGTTCGCACAAAGCCAAGAATGTGCTGTGCAAAAAAAAAGTTGGGATTTATAAAACTGTGTGGCGCACAGTTTTATATAAATACCCACCTGCGGTGAATTGTGCGCCGACGATCTCCGCCCGGTGTCATCCCACTTCACCTGCCAGTTTCATCCCACAATCTACCATACATGGCGAGTGCTAAATAGCTCCTGAATATGATGATGCACTTAATAAGCACAGAATTTTGACTGACATGAGGAAAAAAGTGAGGCAATCAGCCGCAAAGAAAGCGACTGGGAAGGAAGAAAGCCCGTGCCATGCGTCGCTGTAACTGCCACACAAACGCGCGCGGTGATCACATATCATGATTGGCACAGTCGTTATAGTCTTTGTTGAGATGTTTTGCCCAACTTTGTACTATATGAAATATCACGTTCTAGCGAACCTAGGACTATATGTAGGCCTATATAAAATGTGTTGTGAGAAGTGAAATAATGCATTAGCCTGTAGTCTATTCCAAAGCATTGTTCCCCTTCCATGAGATCAACACATTTCCAACAACGTCAGATTATAGTTTAAACTTCCAGGGTTAGTTGTTATGGGAAAGAAATGCATAAAATAATTTGCTAAATTCATAACATGATTTTATCTAAAGAAATATATAGTTTTAATTAATATGTTTGGCCTTAACTTTGTACAAAACTACGTTTTACACACAGCCTAAAATATAGACTATTTGCTCTCCCGCTGGCCACTCACAGACACACCTCCCGACGTATATGATATTATTATAGAGTAGAACTATAAGATTCAATTTAAAAATATAACCAAAACATGTATAGACCTACTTGATAAGTAAATCAACCTACATCATTACTGCATGCCATAGGCAACAGTAGCCTATATTCGCAACAATAGGTACGCACACACATAATTGATTAAATATATTGGGTGCCATGCATTTCACAAGGATATGTGTGTTTTTCCGATAACAGAGCTTTATTACGTGGTGTTGCCATTGAGTGTCGCTACTGTAGTCTATGGCATGCAGTTGTGATATAGGTTGAATTACTTATCAAGTAGCCTTGGTCAGCCTTCATCATTCATTCAGCCTCTTTCAGTAGCCTATGGCATATTATGCAAATTAGTCTATTATATCATATAGCTACTTAGTAACTTTTGGGAGAGCCAACAGCTAACAGAGGATTCAGGCAAGGTAGAGGAGATAAAATCACAGGGCTCAGACGAAGTGACTTGTGGTGAATATGGGTAAAAGTTCACGTTGCAATTAGGTGTCGCAAAATCAAAAGCACAATGAACAGTATCATCTGCTGTCGGACTGATCCAAAACATGCAGCAATACAATATCAGTCGGCTTTATATAGTTCCAATTAGGAAAAATCTGAATATTTGCATTGCAGGTCGATTAAAAGTGTTCCCCTAATGTTCTGCTTGCGCCCTGAAAGTTTTTAGTAAGGAGCGCCAGTGCTCCTAGTAAAAAGGGTTAGTCTGGAGCCCTTATTTTGAGTATGCACTACAGCGTTATTATTTTTGTTAGTAATGTCTTATTAATTACTCAATCAATACCCTTCTCTATCATGTTTTGGGTCTGAATTTATATTCGTGGTTGTCCTAAAAAGGTCTTCAAATGTCTTAAATTTGACTTTGAAAATAGTGCAAGAACCTTGATTTAATTCATAATAAAACATAGGACCAGATAAGTTTTTAACTTCTTCTTGCCTTTTTTGAACATGAACCATATTATTTGAGTTGTTTATTTGTTAATGAGGATACCGTTTGTTTTTATTTTTATTGCTTTTAAGTTTTACTTTGTGTTTATTTAAAATTTCAAAATAAATCACATTCTGTCACATGAATCTCCTGTTTGTAAAAACAAAACCGATTTGTTTACCAACAAATTCTACTATGTAAAATCCAGCCAGAGAGAAGAGGACTGTGCAGATAAACACACCATCACATATTCTATGATCATTGAGAGGGATTATTTTTGTGTATAATTTAATTTTCAAATGTTGCATAGTGTGCCTTTTACTGGGAAATGGAGAAGAAATGTCAGAAAGGAAGGATCTCTTTCCCAGGACGGACAGACGTTTAATAGATGTTGTTTAAACACAACAGATAAATAAGTTCAAAATGTTTTTATAATAAAAAAATGTAATAGTAATTGTGAAAGATAATTTATCCCATTTATTTAGATCAATTTCAATTTATTCTCTTTTTACCTTTCCTTTTTTTTAGTATTCAGTTTAAATTGTTTGCTTGATTTTGTTTCTATTTATTTGAGCTTTTAATTATTTAATTATTATTTTTTATCATTAGTTTAATTTGGTCTGTGTATGATATGTGGTTTTTAGGTTATGTTTATTGATTTTCAAAGGGTTGACATTTTTTTATATAAAATGTAAAAATGCGAGAGCATTACAAATATACAACCCTCTTTTACAACTTCCCCGAAGCACATTTGTTTCACTTGCCAACAGACAAGAAAAAAGATAACAAATTACTTTTCTTTTTAAGGAGTAAATTAGAGAGATAGATAGATAGATAGATAGATAGATAGATAGATAGATAGATAGATAGATAGATAGATAGATAGATAGATAGATAGATAGATAGATACGGGCAATATAGTCTTAATAAAGAAAAAGGAAAACAGATAAAAAAAGAGCATGTCACTGATGAGGAAGCTTGTGAAGGTTCATTCTGACTCTGTTTCTCCCTCCAGGGTGGAACATGGTGGAGAGCAGAGGCTGAAACCTGGTCTGAAGAAGTGTAAGTGTGTGTTCACTTTGATCCAGGAAAACAAGGCAGCACATGTTAAAGCAGTTTGAAGGTGGAGTCAGTGATCCTGTCAACCATTTTTTGTCAAAATCAGTGAATATCTCCTTAGAACCTACTACCCGTCCGTACTATGTGTGCGCTGAAAAAACAGTGTTCATACAGAATCTAGGCTCTGTAAACGGGCATGTTGCATTGTACATGCCCATTTACAGAGCCTAGGCTGTATTAACACCAGTTATTTATTTCAGGGTACACAGTACGGACAGGTGGCGGATTGTGAGGAGATATTCACTGATTTTGACAAAAAAAAAATTGAAAATAAAATCCAGTGGTAATACACAGCCTTAGCTCTGTAATTCTCCAAAAGTTGCTGACTCCACCTTTAAATAAAAAGCTTGGAGCTTGAAAGAACCCAAAACAATGAGTCATTCTGAAGGTTTGATTAACAGTCTGTTAATAAAGCAACACATGAACCCATCAGGAGTCTGATGATAAACTGCTGCTGTGTTGTGTCTTGTTCTCTCCATCAGGGGCCTGTGAACTCACACTGGACACAAACACAGCACACAGAAACCTCAAACTGTCTGAATACAACAGGACGGTGACAGCAGTGAAGGAGCAGCAGCCATATCCTGATCATCCAGAGAGGTTTGAGGACTGGCCTCAGCTGCTGTGTAGTAATGGTCTGACTGGTCGCCGTTACTGGGAGGTCAAGTGGAGCAGAGATGTTCGTATATCAGTGAGTTACAGAGGAATCAGGAGGAAAGGACGCGGTACAGGGTTTGGATGGAATGATCAGTCCTGGAGTCTGGACTGCTCTGATAGTCATGGTTACTCTGTCCGTCACAATAAGATACCAACATCCATCTCCTCCCCCCCTGTCTCTCACAGAGTAGCAGTGTATGTGGACTGTCCTGCTGGCTCTCTGTCCTTCTACAGAGTCTCCTCTGATTCACTGATCCACCTCCACACCTTCAACACCACATTCACTGAACCTCTTTATGCTGGGTTTGGGTTATGGGGTGGCTCAGTGTCTCTGTGTTCACTGTAGGAGAGTCTCCACCTGTTAGAGAAATAAACTCACTCACTCACACTCACACACACACAGTCAGTCAGTCAGTCACACACACACACACACACACACTCACTCACTCACTCACTCACTCACTCACTCACTCACTCACTCACTCACTCACTCACTCACTCACTCACTCACTCACTCACTCACTCACTCACTCACTCACTCACTCACTCTCTCACACACACACACACACACACACACACACACACAGATGAACAGTGAGGATCTGTTCCTAAGCCCTCAGCTGACAGACAATACGTCAATAACAACAAACACACACACTTCATTCACACAAACACAGGCTGGATATTTTAAAGATAACTATCAGACAGACAGACAGACAGACAGGCAGGCAGGCAGGCAGGCAGGCAGGCAGGCAGGCAGGCAGGCAGGCAGACAGACAGACAGACAGACAGACAGACAGACAGACAGACAGACAGACAGACAGACAGACAGACAGACAGACAGGCAGACAGGCAGACAGGCAGGCAGGCAGGCAGACAGACAGACAGACAGGCAGGCAGACAGACAGACAGACAGACAGACAGAATGAGAAATGTAATGTCCAGTAATAAACAGAATACAGAATGTTCAGAGTTCTGCTTCATGAGAACAACAGAAGAGAGTCACAAAGAAGACAAAGGTTTTAAAATGTGTCTGCTGCTTAAAGTGCCCACATGGTTTATGTGTTGATATACTGATGTATGTTTGTAAATAGCCTTTTGTTTTATATCATTCATGTATATTGTAATGTTTAACCTTTTGTTTCATATCTGTGATGTGAGATGATGTGGCTATTTCTATGTTAGCCACTAGAGAGCGCTACAGCCTCTCGTATGTGTAGTTCAAAGGTTATTGACCGACACGCTCACAGCTAAATGTAGATATGAGGCCTGTGTCTGTATAAGACAGGATGGGTGTCAGGAGAGAGAGAGAGAGAGGGAGGGAGGGAGAGAGAGACAGAGAGAGGGAAAGAGACAGACAGACAGACAGACAGACAGACAGACAGACAGACAGACAGACAGACAAATGAATAATGATGCTTCCAGTAATGTGTGAATAATGTGCCTTTTATCAAATGAATTGCTTGTTTCATTGTATGACCTTATATGTAAATATTGTATCCTAACCAACTGTACACCCCAGGGCTACAGACTAACCTTTATTACTAGCAGCACTGCCGCCTCTAACTCAGAATGTTTAGGGGCGCGAGCAGAACATGTAGGGGCACACATTAAATAGACCTTCAATGCAGCTATTTCATTCCATTCAAATGTTTCCCAATTTGATTTTGTTTTTTATGTTGGATGCAGGAGGAGAGAGAGAAAGAAAAAGGAGAATGATTATTATGAGACAGACAGACAGACAGACAGACAGACAGACAGACAGACAGACAGACAGACAGACAGACAGACAGACAGACGGACAGAGAGAGAGAGAGAGAGAGAAAGAAAAAAAGGAGAATGAAGCCTCCAGTGATGTCTATGCATAATGTGCCTTTTAGCCAATGGATTGCTTGTTTCATTGTATTACCTTATATGTAAATATTGTATCCTAATCAAGTGTAAACCCCTTAACTCTGGCAAGGGGTTAAGGGGCACACACACACACGCACACACACACAGGCACACACACACACACACACACACACACACACACAGGCAGGCAGGCACGCACACACACACACAGGCACACACACACACACACACACACAAACACAGGCACACACACGCGCACACACACACACACACACACACACACACACACACACTCACTCACTAAAAAGGGGGATTTCATGTTGAATCAAGGGGGTTTGGGCTCCTCAGACCATTTGAGTTTTTTGATTGTATTTAAATGTACTATTTTGAATCATTGACTCTTGTTATAATAAGTTGCTCTGTTGCTGAGCTCGCTGAATAAAACCAGGTCGATCTGTTGATCTACTGAAAAGACAGAACTCTCACTCATTCTTT
This sequence comes from Ammodytes marinus, assembly GCF_949987685.1. Classification (NCBI taxonomy): domain Eukaryota; kingdom Metazoa; phylum Chordata; class Actinopteri; order Uranoscopiformes; family Ammodytidae; genus Ammodytes; species Ammodytes marinus. Next base: position 626,240 of record NC_137235.1, on the reverse strand, counting down.
TTGCTTCTTCACTCGGCTGTGAATGATGGCATACAATGGTGAATTACCTCCACTTATTAACGCTTTTCCCTGGTTTTTCACGGACTCAGAGCGCCTTACATTGTTTTGTACACATTTTTGTATTCATTCACCGATAGCAGCAGCAGCTACCACGCAGGGAGCAAGCTAACTATCAGGAGACATTTAGGGTTCAGTGTCTCTTTGCCCAGGGACACTTGGACATGTGGCGGGGAGACGGGGGATCGAACCAGCGACCCTGTAACCCAGTGGACGACCGAACCGCCCTACACACTTCACCACAGCCTCCATAAGGACCATGGTGGCAGACAGCATGTGGTGAGGATGCCCCCTGTGTTCTAATACACTTACTGCTATTTAGTAGAACAATATCCCAAGGGAGGGGCCTGATCAACCAAGACCCTGGACTAGGTGGAGAGATTTATTCCTTAAATTGCACTTTATTACTTAGTTTTAAATGTATAATTTTAATATACTTAATTTAAAAAAATATTAAGAAAACATATTAAATGACATGAATGGCTTTTATAATGAATATTTTATTGGTGATGAGTTGAAAACAATTTGATTTGATTCAATTTATTTCAGACATATCAGTGATACAAAACAAAATGAAAAGCATGGAAATACAATAAACAAAAATTATGTTTTCACAAAAAATAAAAATAAAAGAAATCAAATTATCTGTATTTCTGAGATATGCCTGAAAAGGAGCAGGAAGAAGTATACACTTATTTAATCCTACCCCTTTTCCATAGTAAAAAAAAATAAAAAATAAAAATATTTATTAAATTAAAAAAATAAAAATATTTATTATATTCGCTTCTCTTAATCCATATATTCTCTGTACAATTGGCGATACTATATTTGCCATTTACGAACTATACATACTTACATACAACTTAATACACTATGAATTTTTTATATTTTATATATTTATACAATGCATATATCTATATTTATAATTATAAACAATCAATATATCCATATCTACATACATATCTATACAATCAGTATATATATCCATATAATTACCCTCTTACTTCTCACCCTCATCCCTGTACCTTTTGAAAATCATTGCTTTGAACCTTTTTTTAAACTGGATCATGTCTGGACATTGCTTTAGCTCCGTGCTCATCCCATTCCACAGTTTCACACCCCCAATTGAGATGCAATGACATTTTAAAGTCGTGCGTACCGCCAGTGTCTTAAAGTTTAACTGTTGCCTCAAATTGTAACCCCCCTCTCGGTTAAAGAAAAGTTTTTGAATGTTACCTGGTAGCAGTTTATTTCTAGCTTTGAACATGATTTGTGCAACTTGATATTCAACCAGGTCCTTG
>NC_137235.1:609882-622382 GCF_949987685.1 Ammodytes marinus | reverse complement strand
CATGTGCCCCCCACTAACTCCAATAGCATTTTGGAGTATTCGTCTTTTATTCTTGACATTTCTCGACATAATGAAAAAAATAAATCTTCCTTGTCTGATTTTTTTTTCTCTCCTGTCTGTGGCCCTAAAACTCTTCTGTACTTTAGTATGTAGTGTAGTAAAAAGACTAAAACTCTTCTGTACTTTAGTATGTAGTGTAGTAAAAAGACTAAAACTCTTCTGTACTTTAGTATGTAGTGTAGGAAGAAGACTAAAACTCTGCTGTATTTTAGTATGTAGTGTAGCAAAAAGAAAGAGTATGTGATTTGGAACGCAGGGATAGTTGTGCGTGTGTGTGTGTGTGTGTGTGTGTGTGTGTGTGTGTGTGTGTGTGTGTGTGTGTGTGTGTGTGTGTGTGTGTGTGTGTGTGTATGGGGGAAAGATTTTCTGAAATACAACACAACAAAAAGTTATACAGTTATACAAGTGAATTGTATTTCCACCAGAAGTGCATAATATACTAAATAATAACAAATCTTTCCTGTGTGTGTGTGTGTGTGTGTGTGTGTGTGTGTGTGTGTGTGTGTGTGTCTATGTGTGTGTGTCTGTGTGTGTAGATATGTGTCTGTGCGTGTCTGTGTGCATAATATTAAAAATAATAATAATAAATCTTCCGTGTGTGTGTGTGTGTGTGTGTCTGTGTGTGTCTATCTGTCTGTCTGTCTGTCTGTCTGTGTGTGTGTCTGTCTGTCTGTCTGTGTGTCTGTCTGTCTGTGTCTGTCTGTCTGTGTCTGTGTGCATAACATACTAAATAATAATAATAAAGACATCTTCCCTGTGTATGTGTGCAAGGGAATTCCTTTAAATAAAATCACAAAATAAGGTAAACAGACAGTTATAGTTTGAAGGTCCTGTTACACTAAACAGGTGGATAGTCAGGTGGACTATGGGATTAAAAGTGGAGTCAGTGATTCTCTGGAGAACGCTTTTTGTCAAAATCACTCTTTGTCCAAAATCAGTGAATACCTTAGCTCAGTTGGTAGGGCGTCCCCCCCCCCCCCCCCCATGGGCCTCGGCCAGCAGCAGACCCGGGTTCGATTCCAGGTCGTTCTCTGCATGTCACTCCCCTCTCTGCCCCATTTCAACTCTGTCTCTACACTATCAATAAAGCATGAAAATGCTAAAAAAAAAAAAAAGAAAAAAAATCAGTGAATATCTCCTCATGATCCACTACCTGTCTGTGCTGTGTGTGCGCTGAAAAATAATCCAGTGTTAATACACAGCCTAGGCTCTGTAAACTTACATGTTGATAGCTACGAAGGGTCCTTTTTTTTTCCATACCAGTTTACAGAGCCTTAGCTGTGTATTAACACTGGATTGTTTTTCCAGCACACACACAGTACAGACAGGTAGCGGATCATGAGGAGATATTCACTGATTTTGTACAAGAAGTGATTTTGACAACAAGCGTTCTCCAGAATCACTGACTACACCTTTAAGTCCAGAAAACAGAAAATAAACAGTACAGAAGATGTATAAAACACACACAGTAACACACACACACACACAGAGAAACAGACAAGAAGTGTGATCAGCTGTCGAATATAAAAACAACCAATGCTTAACAATTATAAACGTTAAAAAATAAAAAATAATTAAAGTAGCTACAAGGAAGTTTCAGTTTGTGTTCATTCTTGCGGCCTGATTTGGACAAAAGCGGTAGTGTTTTTACCACGCCAGCTGTTGTTCCTGGGTGAGCGTATACCCATGACAAAGGCATTAAGAAAAACTATATAAAAATAGCATTCTTTTGCACTGATGGTCTCGTTTTGCTGTTACATGTCATTTATGATCATCAGAGGAAAAATGAGACTGTTTCAGAAATATTTAAAAGTTCCTCGTAGCTACTTTTAAGTTAAGTCCTTAAGTGACAGTTGGAATGCTTATATCTCCTTCAATATATATACAGGTGAAACTCGGTCTGAGATTTTGAATTTGGGGTTTTCATGAGCTGTAAACCATAATCTTCAAAATTATAACAAATAAAGGCTTGAAATATCTCACTCTGCATTTAATGAGTCTATGATATATATTAGTTTCACCTTGTTAAGTTGAATTACTGAAATAAATGAACTTTTGCATGATATTCTAATTTTTCGAGTTTCACCTGTATATGCGTGTACGTCCGGACAATGGATCTCAGTCTTCATTTAACAAACCCTGCATTCCAATTCCCATACTTCCCTACTATTTAGTATGCCAGAAAAAGATTTAGGATGTCCCAATACATGCACGTCAATTGTAGTATGCTGAAAATACATAAATGCCCCCCACTAACTCCAATAGCATTTTGGAGTATTCGTCTTTATTCTTGACATTTCTCGACATAATGGAAAACAAATCTTCCTTATCTGATTTTTTTTCTCTCCGGTCTGTGGCCCTAAAACTCTTCTGTACTTTAGTATGTAGTGTAGTAAAAAGACTAAAACTCTTCTGTACTTTAGTATGTAGTGTAGTAAAAAGACTAAAACTCTTCTGTACTTTAGTATGTAGTGTAGTAAAAAGACTAAAACTCTTCTGTACTTTAGTATGTAGTGTAGTAAAAAGACTAAAACTCTTCTGTACTTTAGTATGTAGTGTAGTAAAAAGACTAAAACTCTTCTGTACTTTAGTATGTAGTGTAGTAAAAAGACTAAAACTCTTCTGTACTTTAGTATGTAGTGTAGTAAAAAGAAAGAGTATGTGATTTGGAATGCAGGGAAACCATCATTGATTTGTCCTTTCAAAGTAAAACGTCTCCAAAAAATGGCAGTGGAATTGAAAAAACAGTCATCTCCATATCTCCATGGTGCATTCAGGCGTAGAACAAAAGCTCGGGAAATCGTAACCTTGTGGCGTCAAATGATTAAATCAGTGTTTCCAATAGTGTTTTTGTGTTGTCATGTCTACGGAGAGATATTTGAAAACACTGTCTAGTGTGATCGGGAAAAATTTGTTTTTTAAGATATGCATGTAGGTGTGGTACTTCATTTAACCAACTGTCATTGATTTTTCCTTTCAAAGTAAGACGTCTCCAAAAAAATGGCAGTGGAATCGAAGCAGGGGCTGTGTCTTGATTCAGGGGTTGCAGCCTTGGTAGGACGCAGTCTCGCGGTCTATGAAGGCCGATTTTAAGGCCGGTTTTAAGGCCAACGAGCCTTGTTAAATGAGACGGTCTCCGCAGGTCTCGGTTTACGAGCATTTCCGGTTTACGTAACAAGCCGTTACCTTGCGTGACGACTCGCCGCTCCTGTGCTGCCTAGCAACCCTGATTGCTGCCAACGGAGACAGCCCTGTCAGCAGAGGAAAAAAGAAAAATAAGTTGCCTACCAGACGAAAAGAAAAAAAAGTACAAGAAAAAAGAAAGGAAGATAAAAGTTAAGAAGATGGAGCAACACGTTGCTGTTTTGTTATTTCTTATTTTATTTTATGCCATCTCTGAAAAAAACGCAATGAATCTTGGGATATGTTGGGCCACGAAGGATACATCTGATGCAGCCTTCAAAACCGTGAAACGAAGGCTGCATTTCACGACCGCATATGAGGAGCCTTGCAAGGAGCCTTGCAAACGGGACAGCCTTTGCGCGCCGCTATGACGCAATCGGTCTTCAAATGCAGCCTACGTAGGGTGCAATACCCATGCAATACCTGAATCAAGACACAGCCAGGGATTATCCTTAATATCCTTATCTCCATGGTGCATTCAGGTGTAGAACACAAGCTCGGGAAATCTGTCCACCTAGTATTCTCACCTCAGCGTTTTCGATAGTGTTTTTTGCGTTATTCGAAGAGATATTTGTGTTCCGGGAAAATTTAGTTTTTTAAAATATGCGTGTACGTGTTGACAATGGACCTCAGGCTCCATTTACACAAACAGTCATTGATTTGTTCTTTCAAAATAAAATGTCTGTCTGTCCTCTTCACAGCAGACCCGGGTTAGAATCCAGCCCGGGTTGTTCTCTGCATGTCATTCCCCTCTCTGTCTGTCTGTCTGTCTGTCTGTCTGTCTGTCCTCTTCACAGCAGACCCGGGTTAGAATCCAGCCCGGGTCGTTCTCTGCATGTCATTCCCCTCTCTGTCTGTCTGTCTGTCTGTCTGTCTGTCTGTCTGTCTGTCTGTCTGTCTGTCTGTCTGTCTGTCTGTCTGTCTGTCTGTCCTCTCCACAGCAGACCCGGGTTAGAATCCAGCCCGGGTCGTTCTCTGCATGTCATTCCCCTCTCTGACACATTTCACCTCTGTCTCTACACACTGTCTAATAAAGTAAAAAATGCAAAAAAAAAAAAAAAAAAACATATAATAGATTTGTCCTTTCAACATAAAACATCTCCCCAAAAAAATGGCAGTGTCTCCTTATCTCCTTATCCCACATGGTGCGTTCAGGCGTAGAACACAAGCTCGGGAATCTGGCCTCCTTGCACGCCCGTCCCGTTTGTGCTGTCCGACGAACACTGAAACTGGAACGTAACCTTCCCACACTGCACCTCGGTCATCCCCTCCTGCCCGAAATAACTCAACTCATTCCCGTCCAAGACCACGCTCGCCGTATAGAAAGTATCGGGCTCGATTTGAACGGGGTAGTCGAACGAAACGGGGAAAGTGCTACTGGACCCGTCGGAAAAATACTTGATTATTTTCGTGGCCATCGAGACCCCTTGCCGCTTTAGCTCGATTTTAGCGCTGTATTCCGCGGAGCCGCAGCTCGAGCCGTACAGGCCGAAACCCGCGATGAACACCCGCTTGTCCACCGCGAACTGAATGCTATCGCAGCGCCCGCGGTAACGCCACTGGTTGCTACGATACGCGCACGACTGGAACCGGTGGCAGCGTTGAGGCGACAACCCCTTGCGAGGCTTCGAGCAGAAAAGCAAATCCGGTTTGTTCGCGGCCGTGTACCACAGGAATATATCGTTCGTCTCGTTCAACGTCAAGACTCCGGATTGCGCCGCTCCGTTCGCGAAATCCTCCAGAACCATCGTAGGGATTCGGATGAGATAGATCGCCTTGCCCAGGACCAAACGTTTGTTCTCGATCGTAGGCGTCAAGTCTTGCCGTTGACATTCGGCTTCAGCCCAATTCAACGCGGCTTCGAAAACAACCATCTCTTTGGCGTTGAGAGTTTCGCGGCGCAAAATGCTTTCCAGTGTCTGTGTGTCGATGTCGCAAAAGCCCTCGGAGCGCAGGGCTAGTTCGGCCTGCGCGTCGATTACTTCCCAGCAACGCAGCGTCAGATCTGGCTCTTCGAATAGACAGCTCTGGGAGAGTAGCACACAGGCGTTCTTAGCGCTTAAGCTTGTCTCCAGGAAGTTGACGCAAGCCCGAGCCAAATGGGGCACGATGTATTTCTTGGCGGCGTAGAGAGTGGCGAGAACTGTGTCCGCGCACAGGTCGATTTCGTCGCAGTAGATGTATCTGGAGGGTGGGAGGGAGGGGGAAGGAGGGGGGGAGAGGGAGGGAGGGGGGAGGGAGAGAGGGAGGGAGAGGGAGAGGGAGAGAGGGAGGGAGAGGGAGAGGGAGAGGGAGAGGGAGAGGGAGGGGGAGAGGGAGTGGGAGAGGGGAGGGAGAGAGGGAAGGAGGGAGGGAGGGAGAGAGGGAAGGAGGGAGAGAGACATTTCAGTTTACAATTCATAGCAAATATTCAAGAAATTTTTCTTTTTTATATTGAAAACCAAACTATAAAACATACATGAAACACATTAGTATTTAGTATAAATATTTATTCAACTTAAATCAAATGTGTAAGATATACTGGAGAGGGGAGACAGAGACGCTAACAATTCAGGTAACAATTCATAGCATTCACAAACAATCCTTGGAACTTTTTTCTTTAATTGAAAACCAAATGATAAAACATTAAACATTTAACATATATAAAAATATATGTTAAATAGGGCGGCAGTGGCGAAGTGGGTAGGGAGTTTGCCTCTGGAGTACAGGGTCGGAGGTTCGATTCCCCGCCTACCCACATGTCGAAGTGTCCCTGGGCAAGACACTGAACTCCAAATTGCTCCCGATGGTTCAGACAGCGCCTTGCATGGCAGCTACTGCCATCGGTGTTTGAGTGTGTGTATAAAATGTGTATTGTAAAGCGCCTTGTGACCCTGGTCTGTGAAGGCCGCTATATAAATAAAGCTTACTTACTTACTTACTTACTTACTTACTTAAAAACAAACTAGTATTCGATGTCGGGGGACTACAGATGAAAAATAGCCTTTGGACTAATTCTGGCATTTGTAACCCCCGTATGATCATGTGTTATTAATTTGCACTGTTCCCTTCTTAAATAAACTGAATTGAATTGAATTTGAATTTGACTCAGGAACTCATGATGAGACGGATATATAAAGCAAGAGGCAAGATCAAGGAGCCATGTTAGGATGAAATAAATAAGTTAAAGTATGTCCCAAGTGTAGCATACATACTGCTTGTTAACTAGATACTGTTTATGATCAGATGTAGTATGTAGAATAGAGAAAAGAAAGAGTATGAGATCTGGAATGCAGGGAGCGAGAGAGAGAGAGAGAGAGAGAGAGAGACAGAAAGAGAGAGAGTGAGAAAGAGAGACAGACACAGAGAGAGGAATAGAGAGAGAGATAGAGACAGAGAGAGAGAGAGAGAGAGAAAAAGAGAGAAAGAGAGTGAGACAGATAAAGAGAGAGACAGACAGAGAGAGACAGAGAAAGAGAAAGAGAGAGAGAGAGACATAATTTTAATGTTAATTTGCCACAGTGACTCACTTCAGCATGGCGAGGAAAGATGGCGGCTCTACGTCAGGGATTCTGATCTCCTCCTGGTCCTCGGCCAGTTCTCCATAGAACATGGCATGAAACACTGAACTGCCCACCGCTAGCACGTACTGTAAGAGAGGAGAGGTTAGTGTGTCTGTCTGTCTGTCTGTCTGTCTGTCTGTCTGTCTGTCTGTCTGTCTGTCTGTCTGTCTGTCTGTGTGTCTGTCTGTGTGTGTGAGTGTGTGTCTGTCTGTCTGTCTGTCTGTCTGTCTGTCTGTCTGTCTGTCTGTCTGTCTGTCTGTCTGTCTGTCTGTCTGTCTGTCTGTCTGTCTGTCTGTCTGTGAGCTTATGAACATGGCGTGGAACACTGAGCTGCCCACCGCTAAGACGTACTGTAAGAGAGGAGAGGTTAGTGTGTCTGTCTGTCTGTCTGTCATTCTGTCTGTCTGTCTGTCTGTCTGTCTGTCTGTGTGTGTGAGTGTGTGTCTGTCTGTCTGTCTGTCTGTCTGTCTGTCTGTCTGTGTGTGAGTGTGTGTGAGTGTCTGTCTGTGTGAGTGTGTGTCTATCTGTCTGTCTGTCTGTCTGTTGTCTGTCTGTCTGTCTGTCTGTCTGTCTGTCTGTCTGTCTGTCTGTCTGTCTGTCTGTCTGTCTATCTGTCTGTGTCTGTCTGTCTGTCTGTCTGTCTGTCTGTCTGTCTGTCTGTCTGTCTGTCTGTCTGTGAGCTTATGAACATGGCGTGGAACACTGAGCTGCCCACCGCTAAGACGCACTGTAAAGGAGAAACAACATGGCCGCCATCAATCGACTTGTTTATTTACCGAACACTGAAAACATTAACACACTCTGATGTGATCTGCTCACATATTTTACCTCACAATCAGCCATTCTGATGCTAAACTATGTAAGATAAGATAAGATAAGATATACTTTATTCATCCCAGCAGGGAAATTCAGATGCTACAGCAGCCAGCATACACATACACAGAACACAACACAGCCAGTTGAAAAAAACATGAGCATACATACATAGCCAAGATGAGAAAGTGGTATGGATAGTCTCTGTGCATAAGTAGCTGCTACTCGTATATAACAGTACACAAATACTAGCTCTGCCAGTGCATATGATATGATAAAAAACAAAAATTATGCTAAAAGAAAAAGCAATCAAGTGTGCAATTATACATGTGCAAAAAATGCAAAATATGCAGCGCAGGCTAAAGTTTAAAAGTTCAAATGTCCTCTGTCCTTACTGAAAGGGGAGTCATTATAAAGTGCAACTGCAGTAGGTAAAAAAGTGTTTTTGTATCTGTCCTTTTTGCAGCTTAGCCGCCGTAGCCTCCCACTGAAAACACTCCTCTGTTTACACACAAGACTGTGTAAGGGATGCATGTTGTTGTCCATAATGTTCAGCAGCTTCTGTACCATCCTTCTCCCCATCACCACCTCCAGGGGCTCCACAGCAGTCCCCAGCACAGAGCCAGCCCCCACACCACACACACACACACACACACACACACACACACACACACACACACACACACACACACACACACACACACACACACACACACACACACACACAGACACACACACACACACACACACAATTCCTTTTAGAGTTTTTACCTTGTGTCCGGGGACTCTCTGTGTGCCCCCCGGAGGTCCCACCACAAAGTGAACGTCTGCCATCATCTCATTGTTGAACATGACTGAATTCCTACGAGGAAAGAAACAAGAGTGTGTTAATATTAAGTCAATGACAAAACTAAAACACTAACTCTTTGTATCCTACACACTAGAACATGAATGGCAGCTTGTATAATAGCATAGTTAGCTTAGTTGGTCATGAAAGTGGATTTATCTATTAAAAATTCTAAATAAATAGCAAGTTTAACATTCATTTGACTCGCAAAATATAATATTTACACTGGATCAAATCACATATGACTAGGATTGCAAAGGGGTGGGAAGTTTCCGGTACATTTCCGTAAACGTTATTATATATATATATAGGCACACACACACACACACACACGTCACACACACACACACGCATACACACAGACACACACACACACACACACTCCATCTCGCTCTCACACACACACACACACACAGTATATATCTCCTAACTGTCATAATAAACCATGGAAAATGCCAAAAGATAACCTAAAAAAAAAAAAAAATGTTGCGTAGTATTTCACACGTACCTCTCTCGTATGGTGGGGTAGAGGCCCTGCCAGGTGCACCCCCCCCTGTGTGTGTGAGACAGGCTGTGTGTGTGAGACAGGCTGTGTGTGTTGTTGTTGGAGAGGTTTTGCTGGTATGAGTCTGGAGGGGAGGGCAGCTTCTTGGAGGGAAAGAGCTCAGCGGCCATTATCTATCAGTCACTCCGCAGGCCACCCGGGCATCGCACACACACTGGACAAGCAGCTAGTCTGGGGGAGAAAGGACAATAACATACTGATTAATAGGGTGAAACAGTACACTAAAGATGTGGGTCGGCTCTCACTTTTCATATAAAGGCCTACTTCACCGGTGGGAATATGAAGGTGTATTGAACTCTGAGATCCTATGAAGTATAAATGTGCAAAATTATTTTTAAAATCGGATCATCCTAGCCTGAGAATAGACAGTGAGACCATAAAACACTCTTTCTGCCTTTTCTCAGGCTAGGATGATCCGATTTAATTTTTTTTGCACATTTATACTTCATAGGATCTCAGAGTTCAATACACCTTCATATTCCCACCGGTGAAGTAGGTCTTTAACCTTTATTTATACTCAAAAGATCAGTTGAGGGGTGACCCTCATTTACAATTACGTCGAGTCAAAGAGTTACTTAATAGTTAAGAGAAGAATGTAAATAAAATAGTAAAACACTTTAAGAAAAAAAAATATGTGTGTGTGTGTGTGTGCGTGTGTCTCAGTGTGTGTGTGTGTGTGTGTGCGTGTGTCTCAGTGTGTGTGTGTGTCTCAATGTGTGTGTGTGTGTGTGCGTGTGTCTCAGTGTGTGTGTGTGTGTGTGTGCGTGTGTCTCAGTGTGTGTGTGTGTGTGTGTGTGCGTGTGTCTCAGTGTGTGTGTGTGTCTCAATGTGTGTGTGTGTGTGTGTGTGTGTGTGTCTCAATGTGTGTGTGTGTGTGTCTCAATGTGTGTGTGTGTGTGTGTGTGTGCGTGTGTCTCAGTGTGTGTGTGTGTGTGTGTGTGTGTCTCAATGTGTGTGTGTGTGTGTCTCAATGTGTGTGTGTGTGTGTGTGTGTGTGTCTCAGTGTGTGTGTGTGTGTGTGTGTGTGTGTGTACTTTCAATTAAAAGTGCAAGTTCGGCTCAGCAAACAAAACAAGCCTGTACATTCGGTCAAGTGTCAAGTGTCCGTACTGTGTGTGTGCTGGAAAACAATCCAGTGTTAATATATATACACAGCCTATGCTCTGTAAATTGGCATGTTGCCGGTGGGCCCTCTTTGTTTACTTAACAGTTTACAGCTGTGTATTAACACAGTTTCTTTTTCAGCGCACACACACAGTACAGACAGGTAGTGGATCATGAGGAGATATTCACTGATTTTGACAAAAAGTGATTTTGACAACAAGCGTTCTCCAGAATCACTGACTACACCTTATCCCCTATTATTCATCAAACTGTAGCCTATATGCCTGTGACATTCACACAATCAAAGGCTAAAAACGAGCCGAAAATAAGAGCTGGTAAAAGCATTAGACTCGGTGAAAATGCTTTATAACTGTGCGCAGGTGAATTTATCAAGTGTAAATGTATTGTTTCATTGAGATTTTTACTTAACGTTAAAGCCAAACATCGCCTTTAACAGCAGCCGGTTAGATTACCGTTACGCCACCAGTCAACCCTTCCGACACTAAAACACTTTACCGTTTAATACACACTGAGTTAAATCACTTTATTATACAATACAAACTAAAACAAGTCATAAATGTCTGTACACGGAGCTATGTGCTAACCAGCTAGCCTATAGCTTGACCAACTGCTATTTTTGCGTCAAATTATCCCCGTTTAAGTGACGACATGACGTTATTCGATGAGTAAATGAGATTATACTCACGTTAATGATGCGCAGGAATGTTTATTGTCATATTTTCTCTGTTTATTTCACAGATTTCTAGTTTTTTTTCTAACAGGATCAGCTTTGTTTACAGTAGCTAGCGAACTTCCTCTGGTGATGATAACAAGCAGATTGAGCTCATTGGAGACGCGGCACAGCGCCGCCTAAAGGCCGGAGGCTGGAACTACATCCAAAATCACTAAATAAATAAAATAAATGCAAGAATATACAGTCAGAGTGATGTTGTTCGCTCATATCAGCACTCCTTCAGAACACATAGAATGTCTCTCGTCCAATCAAATCACTCGCTCAGAACCACTGCTGTATAAATGTTTTTTAGTTAACTATGTTACATTTTTTTCCCACCTTGAGTAAAGCCTGATTTATACTTGTGCGGTACCGCGTGCGCAGAGCCTCCGCGGAGCCGCAGAGAGCCTGTGCGGTGGCCTCAGACCCCGCCGCGTACCAACTGAAAATTGTGACTACGCGCCAGATGCCGCAGACGCCGCAGAGGTTTGGTTGGGCATCAAAGCAACAAGGAGGGATTTCAACAGCACAGTAGCTCTTCCTCATTGTCATCAAACTCAAAATCTTCCAGTTTTCATTTGTTTAGCAACGGATTTCGCCGATAACATCAAAAGTGCAGTGTGCAATCTGCGACACGGGCGAAACTACTACCAACGGTTCATGAGAATGTTCGGTGTCCGCAGAGAACGCAGAGGCGCAAAGCCGCACAAGTATAAATCAGGCTTAAGACGACTGTCTAATCTTTAATGTATTTAGACTATTTTTTGCGTGTGTATTTTGTATCCTTTTCGTTTTGTTTGAAATGTAGGCCTAAGTATTTCTGATTTATTTTAAAGTAGCAATGAGGAACTTTTAAATATTTCTGAAACAGTCTAATTTTTCCTCTGTTGATCATCATACATTTTCTTTAAATTCATTTTTGCTTTGCTCACTGGTTGCCTGTCTGTCCTCCTCCAGTTTTCCCTGGTGGTGACGAGACGGTGTGGATCTGGTCCCCCCTCCAGTAACATCTGAGAATGGACCATCAACGCGGGAGATGTTGCAGTGGTTAAGGGCGCCACCTGGAGACGTGGGATGTAATCCCGGCGATGGAAACCTTAGTTTTCCCTGGTGGAGACGAGACGGTGTGGATCCTCTGGCAGCATCTGAAGTATTCCTGCATCCACACTATTCACACTTTACTTTTGTATTACCATGTAATCACCTGGTCAATGATCAAATTCCTTCGTGATTTTCTCTACTTATGACATCTATTGCAGCATGTCCGTCCTGGGAGAGGGATCCCTTACTCTGTCGACTCTCCCTGAGATTTCTTCATTTTTTTTATTCCCGGGAAAGGGTTTTTACTGGGAGTTTTTTCTCAGCCGAGCTAAGGGTGTAAGGGCAGGGTGTCATATTGTATCATACTGTATGGAATGTAAAGCCCACTGAGACAAATGTATTTGTGATTTTGGGCTATACACATAAAACTGATTTGATTTGATTTGATAAATTACATGTAACAGCAAACGAGACCATCAGTGCAAAGAATGCTGTTTTTATATAGTTTTTCTTAATGCCTTTGTCATGGGTCGGAACCCCCCCCCCCCCCCCCCCCCCACACACACACACACACACACACACACACACACACACACACACACACACACACAC
>NC_137235.1:598426-600926 GCF_949987685.1 Ammodytes marinus | reverse complement strand
AGTGAGTGAGTGAGTGAGTGAGTGAGTGACTGACTGACTGACTGAGTGAGTGAGTGAATAAGACAGTGAGTGAGTGACTGAGTGACTGACCTCCTCTCTGGTTGTAGACGGCGAGGTGCGGTCCGGTGTCTTGTGCATTCCACAGCAGGACGGTGCCGTCAGCGGAGCAGGAGAGCAGGCGCTGGTGGGACGGGCAGAAGGACAAACCCCACACCAAGTCACTGTGTCCAACCAGAGACCCCCGGTGCACTGAGGGCTCTGTGGGGTGGGGGGGTGGGGGAGAGAGGGGGGAGGGGGGGGGGGAGAGAGAGAGAGAGACAGAGAGAGAATTTATTGTCACTTTCATTGCGTAGGACAGAAATATAATAATTCAAAAAAGTCTTAAAAAAAATTCAAAATAAAAATAAAAATTCCCCAAAACAAATGGAAGAAAACCCCGAAAAGATTCACAACAAAAAGTTAACAAAAAAAAAATCTAAAACATGTCAAGAAACCGAAAAATAATACAAAAAAACATAAAAAATTAAAAGAAAATTCAAAAAGTGAAAAATAAATAGAGAGAGACAGAATCAGAAATACTTTGTCATTTTCATTGCATAGGGAAAAAAAATATAAATCAAAAACAAAAACATTCAAAAAATTTAAATAAAAAAAAACTAAAAAAAATTGTCAAGAAAAAAGTTTCTAATTTTGTACCATATATGCGTCATAAGTGAGCCACTGAGTGTGTGTGTGCGTGTGTGTGTGTGTATTGTACCATATGCGTCGTAGGGGTCTGTGTGTGTGTGTGTGTGTGTGTGTGTGTGTGTGTGTGTGTGTGTGTATTGTACCATATGCGTCGTAGGGGTCTGTCTCAGGGTTTGGTGTGTTCCAGCTCTGGATTGTCCCGTCCACTCCTCCACTGAAGCACTGATCCCCACTGGAACTCATGGTCACACACAGGACCGCCCCACTGGAGGGAGAAGGGAAGTGAGAAAAGAGATAATATAAACCTTTATTGCCCCCAGGGGAATCTGAATGAATGATGTATTTCAAATATGCAACAACAATACAATATTAAAAATGCATCAACAGGAGTCAGCACTAGTGACTCCTGCACTGATAAGGCCGCCAAGCACTCTATAAAAATGCCACAACATATTTGAAAAGGGAAGAAGTAAAAACTTGTTCAATCCCACCCCACTCAATCTGTCTTGCACTTGGGAACATAAAAAATATATAAGCGCAAATACATACAGATAGACAGAATAACAGAATAATAAAAACAGACAATATGAAAAGATAACAACTGAACATTCAAAGTGCATAATGCATTATACTTTGGGGCTAGCCTGGTCCTTCCAGACCATCGAAGGGAAATGAAAATTGAGCGGAAGTATGTAGGTTGGTTTTTACACGAGGCATTCTCAAGGCCACATTCATAATAGACCTTCAATATTTATGTTTGCAATTGAGCCATTAGCAAAAAAAAATAAAATAAAAATAAAAAAAAGCATTTCCAATGTTTTATTAGACAGTGTTGTAGAGACAGAGATGAAATGTGTCAGAGAGGGGAATGACATGCAGAGAACGACCCGGGCTGGATTCTAACCCGGGTCTGCTGTGAAGAGGACAGACAGACAGACAGACAGACAGACAGACAGACAGACAGAGAGAGAGGGGAATGACATGCAGAGAACGACCCGGTGAAAGAAAGAGTGTGAGATTTAGAACACACGGAAAGATGAATAAGAAAACAGTTGGTTTCAGCCTCCTACCTGTGTCCTCTGAATGTGTAGATCGGCTCCACGTCTAACGCAGCACATCTGGGAGAGAAGAGATCAGAGTTTATATCAAATACACATTACAGGGTTCCAAGATTTTTCACTCCATATTTGACATCCGATACAAATAGTTAGATGATTATTATAGAATGATATAGAAAATATAAAATAGATTCTGAGACACTGATTATTTATTTTTCTCTCTAAAAAAACTAAAAATAAAGTATTTAAACCTGCAGTGTGTAGAATGTTGGGTTTTATTTCCTAGCAGATTTTGTAGAAAGTAATTATAATATCCATAAGTATATTTAATTTAGTGCATAATAGCGGATTTTTTTTTTTTTAATTATTATTTTTTCCCTTAGAAAGGGTCTCATATATGTCCGTATTTCTGCATATTTTGGACCAAGGCCTAGTGCTGCCATCTTGAAAGTGTCATAGTTGGAATGTCATCAGGTGCATTGTTTAAAATTTAGAATTGTTCTTGTCCTTGAAGGCCACTGTAGCTTCTGTTATTATTCTAAAGGGTTGGGGTTACCCAGGGAGTGTTGCATTCTAGAACTTTGTAGAACTTTCTTGATGATGTCATATTACACACTGCACCTTTAATAAATGTTTTATTAAAAACTAATGTGTACATATATTTTTCTTTCCAAAAAGAAAATCCAAAAATTAAGTTTAAAAAATATATATATAAAAAAAAAATAATCCCAAAAAGTATAGAAAGTTTGAATGTG
>NC_137235.1:593426-595926 GCF_949987685.1 Ammodytes marinus | reverse complement strand
AAGGACTTCCCGGGGGACGGGAGGAACGTCATCGCCTCTAGGGGTCAGAAATACAGCCAGAGATAATAGGTTGATAAATCTGTGTAAATATATTTATGTGCATATACAGTCCCCTCCAATAGTATCGGAACAGTGAGGCCAATTCCTTTATTTTTGCTGTAGACTGGAAACATTTGGGTTTGACACCAAAATATGAATATGAGACAATAGATCAACATTTCAGCTTTCATTTCCAGGTATTCACGTCTGGATCTGATATACAACTTAGAAGATAGCATGATTCGTAAAGGAACACCACATTTTTAGGTGAACAAAAGTATTTCCAGTCTACAGCAAAAATAAAGGAATTGGCCTCACTATTCCAATACTATTGGAGGGCACTGTACAGCTCCGGAATAATTGAAGAGACCAGTCTGGATTTTTCTTCAATCTTCATCTCTACATTACTTATTGAACATGCTCTTAAATGACAAACAATGTATTTGAATTTGGTAGAAATGTTGTCAGTTGTTTATATTATAAAACCAAAATGTTCATGATACTCAAACATATGCCTTTTGGAAAGTCATTGCTTCTGTGGGTCAGAATATAGGAGAATGGTGGGCCGGTTTACAGAGCCTAGGCTGTGTATTAACACGCACAATACAGGAGGATGGCTCAAGAAATACACGTTTATCACTTTATTGAATAGACTCAAGGACCAAAGACATACAACACTCACACAAAGTACAAAATGCCCTTAAAAAGGTTCACCTTAAACTGAGCCGAAGAGTAGATTCATATTTATACATATTTATTTATTTAGTCAATTCATTGAACAGGTTGAAAAAAATAAAGAATAAAAAAAACAGTAACTAATACTTATAAGCAATATTTTTTAAATTTGACCCTCAGCAATATATGAGCCAGAAATAAATAACTCAAACAATATAGTTCAAGAGGGGAAGGGAGATGTTGAAAGCTTTTCTGGTCCGACCACCTCATATTTGAATACTTTTTTCATAGAAAATAAAAATGTAATTTGCATCCATCAGTGTCAAACAGAATGATGAATGGAGTGGTATTTTGATAGGTCTGAAATAAATTATTTAAAGGTGCAGTAAGCGATTTATTTATGTTAATATAAGTGTTAAATCGCTCTTTATTCATACAGTGATCACTTACATAATGTGCACGTTTCATAAAGCCGATCTCTCAGTCACTCGTTCTGCATGTAATCGGCAAATAAACTTTTCGGGGATCCCACTACTGATAACTAATCAGAAGAGAGAACGCTATATAAATGGGGCAGCCTACCGTCGTCTGTCCGGCCCACATCCTGCTCACTCATCCTGGGTACAGACGGCCGGGCGGAGGGGGTCAAGGCTGGCTGTATGGAGGGAAGGTCCTCAGCCTCACGCAGGTTAGCTAGCATGTCCTGCAGCTTAGAGCGATTTGGTCCTAAAACAGGAGCAGAGGGGACAGACCATCTTTTTTTTTTTTTTTTTTTTTTTTACCTTTATTTCTCCAGGTAAATCCCATTGAGACCGAAGACTCTTTTTCAAGGGAGACCTGTTTCCCATTCCCACGTTACCATTCACACACACATTCATACACCGATAGCAGGCCAACTATCCACATTCACACGAGGCAAGGTGGGTGAAGTGTCTTGCCCAAGGACACAACTATGACACAGGTGGCAGGGCGGGGATCGAACCTCCAACCCTTTGATCATCGGCCGACCCGCTCTACCACCTGAGACACAGTCGCCCCATCAATGCATATACAACTCACTCGCTCACACATGCGCACACCATTTCAAATATTTTCTTAAATTACCAGCTCTATATTAATTAAGGGAAAAGCTCTGGTTGAAAACATCTTGTCAGTAGTCAAGTCAAATTTCTTTTAAATTAAGGCAAGGCAAGTTTATTTCTATAGCACGATAAATAGTAGAATCAGAAACACTGATGAAATGGAATGTTTTTTTTCAGAGCTGTAGAGGTTTGTGTGTTTGTAAGAACAAGAATATTATGTCTGAAATGGTTAATGGACTTTATTTGCATCGACAGATTTTAAATCCAAAATGTACAGTATTTACCTTGCAATAAATAAGTTATAAAACTAAAATTGGATATATAAAAGAGCCAGAGGTAGATTATTATTTGAGACAAACAGACAGACAGAGCGACAGACAGACAGACAGACAGACAGACAGACAGACGGACAGAGCGACAGACAGACAGAGCGACAGACAGACAAGCAGACAGACAGACAGACAGACAGACAGACAGACAGACAGACAGAGCGACAGACAGACAGACAGACAGAGCGACAGACAGACAGACAGACAGACAGACAGAGCGACAGACAGACAGACAGACAGAGCGACAGACAGACAGACAGACAGACAGACAGACAGACAGACAGACAGACAGACAGACAGACAGACAGAGCGACAGACAGACAGACAGACAGACAGACAGACAGAGCGACAGACAGACAGACAGACAGACAGACA
>NC_137235.1:563426-570926 GCF_949987685.1 Ammodytes marinus | reverse complement strand
GGCATTGCTACTACTGTTGTTGTTGAAGAACACACCGGGGCCAGCTTGCTCGTCCATGGCCAGGGACACAGCACTGAAATCGGCTTCGTATACTCCTATGCACCGGTGGTATGGATAAAACGCTCCGGTTAGAATATTATTAGAAAATAGTCCATGAACGCAACGCAAAACACACTCATACACACTCACATACACACACACAGCTCCTGTCTGTAGCAGCTGACAGGTGAGGAGGAGGCGACCATCAAACTAACGCGAGAACACACACACGGGACTTCTGGTGTGGGATTTCAAAATAAAGCAAATCTGAATCAGAATAGGTTCAATAATAAGATTCATTAAAAACATATATATATTTACACTATTTTTTTTTAAAGTTTTAATTTATTTTTCATACTTATACACTTTTACTTGTAACAGAATATATCGACTGTGTGGTAGGCTGATTTTAATGCAGGAAAGTAACTAAATTTTTTTTTTAAATCTTTGTGTGTGTGTGTGTGTGTGTGTGTGTGTGTGTGTGTGTGTGTGTGTGTGTGTGTGTGTGTGTGTGTGTGTGTGTGTGTGTGTTTGAGATGGGGATTGGATCACAGCCTAAACTCAGAGTAATCTCAACGAGTTTCCTTTTCCCATCAGAAGAAGTGCCAGTCTCACTCTCACACACACACACACACACACACACACACACACACACACACACACACACACACACACACACACACACACACACACACACACACACACTCACACACACACACACACACACACACACACACACACACACACAGGAAAGTAACTGTAATTTTTTTTTAAATCTTATTAAAAAAATAGAATTCTTAACAAAACAAATCTTTACGCTTTTTGCCTCTGTTCTACACACACACACACACACACACACACACACACACACACACACACACACACAGGAAAGTAACACACATTAACTGTATTTTCGTTTGTGCATAGGTCTTAAAAAATGTATAAATAAAATATTTTTTTTTTAAAGAAGAAAAGAAACTTCCTCCGATGTGCTTTGTAGACCAGTTGGTTGTGACGGGCCCTGCAACCCCCTGACCCGGCTTAATAAACTCGATGAATGCCCCGACAGGCAGACAGACAGGCAGATAGACAGGCAGGCAGATAGACAGGCAGATAGACAGACAGACAGGCAGACACAGACAGGCAGATAGACAGACAGACACAGGCAGGCAGGCAGGCACAGACAGACAGGCAGGCAGGCAGGCAGACAGGCAGACAGACAGGCAGATAGACAGGCAGGCAGGCAGATAGATAGATAGACAGGCAGTCAGACATACACATACACACACACACACACGCACGCACGCACACACACACACACACACACACACACACACACACACACACACACACACACACACACACACACTCTCTCTCACACACGCACTCACGCACACGCACACACACACACACACACACACACTCACACAATCACATTCTGGTTCGTTCATGTGCTAATCAGCTGATGCGTCTCAGCCGTTTGCTATTTAACTGGCGCGAGGCTCTGTAGCGTGTGTTTCATTTTACCGTCACCACCAGACACCCACCGGGAACCGTAACATCACCGTACCGACAACATGCCTCCATTTGACAAGAACCAGATCCCGTACAAGGCGTTTAAACTCAGGAAAAGCTTCGGTAAACACACTCACACGCACACACACAGACAGACAGACAGACAGACACACACACACACACAGACAGACAGACACACACACACACACAGAAACAGACACACACAGAGACAGAGACAGAGACACACATACACAAAAATGCATTTATTCAAGTATATTCCTCATTGTGTAGCCTGTAAAACTAAGGCACATCTTCGGTAAACACACACACAGACACAGACACACACACACACACACACAGACACAGACACACACACACACACACACACACACACAGACTAACGCACACATAGGAACAAATGCATTTATTCAAGTATATTCCTCATTATGTAGCCTTTTTGAATCGATTCCTTTCCTGTTTGTCTGTCTTGTCTTGTGTGTTGGGGTGATTGTATCTTTGTGTATTGCTGTTTGTTTGCCATTACAAAGGTAATTGTAGCAATACAGACTGTGGCAAATCAACTTGTGTTTAAAAGTTTAATGACGTAATATGAGTGATTGTTTTTTTATTTTAATTTTTATTTATTTATTTATTTTTTGTGTTTTTCAGCCACGCGGAAACATGAGGTCGCAGGAATCCGCTCCAAATTCCCAAACAAAATCCCTGTAAGTTTATATATATATTTTTTTCGATCAATTTATTCACACAAATGACTCGATTATTGACATTAAATAGGGTTCGTACACAGTTTAGAAAGCTTGGAAAATGCTTGATTTTATTTTTTATTTCTTTTCTAAGGTTTTAAATGTGCATGAAATCAACCGATAGGCTAAATGTAAAGTGCTGGGGTCTCTTTAACTGGATAAGCATCTTTTTTCCCCAAATATATTTAAACGTTTTGCTTCAAAATAACTTGAATTTCACTCTTAAAAACCTGTACGTACCCTGAATTTAAGGCATTTTTTATCTATATTTTACTTTACTAATGTTTAATGCTAAATGTAATTGTGTTTTATTCTGAAATGTATAACTACAGCTGTGTGTATTGACTCATGGTACCTATTAATTGTATTATTCACTGTATCTCTATCACTGCATTTATTGTATTTAGTATCTTTGATTGTATTTTAAAGCCTGACCCAGGGACAAAGACTGCAAATTAGCTGAAGCTAGACGTCTTATATGCATCACATTTTCCCATTTTTTTTTGTGGCAATGTTGTATGTATTGTCCCTGTCAAATAAACATTAAAATAAAATAAATATGTTTTCTTCGCAGGTGATCATCGAGCGCTACGAGAGGGAGAAATATCTTCCCCCGCTCGACAAAACCAAGTTCCTGGTCCCACATGAACTCACCATGACGCAGTTTGTCACAATCATCAGGTAACATTATTTTATTCTATAAAATACTCCAGATATTATTGTCTCTGTCTGTCAGACCGTTTGTGTTGCTCTGTGTATTTCAAAAATAAATCCGGAGTAATTCAGTAGGCCTACTTGTACTCTTGAGTACTTGAGTAGTTTTTTCACTGCATACTTTTTTACTCTTACTCGAGTAATCATTTTTATGAGTACTTTTACTTCTACTTGAGTAATTGTAATCTTAAAGTAACTTACTTTTACTTGAGTACATTTTTTTGGCTACTCTGCCCACCTCTGTCCGTCTGTCTGTCTCTGTATCAGTATTAAAACTAGTGATTTGAGATGTGTACTGCATTAAGAGTCTAGTGTACTGCATTAAGAGTCTAGTGTACTGCATTAAGAGTCTAGTTTTTACAGAAGTAGTTCTGGATACAGCCTTTTTTTTAAATTTTATATATCAAAAATACTATTTACATGTCTTTTCAAAATACATTTTCGGCATGTGTTTGCCCTTTTTTTAATTTTTGGATTTATTTTCAGATTAATTTAAACCTGCAGTGTGTAGAATTTTGGGTTTTATTTCCTAGCAGATTTTGTCGAAATTAATTATAATATCCATAAGTACATTTAATTTAGTGCATAATAGCTGAAACATTTTTTTTAATTATTATTTTTTTTCCCTTAGAAAGGGTCTCATATATGTCCATATTTCTGCATATTTTGGACCAAGGCCTAGTGCCACCATCTTGAAAGTGTCATAGTTGGAATGTCATCAGGTGCATTGTTTAAAATGTAGAATTGTTCTTGTCCTTGAAGGCCACTGTAGCTTCTGTTATTATTCGAAAGGGTTGGGGTTACCCAGGGAGCGTTGCATTCTAGAACTTTGTAGAACTTTCTTGATGTCATATTACACACTGCACCTTTAAAGGGACACAAACAACTGAACACACAAACAAAAGACAAAACAAAATAAACAGCTAACATGTCGTACTCTACTTTACAGGTTTCTAAGACATTGTTTAAACTAAAGGTAAATGTTAAGCAGAAAATAAAAAGTAAAGAGGTGTCATGTAGGTCCCTTCAGTACTGTTATATAGTGTGGCAGGAATGCTTGAGGTCTAAATCTTGGGACAACAGAAAGCTATTGTTTACTTACAACTTACGTCTGCATTCCAACATTTTTCTGTACGGTTTTCCCAATGTGAACACACAAATGCATAGTCTGCTGAGACTTCTAAATGGGACACTAGTGGCTCCACATTATGTTTTAATCTAGTTAAAGGTGCAGTGTGTAATATGACATCATCAAGAAAGTTCTACAAAGTTCTAGAATGCAACGCTCCCTGGGTAACCCCAACCCTTTAGAATAATAACAGAAGCTACAGTGGCCTTCAAGGACAAGAACAATTCTAAATTTTAAACAATGCACCTGATAACATTCCAACTATGACACTTTCAAGATGGCGGCACTAGGCCTTGGTCCAAAATATGCAGAAATATGGACATGTATGAGACCCTTTCTAAGGGAAAAATAAATGATTAAAAAAAAAAATCAGCTATTATGCACTAAATTAAATGTACTTATGGATATTATAATTACTTTCTACAAAATCTGCTAGGAAATAAAACCCAAAATTCTACACACTGCAGCTTTAAAGGTGCAGTCAGCGCTTTTTAATGTCAAAATTACACAGCCTAGGCTCTGTAAACTGGTATGTTTCTAGCTATGGTGTGCCTCTTTTGTTTACATACCTGTTTACAGAGCCTAGGCTGAGTATTAACACTGGATTTTTATTTCTGTGCACAAAGTACGGCCAGTTTGCAGATTGTGAGTTTTTGTATTACTGTTTCAATTGTTCATAAATGTTTGAATACATATAAAAATTGCAATATCTACCTAATTATGTGGGAATAAGCAGATTTTTAAACCCAAAATCTAGACGTTGGATAAAGCCAGAGTTAAAAGTAACTAGAGAACAGATTCTGGGTACAGCCTTTTTAAATTCTTATATTAAAAAAATGCATTTACTGCATGTTTCGTAAGAAGAAAATGTCTCATAAATCAGACAGTGAACGACATATGAACAAATCCTTCTGTAATAACCTTCAGAATAGTGCTGAGAATGATTATGGAAAGTTTAGTTGATGTAAGTGCTTTAGAAGTTGAGATTTCTGGTTCAAAGTATTGAGAGAAAAAAAACTAATGTTGAGATAATGTCCGTTAAAGATGGTTGTATAGGAGAAATATACAGACACAAACAGACAAGGTTTAGTCAAATAAACACCTGAATGTAATTGTTTTGCATTTTCATCATGTTTTTAAGAAGAAAATGTCTCATAAATCAGACAGTGAATAACATATGAACAAATCCTTCTGTGATAACCTTCAGAACAGTGCTGAGAATGATTATGGAAAGTTTAGTTGATGTAAGTGATTTTCTTTTCATGGTTTTTTAAGAAGAAAATGTCTCATAAATCGGACAATAACTACTGCTATCTATCTATCTATCTATCCATCTATGAAAAGTGCTATGCTATATTAAAAAAAAAAGTAGAGTATCTATCTATTTGTCTCTGTCTTTTCTCCTAGGAACCGAATGGCCTTGCTACCGACCCAAGCCTTCTACCTGCTAATAAACAACAGTGGTCTGGCCAGTATGACCCTCACCATGGCCCAGGTGTACAAAGACCACCAGGACGAAGACGGCTTCCTCTACATGACATACGCTTCCCAGGAAATGTTCGGACAATGAGGAAAAAATTGAAAATAATCCATTGTTAATACACAGCCTAGGCTCTGTAAACTGGTATGTTGCTAGCTATGGAGGGCCTGCCTTGTTTACATACCAGTTTACAGAGCCTAGGCTGTGTATTAATGCTGGATTTTGTTTTTTCCAGTGCACATACAGTATGCTTTTCAAGAAATGTTCGGACACTGGAAAGGGTAATAATCCAGTGATAATACACAGCCTAGCCTCTGTAAACTGGTATGGTGCTAGCTATGGAGGGCCTGCTTTGTTTACATACCAGTTTACAGAGCCTAGGCTGTGTATTAACGCTGGATTTTGTTTTCCAGTGCACATACAGTATGCTTTTCAAGAAATGTTCGGACAATGAGGAAAAAATTGAATAATCCATTGTTAATACACAGCCTAGGCTCTGTAAACTGGTATGGTGCTAGCTATGGTGGGCCTGCCTTGTTTACATACCAGTTTACAGAGCCTAGGCTGTGTATTAATGCTGGATTTTGTTTTTCAGTGCACATACAGTACGTATATTATAGAATTTGTTTCAATTGTATCTGCTGTAAATAGAAAAATATTTTATATGTATATTATTGTAATTTTGTAATTTCTCTTGTTGTAAGAAATTGATTTTTATTAAAGTAGCCTATACGTGAATCTAATAAATCTCAAAGTAACATCTTGAGTGGTTGCAATGGTCATTTTATTTTGTTTAAAGGGACACTGTGTAACATTTTAAGTAATTTATTAGCTAAAATCAATATCCTCATTCATAAATATGTCATTGGTGTAAAATCACCTCTGCCAATAATCTGAATTATCCTCCTGAGCGGAGAATGACAAATATTAATATTACATTTTGTACATTGAGCAGGCAAGTCTTGTGTTCCAAGCATAAAAATGCCAAAAAAAATCTGGGATTGAAGTTAAACAGTTTGAAAGATATTTATTATTTTACACATTCGGTCACATTTATTGTAAGTTTTCCACATAACAGAGTTTTTATTTTATTCATATCCAGTAAGTTTCATATTTGTCCGATGCAGTTTGACACAATAATGTTTGATCGTTACATTTCTCTGACACATTCAAATCAGTGCAAAATGTCTTAACTTGTTAAATCCTATAGAGTCATATTTTTCTCTGTAGTTGGTGTGAAGTAAATCCATCCATCAGCTTGTGTCCTGCCCTGTGTTCCAGTCTCCATACTTTCTACTATATAGTATGGTAGAAAAAAGATTTAGGATGTCCTGATTCTTGTGGCCAGATTTAGGATGGTTAGAAGTACCCGGATGTCCTACTTCATGCGGCCAAGATTGTTAGTGTTGAAAACTGCATCCTATTTGGGGCGATTCTGACCCACAATCGCACGAGAAGTGACATCACATCGACGAAGCCTCCATATGAAAACAAACAGCAATGAGACGAAGATAATACGTAAGTTAAAGTAACCTCCAAACATGGCTCCTTGAACTTGCCTCTTGCTTTTATATCCGTCTCATCGCTGGTTGTTTTCACTGGGAGGCTCAGTCCATGTGATGTGTAACTTCTGCTGCAGTGGATTGTGGGTCAGAACCTCCATGAAGCTGCTGGTTTCAACACTAAAAAATCTCCACCGGATGTAGTTTCAGCATGCTGCCTCTGACATCATGTATTGGGACAAACTAAAAACATTTTTCTACCAAACTAAATAGTAGGGAAGTTTGGGGACTGGAACACAGGGTATGTGGACCTCTCCAAAAAAGCGTATCAGTCCCACACACAGACCAGAATAATCA
>NC_137235.1:550926-555926 GCF_949987685.1 Ammodytes marinus | reverse complement strand
TAGACAGATAGATAGATAGATAGACAGACAGATAGACAGATAGATAGACAGACAGATAGACAGACAGATAGATAGATAGATAGATAGATAGATAGATAGATAGATAGATAGATAGATAGATAGATAGATAGATAGATAGATAGATAGATAGATAGATAGATAGATAGATAGATAGATAGATAGATAGAGAGACAGACAGAGAGACACACAGGCAGACAGGTTTACAGAGGCTTTAAAGATCACAGTTATGATATTCTGACCTGGAGGAACGTCGTCAAACCGGATGTCCGACAGTCCGGTCTCTAACAGGGTCAGCTGCTCCAACCTGCACGCACACACGCGCACACTTTTACAATGATTTTTTTATAATGTTTTCTTTTATTAGACAGTGTGTAGAGACAGAGTTGGAATGGGTCAGAGAGGAGAATGACGGGGCGCCTTTAGCTCAGTTGGTAGGGCGTCCCCCCCCCCCCATGGGCCTCGGCCAGCAGCGGACCCGGGTTCGATTCCAGCCCGCGGTCGTTCTCTGCATGTCACTCCCCTCTCTGCCCCATTTCAACTCTGTCTCTACACGATCAATAAAGCATAACAATGCCCAAAAAAATATCTTAAAAAAGAAAGAAAAAAAAAAAAGAGAGTGGAATGACATGCAGAGAACGACCCGGGCTTTAAAGTACTTTTTAAACAGTGTAAGTTGTATGTTACTGTGTGTGTGTGTGTGTGTGTGTGTGTGTGTGTGTGTGTGTGTGTGTGTGTGTGTTACCTTGGCAGAGCAGCTATACTGAGCAGACTGTCCTGTTGCAAAGCATTGTGGGAAAGATTGAGATTCTTCAGACACTGCAAGACGCCCACCGGCCTTTAAAATGACACACAGACACACACACAGTTACACATACAGTTACACACACACACACACACACACACACACACACACACACACACACAAGAAGACACAGAGGAGTTACACAAAGTTAATTCATTATTGTTCAGATATATAGATTATTATTATTATTCCTAATGAGGAATTCACCATTCAAATACACAAAACTTTATTGTCTTTGTCTGTGTGTCTGTCTGTGTGTCTGTCTGCCTGTGTGTGTGTGTGTGTGTGTGTATGTGTTACCTCTGTAGCTCTGTGATGTTGTTTTCCTCCACAAACAGATCTTCCAGCTTTGGCCACATTGGGGCGCACTCTAGAATCTGACCACACACACACACACACAACATTACAAAAGTTATTACATTTAAAAAAATCGCGAACAGCTTTT
Source organism: Ammodytes marinus (assembly GCF_949987685.1). Taxonomy (NCBI): domain Eukaryota; kingdom Metazoa; phylum Chordata; class Actinopteri; order Uranoscopiformes; family Ammodytidae; genus Ammodytes; species Ammodytes marinus. The sequence goes on along the minus strand of NC_137235.1, from coordinate 554,658 downwards.
TTTTATTGCATTTCACAATAGTTAGTAATTCTGCATCTGAGAGAGAGAGAGAGAGAGAGAGAGAGAGAGAGAGAGAGACACACACACACACACACACACACGTTGTACCTGTGTCCATGTGAGGTCACAGCTGTTGAGAGCGAGGACCTTGAGGCTGAGAAAGGCCTGACACAGTGTGGAGGGTGAAGAGGGAAGACTGAGACGGTTGTTACTACGGAGATACAAACACATGAAGAAGAGTTTAGAGATGAGGATAGAGGAGAGAGAGAGAGAGAGAGAGAGAGAGAGACAGACAGAGAGAGAGGGAGAGAGAGAGAGAGAGACAGAGAGAGAGAGGGAGAGAGACAGAGAGAGACAGACAGAGAGAGAGAGACAGAGACAGACAGAGAGAGAGAAAGAGAGAGAGACAGATAGACATATAGATACACAGACACATGTACACAGAGAGAGAGAGAGAGACAGACAGACGTAGAGAGAGAGAGATTTTACAATTCAACAGTTCAACAAAGTGCTAATGTATTTAAATCTCAGTATGTTTCCAAGTCTCCAATGTGTTTATAAAATCTAGAGAGAGAGAGAGAGAGAGAGAAAGAGCGAGAACGACTGACACACACACACACACACACACACACACACACACACACACACACACACACACACACACACACACACACACACACACACACACACACACACACACACACACACACACACACACACACACACACACACACACACACACACACACACACACACACACACACACACACACACACACACACACACAGGGTTCAGTACTTTAGCTGCAGTGTGTGTAGACTCTCTAGTTGTTTGGTGATAGCTGCCACATCTTCCCAGCTGGACATCAAAGTCCCACCGAGGTCCAAAAACTGGACATCTGGTCACTGCTGTTAAGGGTTCACACAGAGAGACAGACAGACAAGCATGCACGCACACACACTTCGCCTTAAAGGTCACATATTATGCTAAAAGCACTTTTTAAATGTGTTCCAACATATCCATGGGTCCACGGTGTGCCTAGAGACTGCCAAAATATTTTAAAAAATAACAATCTCTCCTGTTCTCACTCTCCCCTTTTCTGAAACCCCCACCCCTCCCCCCCCAATATACTCCAGTCAGAATTCTCCTCTTTTCTGACCTCACAAACTGGAAAGCCAGAAGCTTCCACTGTGCAGCCCACACCCCTATTTCTTATTGGTCCACGGCCCTGACAGACAGAGGGCGAGGCGTATCTGGCTTCGCTTCCGGACAGGGGGCGGGGGCAGCTCAAAGATTGTATATTTACGAGGAGAGCTGCAGCTCTTTTTTAAAAAATAGGCCATTGTGAGATTAGCTGAACATCAGCATAGTACAATAAATTATCTGAAAGTTTTTTTCAGCAAACAATTAAAGAAAAACGTATTAGGGACCACTAAGACCATATAATATGGTGTATAATAGAACGTATTAGGGACCACTAAGACCATATACTATGGTGTATAATAGTACCGAAAAGTGTATAATATGGGAGCTTTAGAGTAAACCTGTGAGAGACAGAAAGAGAGACAGACAGACAGAGACAGACACACCAACAGTGTAAAAAGATACGTGGAGTAGTTTTCCTGATTTCTCCGTCTTCTCCGGCTCCATTCACCTCGTGGTTACCGAGCAACAGCGTCGGAAGAGTTTCAAAACTGTGGAGAGAGAGAAAGATGGATGACCATGAGGTAATGTATTTATTTTCATTTCATTTTCATTTAACTTTTATTTATCCTCGAGAGACCAATTGAGGGGTGACCCTCATTTACAATGACGTCGAGTTCAAAACAAATTCAAAGGAAAAACAACAATACATAAACAATATTCAATCAACGCAAATACATCAAATACACAACAACAGGTGAAGAGAAAAACAATTGAAACATTTACACAGTGGTGAAGATTAAGTGGCAGCAATTAAAATGAAATGGGTGAAAGTACAATATAGCCTAATTAAAACAGTTACAGGTAGAGTTTGGCAGATTTAAGATAGTTTTATTTTATTTATACAGCTCTGGAAAAAATTAAGAGACCACTGCAAATGTTCAGTGTCTCTCGTTTGACTATTTATAGGCAAATGTTTGAGTAGAATGAACATTTTGGTTTTATAATATAAACTACTGACAACATTTCTACCAAATTCACAATAAAAATATTGTCATTTAGAGCATTTCCATTAAAGGCCTACTTCACCGGTTTGAATATGAAGGTGTATTGAATTCTGAGATCCTATGTAGTATAAATGTGCAAAAAAAATTGAAATTGGTTCATCCTAGACACACACGTACGTACCTGCGATCCTTGATTCTCTCTCACACACACGCACGCACGCACGCACGCACGCACACACAGTACACGTACCTGCGATCCTTGATTCTCCCCCACTCTAGTTTCCTGGTGGAGATGTTGATTTCTGCGCTTGTCACTTCCTCCGCGTCTATCACATACAGACTCTGCACCGCGGTGAGGTAATCCACCCCGAAGCTGGCCTTACCCGGCCGCACGAAGGACCCTCCACTAGGGTTACTGAGGGAGGGAAGGAGGGAGGGAGGGAGGGAGAGGGAGGGAGAGGGGGGGAGGGAGAGAGGGGGAGGGAGGAAGGGAGAGAGGGGGAGAGGGGGGAGGGAGGGAGGGAGAGAGAGGGAGTAAATGATTAATTATTCTAGTACATATCATTTGAGGTAATCCACCCCGAAGCTGGCCTTACCCGGGCGCACAAAGGACCCGCCACTAGGGTTACTGAGGGAGGGAGAGAGGGGGAGATAGAGAGGGAGGGGGAGGGGGAGAGGGGGAGGGAGGGAGAGAGGGAGGGAGAGAGGGAGGGAGAGAGGGGGAGAGAGAGAGGGGGAGAGGGGGAGAGAGAGGGAGGGAGGGAGAGAGAGAGAGAGGGAGGGAGGGAGGGAGGGAGGGAGGGAGGGAGGGAGGGAGAGAGGGGGAGGAAGAGAGAGAGGGAGGGAGGGAGAGAGGGGGAGGGAGGGATGGAGGAGGAAGGGAGGGAGAGAGAGAGGGAGGGAGGGAGAGATAGAGGGAGGGAGAGAGAGAGGGGGAGGAAGAGAGAGAGGGAGGGAGAGAGGGAGAGAGAGGGAGAGAGAGAGGGGGAGGGAGGGAGGGAGGGAGAGAGGGGGAGGAAGAGAGAGAGGGAGGGAGGGAGGGAGGGAGAGAGAGAGGGAGAGGGAGGGAGGGAGGGATGGAGGAGGAAGGGAGGGAGAGAGAGAGGGAGGGAGGGAGGGAGGGAGGGAGAGAGGGAGAGAGAGAGGGGGAGGGGAGGGAGGGAGAGGGAGGGAGGGAGAGAGGGAGAGGGAGGGATGGAGGAGGAAGGGAGGGAGAGAGAGAGGGAGGGAGGGAGGGAGAGAGGGAGAGGGAGAGGGAGAGAGAGAGGGGGAGGGAGGGAGAGAGAGAGGGAGGGAGAGAGGGGGAGAGAGGGAGGGAGGGAGAGAGAGAGAGGCAGACAGACGGACAGACAGACAGACAGACAGACACACACACACACACACACACAAACACACACACACACACAAACAGAACAGTCAAAAAAGGCTTCAGAGTTCCTACAGTTTAAGACAGATTAAGGACTTTAAAAGATGAACATATGTCAAAGTGAAAATTACTTTCTCATAATTCACCTGCATGTAAAGTAGTGGACTCCTTGTCTGTCTGTCTGTCTGTCTGTCTGTCTGTCTGCCTGCCTGTCTG
>NC_137235.1:549145-550726 GCF_949987685.1 Ammodytes marinus | reverse complement strand
TACACTGTAAATAATTGTTCTGTAAAATAACAGTAAAATGCTGGCAGCAGAGACGCCAGCAAGTTACTGTTATTTTACAGTACCCTTACTGTTAAATTAATGTACAGTATTTTACTGTAATCGAAAAAACTGTATATTTCTGTATTTGTTTAAATTTACAGTAAGATACTGGCAGCAGAGACGCCAGCAAGTTGCTGTTAATTCTACAGTATTCTTACTGTTGAATATTTTACAGTTTTTCAAAGTAAAAGTGAAATGCAGTATTTCTCTGTTTGAAAATAAATTAACATTCTGATTAGATGGTTGCAAGTAGATAACTGATAAATGTTTACTTTAGACAGATGTAATGTAATACAATAACTCAATGTAGCAAATTAAAATATCAAACTTCTAACATTACACATGTTTTGTTCTGTGGCCTAAAGACATATGCATATCATACATTAATATTGAAGTGATGCAAAATAAGCAGTAAACAACTTAAAATATTGTGAATCAAACAGACTTTTATTAAGGGCAGTATTAACAAATACAGCTATACAATTTTGATTTATTTAATGCAATGCATTCTCTGTTAAACATCTATATGATAATTTGGGAAACTCATGGAAGCCTTGTGGTTTACCTCTTAAAATAATCCTTTGAGGTAGGCTTGTCTTTTACCTCTTAAAGATTCTTTTGAGATAGGAGCATTCTTAGCTCCAGAAAGAGTCTGAGTGTTTGTAGACTGCTGGTATCTGAGAGGAGTCTTCTGGGTCGGGTAGAGATGACCATCACCTTGCTGTCATTGCTCCTCCATCTTGATTTGATCCAGTGTTGAGACTGTAAAACAGCAACAAAAAATTTGTCAAAATATATCTAGAATTGGGAATGTACAGTAACAACTGCTGAAAAAGCTGATGAAGTCTGTTGTGACTAAATGTTGCTTCATCACTCAATCAAAAGTGTAGTAGTGAGAGAGAGAGAGAGATGAGAGAGAGAGAGAGAGAGAGATGAGAGAGAATGCACTGACCTGATACATGTGTATTGACTGTATGACTTCTTCTGGACCCCCACACCATGTCTTCTTGGAGGGAACTGTTCCCCGGATGGCCTTTGTGCCTCTCTCCAGATTAAGGCTATACCATTGAAGCAGCTGAAATCAGAATAGTCAAAGATTAGACACTGACTGTAAAAAATTAACTATTTTATGGGTTCAAAATTGACAATATATTACACTTGAAACAGTTGATATATTAGGCTTCAATTCAAATGTATAGGTGGCATGATATGATAATCAGCTCCACTGCATCAGCTCTTAGCAAGGAGCTAAAGGCTATCCACTAGCTAAAAACAACCAGTAGGCTACTACTCTAAAGACTAAGACTCTAAGACTCACTAATGCTCAACACTGTTAGGTTTGAACATACATGGACTCTAACATGCGCTTAAGTATAAATGTTTGAGCTAGTTAACTCATCTTCACTGGTAAACAATATTCTAAAATCACATACTCACTTAATAGACAGGCTGCTGAGCATTAGTTTAATTTCAAACATTATCTAAAGCCACATTTTAAGAGTAAATAATTGATCAGAAACA
>NC_137235.1:526645-541645 GCF_949987685.1 Ammodytes marinus | reverse complement strand
ACCGTTCAGATTTTCTATTTTTATCCCAAAATACACAATCAGTCATTCTGCTCACACACAGAAACCAGGCTGAGAGATGGATAGATAGATAGATAGATAGATAGATAGATAGATAGATAGATAGATAGATAGATAGATAGATAGATAGATAGATAGATAGATAGATAGATAGATAGATAGATAGATAGATAGATAGATAGATAGATAGATAGATAGATAGATAGATAGATAGATAGATAGATAGATAGATAGATAGATAGATAGATAGATAGATAGATAGATAGATAGTATTAGATAGATAGATAGATAGATAGATAGATAGATAGATAGATAGATAGATAGATAGATAGATAGATAGATAGATAGATAGATAGATAGATAGATAGATAGATAGATAGATAGATAGAGAGATGGATAGATAGATAGATAGATAGATAGATAGATAGATAGATAGATAGATGGATAGAGAGTGAGAGAGAGAGAGAGACAGACAGACAGACAGACAGACAGACAGACAGACAGACAGACAGACAGACAGATAGACAGATATACAGATAGATAGATAGATAGATAGATAGATAGATAGATAGATAGATAGATAGATAGATAGATAGATAGATAGATAGATAGATAGATAGATAGATAGATAGATAGATAGATAGATAGATAGATAGATAGATGGATGGATGGATGGATAGATAGATAGATAGATAGATGGATAGATAGATAGATAGATAGATAGATAGATAGATAGATAGATAGATAGATAGATAGATAGATAGATAGATAGATAGATAGATAGATAGATAGATAGATAGATAGATAGATAGATAGATAGATAGACAGACAGACAGACAGACAAATACACAGACAGACAGACAGACAGACAAACACACAGACAGGCACACAGACAGACAGACAGACAGAATGATTGACATGTTTTTTTTTCTGCTGTGTTCATTGTAAACGAGATGTATTCATATAGAAAGTTACGTACTGTGGCTTTAAGTGTAACCTCATAGATACTACACAGTACTGCAAAGAATGAGGTGATATTCTGTCGAGTGTGCAAGTCTGGCCTTGTCCGCTCACTGTCTGAATGGGAGGGTTATTAGTTTGCCTAGTAACAACCGTGTGAATTATTGTGATTGGCTGTTGACCCCGTGACGTCACTGGTTGCTAGCAGAGACTGGAATGCATTTACTGAGCCCCGCAGCAAAAACAGCGCTTCAGTGAAAAAACCCTGTTGCTGGGACTGGGAGATGTTTTTACTTTAGGCTACTTTACACACGCACGCACGCACGCACGCACGCACACACACACACACGCTCATACGCGCTCCCTCTCTCTCTCTCTCTCTCTCTCTCTCTCTCTCTCTCGCTTAACGAATTAGTTTGATATGTAGGCTATGTGCTCCTGATGATATGTAGCCTACAAAGAGATAGGACTAGATAAAATGAATGTTCTACTCAAATAAAGTCTCGGGTTACTCTTTCTAAACGAGGCTGTGTTTAGTTTTTATAACACACACACACACACACACACACACACACACACACACACACACACACACACACACACACACACACACACACACACACACACACACACACACACACACACACACAACCCTTACACAGAGAGGAGAAAAAGGGAGTGAAGATGTCTCACTCAACTTCAAATTGGTGGGACGAAATTTGGACGGGATTGTTTTAAACAAACAAAAACAAAAAAAAGTAGAAAAGTAGCCTACAAAAATAAATAAAAGTAAGACTAAATAAGTGGTAGTAACAGTGATTTGAAATAACCTGTACGTAAGATGCTGTAATATGCTGTATTAAAGCAAGATATAGCCTAATACAAGACAAAGTCCATAGGCTACATTTTCTGCTTAAAACATGATGAAAATGCATTTTTAAGACATCACCATGTTAGTTGTTTATTTTATTTTGTCTTTTGCTTGTGTGTTCACTTTTTCAGTTGTGTGTTTGAGTTCTCAAAAAAGAAAAATTCGAAAATAAAAGTATTTGAAATAATGTACACATATGTGCTACATAAAATAAAATAAAAATTATTAAAAAATAAAACTAAATAAATGTATCCTACAGTTACTTATTAAATACATGATCTATTTCAATGTCCCTTGAGGTCCAACATTTTTTTATTTCATTTAACTTTTATTTATCCTCGAGAGACCAATTGAGGGGTGACCCTCATTTACAATGACGTTGAGTTCAAAACAAATTCAAAGGAAAAACAACAATACATACAAAATATTCAATGCAAATACATCAAATACACAACAACAGGTGAAGAGAAAAAAACTATTGAAACATTTACACAGTGGTGAAGAGTGGCAGCAATTAAAATTAACATAAACAAACACATCAACTGTCAAATTGAGAAAAAAAATATGAAGTGATCCCTCTTCTTACACACAAACGATCTTCGTGTCCGGATATAGACAGAGCCACGTTGCGCATGCGCCTGAGTGGTTTTCGAAGAATCCAGTAATAGAACCTCGTCAGCGCTGACGTCACGGCCCTACATTGAGAGCTCGCGCTGACTCGTTCAGACGAAGGATCGCCGAGGCAACTGACACATCTACAATGGTCTCAGTCGCTTTCTGAGGGTGGAAAATACCAGAAAATACTACGTTTTTCATTATTTTTTCCACATTTTGGCTTATTTCGGACGTTTTGGAGACGTTTTTGGGGCTTAAAAACAACATGTCGTCGTCCAGAAGGCAGTCGTGTTACCTGTGCGACCTGCCTCGCATGCCCTGGGCCATGATTTGGGATTTCTCGGAGCCTATTTGCCGCGGATGTGTAAACTACGAGGGCGCCGATCGGATTGAGTTTGTTATCGACACGGCCAGGCAGCTGAAGCGGGCACACGGCTTCCAGCAACAACAACAGCAGGACACCCACGGACGCTCTCCCGGGCCAGCTAAACAACAACCCCAAACACACACACACCCAGGGAACATTGGAAAACAGGACATCAATGTAAATATCAACCACCATTCAAATTCTGCTGCCGGTGGCGACAACCAACGTGAACGAGGCGACCGTTACCAAGTGTCTGATTCACGCCAACGTCCAACTGCCACCAACGGCTTTTCAAAACCCGAAGAGCCGCCCGAGTTAAACCGACAAAGTCCGAACAACAACATTAACAACCACAACCACCATCGTAGGACTAATAATAGCGCTAACATCCCACCGAATTTAATGCATTCGTCCCTGGTTAATGGAAGTATGACTATCCCCACGGTGCATTCGTTGAACGGACGCCCGATTCAGATAGGTTTAGCCGGCTTGGGGCCTTTGGTAGACCACCACAAGCGAGCGGAGGAGCAAAAAGACAAAAATCATCACGCTAGCTTGCTGGAAATGGCGGAACATAATAACCATAGTAACAGTGGCAGGGAGTGGACGGGTAAAGGTAAAACCGTGAGGGATTTGATGGCGCTGCACACGTTTGATAGTCGGTTTAAGAAGGAGCACGCGGCCATGCAACGTGTGATGGGATACGAGACCGGAGGTGGCACTTCCTCAAAGACAGGTAAAGACACACACACACTGGGACACACACCTTAAACACACACACGCACACACACACACACACACACACACACAGTGGGAGATACACACACACATGGAGACACACAAACACAGGGAGATACACACACACACACAGTGGGAGATACATACACACACACACACACACACACACACAGTGGGAGATACACACACACACACACACACACACACACACATGGAGACACACAAACACAGGGAGATACACACACACACAGTGGGAGATACACACACACACACACACACACACACACATGGAGACACACACACACACACGCACACAGTGGGAGATACACACACACACACACATTAGGAAACATAAGCTACCTCAGGGTTTTCCCAACTTGTGTGTGTATGTGTGACTGTATGCGTGTGTGTGTGACTGTATATTCACTTGTGTGTGTGTGTGTGTGAGACCAGTGTGGCACTTCCTCAAAGACTGATAGGACGCAGACACACACACACACACACACACACACACACACACACACACACACACACACACACACACACACACACACACACACACACACAGGGACTCACTACCTCCCTCAGGGTTTTCCCAACAATGTATGGATTTTTCCTTGACAGTTTTGGCCCCCACCCAAGTGTGTGTGTGTGTGTGTGTCATTGTTTTGTGAATCTTTGTATGTGTGTGTGTGTGTGTCTTGATGCTGGTGAGTGTGAGAATCTTCCTGTGTGTGTGTGTGTGTGTGCGTGTCTTTATGCTGGTGTGTGTGTGTGTGACATTTGTGCCCCCCCCCCCAAAGTGGTTTTTAGCTAGCACCAAAATGATCAATTAAAAGAATATGATAAAATAGCTTGAAGTAGCTTTAAAACGGCTTCCAATGTGCTTTTATTTCAGCCCCTATCATGAAAAATCGTTTGTTTTTCTCAGTTCACACAGATAGTACGAAGAAGCCATTTTAACAAACTGAATCGCATGACAACTTATTTTTTTTAAAACTACTTACCCAACATGGCGTACTCTACTTAAACCTGCAGTGTGTAGAATTGTGGGTTTTATTTCCTAGCAGATTTTGTAGAAAGTAATTATAATATCCATAAGTACGTTTAATTTAGTGCATAATAGCTGAAAAAATGTTTTGAATTTTTTATTTTTCCCTTAGAAAGGGTCTCATATATGTCCATATTTCTGCATATTTTGGACCAAGGCCTAGTGCCGCCATCTTGAAAGTGTCATAGTTGGAATGTCATCAGGTGCATTGTTTAAAATGTAGAATTGTTCTTGTCCTTGAAGGCCACTGTAGCTTCTGTTGCATTCTCGAACTTTGTAGAACTTTCTTGATGATGTCATATTACACACTGCACCTTTAACAGGTTTCTAAGGACATTGTTTAAACTATAAATGTTAAGCAGAAAATAAAAAGTCAACGAGGTGTCATGTAGGTCCCTTCAGTACTGTTATATAGTCCAGGAAAGGCTGACATATCTGTTTAAACTTCTCTGCTTTCCCTGAAATCTCATAACGGATTTTCTCCATATACAGAGGACTAGAGAACTCCATGAGCCACATATCAAAGCAGGGGGCCATCTCAGACACACACACACACACACACACACACACACACACACACACACACACACACTGACACACACACTGACACACACACACGAGTCCGTAGTAAAGTAAACAGAAGGCGGGGCAGCGGTCTGACGTCACGTATGTTTAAACCACGCCGCTGAAAAACCCACAACATAAACAAAGCTTTACTCACTGCCTGTTGAGACATTTCCTGTTGCAGTGTGTGTGTGTGTGTGTGTGTGTGTGTGTGTGTGTGTGTGTGTGTGTGTGTGTGTGTGTGTGTGTGTGTGTGTGTGTGTGTGTGTGTACGTTTAGTGTGTGTATCTTCCTGTGTGTGTGTGTGTGTGTGTGTGTGTGCGCGAGTGTGAGAATCTGTGTGTGTGTGTGTATCTTCCTGTGTGTGTGTGTACGTTTAGTGTGTGAATCTCCCTGTGTGTGTGTGTGTGTGTGTGTGTGTGTGCGTTTAGTGTGTGAATCTCCCTGTGTGTGTACGTTTAGTGTGTGGATCTTCCTCTGTGTGTGTGTGTGTACGTTTAGTGTGTGAATCTCCCTGTGTGTGTGTGTGTATCTTCGTGTCAGTCTGTCTGTATGCGTGTGAATCTCCCTGCGTGTGTGTGTGTGTACGTTTAGTGTGTGGATCTTCCTGTGTGTGTGTGTCTGTCCTGTGTTTGTGTGTGTGTGTATCTTTCTGTGTGTGTGTGTGTGTCTGTCCTGTGGTGTGTTTGTGTGTGTGTCTCTGCTGGAGTATGTTGTTTGTGTATACGCTGGTGTGTCAGTGTGTATCTTCCTGTGTTTGTGTGTGTGTGTGTGTGTGTGTGTGTGTGTGTGTGTGTGACTCTATCATTGTGTGTTGTAGAATAGTATCAACCCCCCCCGCCCCCCCTCATGTGTGTATCCTGTGTGTGTTTATATTCCTGCGTGTGTGTGTGTGTGTGTGTGTGTGTATATATTCCTGTATGTGTGTGGGTGTATCATTGTGTGTAGTAGTATTAACCCTTCCCCTCTCTCTCTGATGTGTGTATTATTGTGTGTGTAATAGTATTAACCCTCTCACACACACACACTCTCTCTCTCTCTCTCTCTCTCTCTCTCTCTCTGTATACTGTGTGTGTATATTCCTGTCTGTGTGTGTAATAGTATTAACTCTCTCTCTGTCTCTCTCTCTCGCTCGCTCTCTCTCTTCGTGTGTGTGTATTCACATAATATTCTCTCTCTCTCTCTCTCTCTCTCTCTCTCTCTCTCTCTCTCAAAAGAATCACTGATATATTCCTGTGTAATAGTATAAACTCTTCTCTCTCTCTCTCTCTCTCTCTCTCTCTCTCTCTCTCTCGCTCGCTCGCTCTCTTCATGTGTGTATCATTGTGTGTGTGTATTCCTGTATGTAGTATTATATTAACTCTCTCTCTCTCTCCCTCTCTCTCTCCCTCTCTCAGAGCGAGGGAAGACCTCCCGCGGTCTGAAGCGTAAACCTTCCCCGGAGCCCGACGCCGATCATCACGCCTCCGCCAAACACAACGGTAACCACGGCTCCTCCGACAGCCTGTCTCCATGGCTACCCGCCGCTACCGACGTCCTAAAGATCCACCACAACAACAACCATCACAACTCTTTACCGGGATTCCCAAACTCCACCCACTCCCCTCATCATCACTCACGCACGACGTCGCCTCCCGAACATAACAACAACACTGCCTCTCCAATGGCGGCTCTAATCCTCGCCACAGACAACGCAGGCAGCCAACACTCCCCTAGCCACCACAACCAGGTCCACTCCACGACCTCTAATTCAACAGGGGAAAGAGGAGGGGGAGGGGGCTCACAGTCACAGTCACACACACATCCACGCAACACCACCAGCCCCTTGTCCCCTACTTCCTCCTCCTCAACCTCCTTGCCCAATCAGAGGCGGCTTCTCGCGGGGTCTATTAGCGCCCTCAGCATAAACATGGACGCGGCATCCCAACAACAACAACAGCAGCAGCAGCAGCAGCAGAGTCAGCCATCTTCTCAGACTAACCCTGATTCGTCGGTGGCGTCGGGTAGCGTTCCACTTTGCTGCACGCTTTGCCACGAGCGGCTAGAGGACACGCATTTCGTTCAGTGTCCGTCTGTGGCGTCGCACAAGTTCTGTTTCCCGTGTTCCAGGGAGAGCATAAAGCAACAGGTGGCCACGGGAGAAGTGTTCTGCCCCAGTGGGGAGAGGTGTCCGCTGGTCGGCTCCAACGTGCCCTGGGCCTTCATGCAAGGGGAGATAGGGACAATACTGGCCGGGGACATTAAGGTCAAGAAGGAGCGGGACCCTTGATAACATGGCGGGATGAGATGGATGGATGGACACAAAATATCCGGGATTTAAAAAAAAAAATGTTTTACTTTTTCTTTATTTTTTTGGAGGATGGAATTTGGGCTTGCTACAATCAAAGGGGAATCTAACGTGCCCTGGGCCTTCATGCAAGGGGAGATGGGAACAATACTGGCCGGAGACATTAAGGTCAAGAAGGAGCAGGACCCTTGATAACATGGAGGGATGAGTGGACACAAGATTTTTTGGTTTTCTGGAAAAAATATAATTTTTTTTTTTTTTTTTTTTACCGACTTTTTTAAAATATTTTTGGACGATGGATTATTGGGTCTACATCGATGGGAAGGGTTGGGATTTTACAATAAAAACAATTGTCTCCACCATCTTGGCCGGGGACATTTAAGGAGAAGAAGGAGAGGGACACTTGATCACTTATGGTGGGATAGATGGACACAAAATATCCAAGATTTTTTCTCTTTTTTTGGACGATGGAGTATTCGGGACGCTACATCTAAGGGGGAAAATGTATAGAATTAGTCCTGGGCCTTCATGCAAGGGGAGATAGCAACAATACTGGCAGGGGATATTACAATCAAGAAGGAGAGAGACCCCTAATAACATGGAGGGATGGATGGACACAAAATATCAGAGATTTTTTGTTCTTGGAATTTTTTTTTTAATTTTTTTTTTGGGGGGGGGGGGGGGGTACCATGGAATATTTGGGCTTGCTATATCAAAGGGGGATCATTGATAGAACTGTCGCCACCATCTTGGCCGGGGACATTAAGGTGAAGAAAGGGGAGGGACCCTTAATAACATGGCGGGCTGGACGGATACAGGATTTTTGTCCAGAGATTTTTAATTTTTTTTTCAACTTCTATGAATTTTTTTTGGACTATGGCGCATCGAGGCTCGCTACATCGAAAGGGGCGAAATTGACTCAACTATGAGTAACGTTGGGATTCTACGAGGATGAAATGGTTATTTTAAAGGTATAACGTTTGAATTTTATGAGAATTTAGTCAAATTTAATTTTTACGAAAATAAGGAAAATTTCTTTTTTTAAATCAAAATTTTTTTAATCTCAAATTTTTTTATGGATAATTCTCCGGTGTATTTTTGGGATCCAGACTACGGCAACAACACACACTAACACACACACACACACACACACACACACACACACACACACACACACACACACGAATCATCCAGACAAAAGTTAACGGACTTTCTAACGGACATGTACATATTGGACACAAGGGAAGTGTTTAACTTTCTGTATGATTTTTTTTTTTTTTGCTTATTTTATTTCTCCAATACATTGTGTTTCTAATGATTTTGAAGATTTAAAAGCTATGTACTTTCCTCTTACCTCCCCCCCTTCCCCCCCCTCACCCCCCCCTCACACCCCCCCCCCTCCCCCCCTGATTCACACTTGTTGATTTTCTGTCTTTTTCGGTGTCAAACATAGAATGTGAGTTTCATCTGAGCACTTGGCAAAAAAAAATTTAAATTAAAAAAAAAAAAAAATTTAAAACCTTTGCTTCTCGCTGTACATGTATCTGCACTTGTTTAAGAAAAGAAAAAAATCGCCAAATACAGTTTCAGAACTTGTAATAATAATTCCAGTGTCTTGTGTTTTTTTTCTGATATTAAAAGGTGCTCCGAGGAACTTTCTAGTTTGTGTTAAATTTAGCGCCCCCCTTTGGACAAAAGCGGTAGTGATTTTACACTATGCCAGCTGTTGTTACCTGTGTGAGCGCATATAATATACCCATGACAAAGGCATTAAGAAAAACTATAAAAATAGCATTCTTTAGCACTGATGGTCTCGTTTGCTGTTACATGTAATTTATGATCATCAGAGGAAAAATTAGACTGTTTCAGAAATATTTAAAAGTTCCTCAGAGCACCTTTTTTTTAAGGAGTAAAATAATCCTGATATACAATTTAAAGGTGTAGTCAGTGATTCTGGAGAACGCTTGTTGTCAAAATCACTTTTTGTAAAAAATCAGTGAATATCTCCTCATGATCCACTACCTGTCTGTACTGTGTGTACGCTGGAAAAACAATCCAGTGTTAATACACAGCCTAGGCTCTGTAAACTGGTATGTAAACAAAGGGGGGGGGGGCCACCATAGCTAGCAACATGCCAGTTTACAGAGCCTAGGCTGAGTATAAACACTAAAACTCAGCACACACACACACACACACACACACAGTACAGACAGGTAGCGGATCATGAGGAGATATTCACTGATTTTGACGACAAGCATTCTCCAGAATCGCTGACTGTAAATGGTTAGGCCTCTGGTGGTTAGCTGAGATTGTGTATCAGTCGTGATGCAATACCCTCAACTGGCTTCCAGGAAGAGAGAAAGGGGGAGGGAGGGAGTGTGTGTGTGTGAGAGAGGGAGGGTGTGTGTGTCTGAGAGAGGGTGTGTGTGTGTGTGTGAGAGGGAGGGAGGGTGTGTGTGAGAGAGAGAGAGAGAGAGAGGGTGTGTGTGTGTGAGAGAGGGAGTGTGTGTGTGTATGTGTCTGAGAGAGGGTGTGGGTATGTGTGAGAGGGAGGGAGGGAGAGAGTGTTTGTGTGTGTGTGTGTGTGAGAGAGAGAGACAGATTGTGTGGGAGGGAGAGGGTGTGTGTGTGTGAGAGAGGGATTGTGTGTGTGTGTGTGTAAGCGGGAGCGTCTGTGTGTTTGTGAGAGAGGGTGTTTATGTATGTGTGTGTGTCCGTATATCTGAGAGAGAGAGGGTGTGTGTGTGTATATCTGAGAGAGAGAGGGTGTGTGTGTGTATATCTGAGAGAGAGGGGGAGTGTGTGAGCGAGAGAGAGGGGGAGTGTGTGAGCGAGAGAGAGGGGGAGTGTGGGAGAGAGAGAGAGAGGGGGAGTGTGAGAGAGAGTTTCTATGTGTGTGTGTATATCTGAGAGAGAGAGGGGGGAGTGTGTGAGAGAGTGTGTGTGCCTATGTGTGTTGCGTAAATGTTTGGTACAGTAAATCATTGGTGTGTGGGGCCTCAGTGCCTCGTGTGTGTGTGTGTGTGTGTGTGTGTGTGTGTGTGTGTGTGTGTGTGTGTGTGTGTGTGTGTGTGTGTGTGTGTGTGTGTGTGTGTGTGTGTGTGTGTGTGTGTGTGTGTGTGTGTGTGTGTGTGTGTGGGGGGGGGGGGGACGCTGGGTCTATAAATACCCTGGCTGGAATGGCTTCAAAGTGTCTCGCCCGCTGTGTGTCTAAACCAGTTCTCTCTGCCTCACGTATCTGTGTGACAGCCATGCCACGTGAAAACTGACCCCGCGTTCCATTCCCCATACTCCCCTACTATTTAGTATGCCAGAAAAAGATTTACCCTGTGTCCCCAAATCACACACTCTTTCTTTTTACTACACTACATACTAAAGTACAGAAGAGTTTTATTCTTTTTCCTACACTACATACTAAAGTACAGAAGAGTTTTAGTCTTTTTACTACACTACATACTAAAGTACAGAAGAGTTTTAGTCTTTTTACTACACTACATACTAAAGTACAGAAGAGTTTTAGTCTTTTTACTACACTACATACTAAAGTACAGAAGAGTTTTAGTCTTTTTTACTACACTACATACTAAAGTACAGAAGAGTTTTAGTCTTTTTACTACACTACATACTAAAGTACAGAAGAGTTTTAGTCTTTTTACTACACTACATACTAAAGTACAGAAGAGTTTTAGTCTTTTTACTACACTACATACTAAAGTACAGAATAGTTTTAGTCTTTTTACTACACTACATACTAAAGTACAGAAGAGTTTTAGTCTTTTTACTACACTACATACTAAAGAACAGAAGAGTTTTAGTCTTTTTACTACACTACATACTAAAGTATAGAAGAGTTTTAGTCTTTTTACTACACTACATACTAAAGTACAGAAGAGTTTTAGTCTTTTTACTACACTACATACTAAAGTACAGAAGAGTTTTAGGGCCACAGACAGGAGAGATAAAAAAATCGGATAAGAAAGTTTACAGAACCAGCGTTCTATCATTATAAAATCACTATTATAATATAATGAATGAGGTTTTTCTTCCCTCAGTCTTCCCTTGGCCCAGCTGTCCTGTTAATCCTAACCCATATGCCTCGTTTCCACCGAGTAGAGCGGGTCGGGTCGGAGCGGTTCGGTCCGGGTAGTTTGGCTTTTCATTTGCCAAAAGTTGGGTAGGGTACGGTTTAAGCGCACCTAACCGCTCTGAGCCGCTCCCGATCTCAGTACTCCTCCGTAGGGGTACTAGCGGCCTGAAAGCGGGCCGAAAATGCATGAGAAGGCGGAGCTACACACTGCCGTCATTTGATTGGTCGAAAGAATCATTTCCGCCATGTGTAGATCTCGGCAAGAGTGAAGAGAGTCTTGTGTTTTGGCGAAAATGTGAGCACAGCTCTGTTTATTGTGTGGTGTTTTTCCTCGTCAATAAATTAATCAGTTGGTTACACTGTGTCCCATAGTCACGTAGCTGCTGCAGCCAGCACTGTTCGCTCACTGTCTCTATGAGTTGCGCCGAGCGGTCTCTGTGTGTTTACGCCATAGATAGTAGTAAAATACACGCTCACAACAACACGGGGGGAATACATAAAGAAGCGGCTGGTTTGAATCATCTCCGCCGTTTGTAGTCACCTCGGCTAGAGTGAAGAGAGTTTTGGCGAAAATGTGAGCGCGGCACTGTTTATTGTGTGGTGTTTTTCCTCGTCATTAAATGAATCAGTTGGCTACACTGTGTCCCACTGCTACGATGTCACGTAGCTGCCGCAGCCAGTGCTGTTCGCTCACTGTCTCTATCAGTTGCACCGAGCCGTCTCTGTGCTCACAACACGGGGGGAATAAATAAAGAAGCGGCTGGTTTGACCAAGCAAAAACAAGAGACCGCTGGCTTGACCACAGTTGTTCCCACAGCCCGATAGTTTGACCCACATTCTGGCGTCGGCTATCGCAGTCCAGCCTAAACCCCGCCCTACCAGTAAGGGTAGGGTCGGCGGTGGAAACAACACCGAGATTCTTAAAAGTGAGCTGTCCCGCTCTGAGCCGCTCCGATCCGACCCGCTCTACTCGGTGGAAACGAGGCATTACTGTGATGTCACAAGAAGGAAACTGTAGGGTTAGACAGTGAGACCATAAAACACTTTCTGCCTTTTCTCAGGCTAAGATGATCCAATTTCATATTTTTTTTGCACATTTATACTACATAGGATCTCAGAGTTCAATACACCTTCATATTCCAACCGGTGAAGTAGGTCATTAAGTGAAACAGTAACTTTTCAGGAAGCTTTCTAACTTCTAACAGTGTTCCAGGGATCACATTTTCCTGTGAGGAAAGTTTGTTTTTATTCAGAGAATTTATACCTTAGAAAATGTTTCACTTCTCTGACACACACAAGTTACACACTGCACCTTTAAAAGATTATAGAAGAAATTCTGTTGAGCTGGTCCGTACTGTAGTCACACACACACACACACACACACACACACACACACACACACCTCTACACACACACACACACACACACACACTGCTACACACACTGCTACACACACAGACACACACACCCCTCTCTACACACACACACACACACACAGACACACACACACACACTCACACCCCTCTACACACACACACACACACACACACACACCCCTCTCTACACACACACACACACACACACACACACACACACTCACCCCTCTACACACACACACACACACACAGACACACACACACACAGACACACACACTGCTACACACACACACACACACACACACACACACACACACACACACATACACACACACACACACACACACACACACACACACACACTCCTGGACCAACTCCCCAATTCCACTGAAGACACATTGCAGACATTATGTCATTAGTGGCGGGGGCTGTCTAGCTTTTCGTCACCAGTATTTCCACATAACTCGCTCTGTGTGTGTGTGTGTGTGTGTGTGTGTGTGTGTGTGTGTGTGTGTGTGTGTGTGAGAGACTGTGTGTGAGAGACTGTGTGTGTGTGAGAGAGAGACTGTGTGTGTGTGTGTGTGTGTGTGAGAGAGACTGTGTGTGTGTGTGAGTGAGAGAGAGACTTTGTGAGTGTGTGAGTGTGAGAGAGAGACTGTGTGTGTGTGTGAGTGAGAGAGAGACTTTGTGAGTGTGTGAGTGTGAGAGAGAGACTGTGTGTGTGTGTGTGTGTGTGTGTGTTCGGTGTCTGTGTGTGTGTTCGGTGTGAGACTGTGTGTGTGTGTGTGTGTGTGTGTGTGTGAGAGAGAGACTGTGTGTGTGTGTGAGAGAGAGAGAGACTGTGTGTGTGTGTGAGCGAGAGAGAGACTGTGTGTGTGTGTGCGAGAGAGAGAGACTGTGTGTGTATGTGTGGTTGTGGTGGTTGTGAGTGTGTGTGTGTATGTGAGAGAGAGACTGTGTCTGTGTGTGTGTGTGTGTGTGTGAGACTGTGTGTGTGTCAGTGTGTGTTTGTGTGAGAGAGACTGTGAGTGAGAGAGAGACTTTGTGTGTGTGTGGGAGAGGGAGACTGTGTGTGTATATGTGGTTGTGTGTGTGTGTGTGTGTGTGTGTGTGTGTGTGTGTGAAATTTTGGGCCCTGGGGTGAAGCATCCAAACCAGTTTTTCAAGCAGCTCATTCAGAATAATATGGCCTCTCGTCTGACTGGAAAAACTGGTTTATGTTGATGTTTTTAGGAAAGTTTTTGGGCTTATTTTGCTTAATTTGCGACTACCACAGTTAAATCTAGGCACTGCAGGTGAATAGGGTTTAACATTTCTAACTTATAGATATCACCATGAACCTTTACCAGCTGTTTACTTAAAGACCTACTTCAGCGGTGGGAATATGAAGGTGTATTGTACTCTGAGATCCTATGAAGTATAAATGTGCAAAAAATAAATGAAATCGGATCATCCTAGCCTGAGAAAAGGCAGAAAGAGTGTTTTATGGTCTCACTGTCTAACCCTACAGTTTCCTTCTTGTGACATCACAGTAAGGGTTAGGATTAACAGGACAGCTGGGCCAAGGGAAGACTGAGGGAAGACTGAGGGAAGAAAAACCTCATTCATTATATTATAATAGTGATTTTATAATGATAGAACGCCGGTTCCGTATGGGTGAAGTATTCCTTTAAAACAATAATTTTTCGTATTACAAGTTTTTTCGGAAACTTTTAATGTTTAATGTTGAGATAATGTCCGTTGAAGATGGTTGTATAGGAGAAATATACAGACGCAAACAGACAAGGTTTAGTCAAATAAACACCTGAATGTACATGTTGGACCTTTTGATGTATACTAGTATGAAAGAAGACATGTTATGGAAGATAAATAGACAGTACATACTTAAAATAAATGCACACAATTCCCAGTCTGTGCAATTCAGTAATTTGTGTAACCGTCAATTTGTGAACACACAAACACAAACAAAAGACAAAATAAAACAAACAGCTAACATGGCGTACTCTACTTTACAGGTTTCTAAGGACATTGTTTAAACTAAAGGTAAATGTTAAGCAGAAAATAA
>NC_137235.1:474145-496645 GCF_949987685.1 Ammodytes marinus | reverse complement strand
GGTAAAGTAACTGCTCCGCTTGTAGAACCAACTGTCACCTGACATACAGGTGAAACTCGTATTATTAGAATATCATGGAAAATTAATTGGAATTTAGGCAAGAATTCATACAAAAGGGGCCCAAACCAAGTACTGAGTACATATGGATCATTATACTTTATTTATGGCTGATATTTCTTTAATTCAAATTATTTTTTTATTAATTTCATGTAATATTCAAATTTTCTGAGATTTTGAATTTGCCGTTTTCATAAATTTTAAGCCATAATAATCAAAATTATAACAAATAAAGGCTTGAAGTATCTCACTTTGCATGTAATGAGGCTATATAATATATTATTTTCACCTTTTAAGTTGAATTACTGAAATAAATTAACTTTTGCACGATACTCTAATTTTTCGAGTTTCACCTGTACGTGATTCCCCCTCCATTTCTGCCTTTAAATCAAGGCTCAAAACCCATATGTACACCCTGGTGTTTCCTCCCCATTAACTATCTTACCTCTGCACAACTATCTTTGATTATATGTTGATGTCTGGGCTTTATGTCTTTTATTTTATTTTTGTTATTGTTATTTTACCTTCATTGTTTATCTACTGAATGCACTATGTACAGCACTTTGGACAGTGCAAACTGTTATAAATGTGCTTTTATAAATACATTTACTTACTTACTTACTTACTTACCTTTACTAGTATCAGGTCAGGTAATCAGTGTGCTACAAAGATGAATTGGTTCAAAACATACAAAATGTTCTATCGATTTTCTTTGAACTCAGAGACAGCTTTTCCCTGTGTGTGTTTTTGTTGTCTTTTTTGACCCCCCCTAATTGTTTTAATTTTTTAATTTTTATTGCAATGGAAGTGAATGAAGCCTTGAAAGTTGATGCTAAAAATTGGTCCAGATGTTTGGCATTGGCAGAGAAGTATTTGCACATTTTTCATGGATTAACCCAAATATATAACTACACACATGGGAGTGGACTATTATACTTGCTTTATACAAGGGTTGACCTGTAAATATGCTCAACTATAAAAGCTGGGATATTTTCTCTAAGGAAATAGAACATACAGGTGAAACTCATATTATTAGAATATCATGGTAAATTAATTGGAATTGAGGCAAGAATTCATGCAAAAGGGGCCCAAACCAAGTACTGAGTACGCATGATTATACTTTATAGAGGGCTGACATTTCTGTATTTAAAATCCCTTCTTTATTGATTTCATGTAATATTCAAATTTTCTGAGATTTTGAATTTGGGGTTTTCATAAACTGTAAGCCATAATAATCAAAATTATAACAAATTAAGGCTTGAAATATCTCACTTTGCATGTAATGAGTCTATATAATATATTATTTTCACCTTTTAAGTTGAATTACTGAAATAAATGAACTTTTGCACCATATTCTACTTTTTCGAGTTTCACCTGTACGTGCTTCTATTCATGAATTTATTCCACAAATATTTTCAAATATCAAATATGAAAAACTCCAAACTGTTGCTGCAGTTGAATCAAACATTTATTTTTATTTTTTTCAGAACAAGCAGCGAAACTGGACAAACAGGAAGAACAGCTGAAAGGTGTGTGGAAATCATCACCTCTCTCTCACTCTCTCTCTCTCTCCCTCTCTCTCTCTCCCTCTCTCTCTCTCTCCATCCCTCTCTCCCTCCCTTCCCCTCAAGGTATGTGGATTAATCACGTCTCCTCTTTTATTCTTTAATGTATTTTTATTGTTTGTTAGACGAGTTGTAATATTTTACAATGGTTATCCCTTGTGCTGTAATAATAATAAAAAATAATAAAAATGTTTAAACAAATACTAGAAAAATTAAATAAAAAATAATATTTTAAAATAATAATAATAAAAAATTAAAGAATGATAATAATAAATGTTGTTTTTTTCTAAATACAAAATACAATACCTTTATACACGGCTTGACATGTAAATATCCCTTGCAACAATCCCTTGTGCCGTAAAATAATTATAATAATAAGTTACATTTCTTTTTGCGACAAGAATTGTAGTATATCAACAATTTACATTTTTATATTTTTATAAACCCCATCCAACCCTAACAATCCCTTGTAGAAAATTAAATCATCACCTCTGTGTCTCTCTCTCCCTCTCTCTATCTCTCCCTCTCTCTATCTCTCCCTCTCCCTCTCCCTCTCCCTCTCCCTCTCCCTCTCCCTCTCTGTCTCTCTCTCTCTCTGTCACTCTCTCCCTCTCCTTCTCCCTCTCCCTCCCTCCCTCTCGGTCTCTCTCTCTCTCTCTGTCACTCTCTCTCTCTCTCTTTCCTTTTATCAAACTTTTTCTGTGTTTTTTGTTGTTTATTTCAGAACAATCAGTGAAACTGGACAACCAGGTGAATCAGACTGAAGGTGTGTGGATTAATCACGTCTCCTCTAACAAAAACATGTTCAAACATTTTTGACCAGAATATATTTTCCTAATAGAAATACCTGTAACACTTTACAATAAGTGTACATTAATTAACGGTTAGTTAATGCTTAATACATATTAATAACTGCTTAGTTAATGCTTAATACATATTAATAACTGCTTAGTTAATGCTTAAATAAGCATAAGAAGCGTTAGATAACTGAGCGTTCTCTCCCCCCTCTCTCTCTCTCTCGCTCTCTCTCTCTCAGGTGAACAGGTGGCTTTTGCCGCCTCTCTTTGGACTTAATAAATAATTATAAATAATAATACAATTACAATATAAAAGATAATAATATTTTTAAAGAAAGAATTATAATAATTTAAAATAATAATCAAACATTTTGTTTATTTTTCAGAACTAGCAGCAAAACTGGACAAACAGGAGGATCAGCAGAAAGGTGTGTAGAAGTCATCACCGCTCTCTCTCTCCGTCCCTCCCCCTTTCTCTCTCTCTCTCTCTCTCTCCCTCTAACTTTATCTGAAGGTTACAGGGAAAGATGAGAAGGGGCTCTTTCCGTGTGGTTGCCCCAGGTCGTCTTCCTGGTGTATTTCCTTGGCATAATGGCTTTTCTACCATGTGTATGACATTAAAATGAAACATATGTCATGTAATATTACACTAAAATATGTTTAAGACCAAACTTAACTTGTGCCTCATGGTAGGGGAAAGTGAGACAGTGGCTCACTTTCCCCCACAGCATTTGGCTCACTTTCCCCCACCACCACAATTTGAGAACAAACTAACTCTCTCAGCATTTCAGGCTAATCTGCAGTTATCAGCATCACATGGTTTCATATGTTGGTAGTTCATCAACACGTATGATAGATGTTTTTCTACGTTAATACATTTGCTTTGGCACAACAGTTGATTAAGTTGACAGCAAGAACATTTACTTTTACATGCAAAATACCTATTTTGGTGAAAAAAACATGCTAACCACAGCACCATGAGGTCCTCTTTTTCAGGGCCATGGGAAAAGAGAGGGACTTGAAAACATATATCTCACATGACCACAAATGTTTTCCGTTGCCTAGATACAGGGGGTGGCTCACATTACCCGATGCCTCAGATTCCCCCGTTCTCCCCTATATATCTATAAAATAATAATAAAAAAATAAATAACATGTTTAAAAAAAAATTTTAAATACAAAATACATGCCACTGGTCACAATAATCAAAAAAACTTTATCATGGAAATTTTACTTTGAAAGGCAAAACACAGTTTTTTGAGCTTAAACCTGCAGTGTGTAGAATTTTGGGTTTTATTTCCTAGCAGATTTTGTAGAAAGTAATTATAATATCCATAAGTACGTTTAATTTAGTGCATAATAGCTGAATTTTTATTTTTTAATTATTATTTTTTCCCTTAGAAAGGGTCTCATATATGTCCATATTTCTGCATATTTTGGACCAAGGCCTAGTGCCGCCATCTTGAAAGTGTCATAGTTGGAATGTCATCAGGTGCATTGTTTGAAATTTAGAATTTTTCTTGTCCTTGAAGGCCACTGTAGCTTCTGTTATTATTCTAAAGGGTTGGGGTTACCCAGGGAGCGTTGCATTCTAGAACTTTGTAGAACTTTCTTGATGATGTCATATTACACACTGCACCTTTAAATGTGCTTATATCTTTGTAAATAAAAAATACAATGCCTTTATACAAGGCTTGACCTGTAAATATGCTCAACTCTAAAAGCTGGGATATTTTTTCTATGGAAATAGTACAATTTATTCCATAAATATTTTCAAATATAAAATATGTAAAAAATACAAACTGGTGCTGCAGTGGAAGCAAACGTTTTATTAATTTTTTCAGAACAATCAGTGAAACTGGACAAACAGGAGGATCAGCTGAAAGGTGTGTGGAAATCTTCAAATCTGTCTCTCTCTCTCTCTCTCTCTCTCTCTCTCTCTCTCTCTCTCTCTCTCTCTTTATATTTTTATATTTTTATAAACCCCATCCAACCCTAACAATCCCTTGTAGAAAATTAAATCATTACCTCTGTGTCTCTCTCTCCCTCTCTCTCCCTCTCCCTCTCCCTCTCCCTCTCCCTCTCCCTCTCCCTCTCCCTCTCCCTCTCCCTCTCCCTCTCTGTCTCTCTCTCTCTCTGTCACTCTCTCTCTCTCTCTCTCTCTCTCTTTCCTTTTATCATACTTTTTCTGTGTTTTTTGTTGTTTATTTCAGAACAATCAGTGAAACTGGACAACCAGGTGAATCAGACTGAAGGTGTGTGGATTAATCACGTCTCTCTAACAAAAACATGTTCAAACATTTTTGACCAGAATATATTTTCCTAATAGAAATACCTGTAACACTTTACAATAAGTGTACATTAATTAACGGTTAATTAATGCTTAATACATATTAATAACTGCTTAGTTAATGCTTAATACATATTAATAACTGCTTAGTTAATGCTTAAATAAGCATAAGAAGCGTTAGATAACTGAGCGTTCTCTCCCCCCTCTCTCTCTCTCTCGCTCTCTCTCACTCAGGTGAACAGGTGGCTTTCGCCGCCTCTCTTTGGACTTAATAAATAATTATAAATAATAATACAATTACAATATAAAAGATAATAATATTTTTAAAGAAAGAATTATAATAATTTAAAATAATAATCAAACATTTTGTTTATTTTTCAGAACTAGCAGCAAAACTGGACAAACAGGAGGATCAGCAGAAAGGTGTGTAGAAATCATCACCGCTCTCTCTCTCCGTCCCTCCCCCTTTCTCTCTCTCTCTCTCTCTCTCTCTCCCTCTAACTTTATCTGAAGGTTACAGGGAAAGATGAGAAGGGGCTCTTTCCGTGTGGTTGCCCCAGGTCGTCTTCCTGGTGTATTTCCTTGGCATAATGGCTTTTCTACCATGTGTATGACATTAAAATGAAACATATGTCATGTAATATTACACTAAAATATGTTTAAGACCAAACTTAACTTGTGCCTCATGGTAGGGGAAAGTGAGACAGTGGCTCACTTTCCCCCACAGCATTTGGCTCACTTTCCCCCACCACCACAATTTGAGAACAAACTAACTCTCTCAGCATTTCAGGCTAATCTGCAGTTATCAGCATCACATGGTTTCATATGTTGGTAGTTCATCAACACGTATGATAGAAGTTTTTCTACGTTAATAAATTTGCTTTGGCACAACAGTTGATTAAGTTGACAGCAAGAACATTTACTTTTACATGCAAAATACCTATTTTGGTGAAAAAAAACATGCTAACCACAGCACCATGAGGTCCTCTCTTTCAGGGCCATGGGAAAAGAGAGGGACTTGAAAACATATATCTCACATGACCACAAATGTTTTCCGTTGCCTAGATACAGGGGGTGGCTCACATTACCCGATGCCTCAGATTCCCCCGTTCTCCCCTATATATCTATAAAATAATAATAAAAAAATAAATAACATGTTTAAAAAAAAATTTAAATACAAAATACATGCCACTGGTCACAATAATCAAAAAAACTTTATCATGGAAATTTTACTTTGAAAGGCAAAACACAGTTTTTTGAGCTTAAATGTGCTTATATCTTTGTAAATAAAAAATACAATGCCTTTATACAAGGCTTGACCTGTAAATATGCTCAACTCTAAAAGCTGGGATATTTTTTCTATGGAAATAGTACAATTTATTCCATAAATATTTTCAAATATCAAATATGTAAAAAATACAAACTGGTGCTGCAGTGGAAGCAAACTTTTTATTATTTTTTTCAGAACAAGCAGCGAAACTGGACAAACAGGAGGATCAGCTGAAAGGTGTGTGGAAATCTTCAAATCTGTCTCTCTCTCTCTCTCTCTCTCTCTTTCTCTCTCTCCCTTTCTCTCTCTCTCTCTAACTTTATCTGTGTTTTTTGTTGTTTGTTGTCAAAATGCAGTAAAAGTGGGATGCTACGGCGCAGCTACTTGTGAGCTAGTGGCTATAAATCACAGTCAGATGATTTAAAACAATCAAAATATTATTCACAGTTTTATTTCTACACAAGTATCTTCCCATCCTTTGTCTTGTTTAAAACAAGTCCTTATTAGACTGATGTGGGTAAGATAAATAAAGGATTTTGAGCAAAAGCTGGAAGCTACCGCGAAGCTACTTAGCTAACGGCTAGAAATAACACTCAGCTGATTTAAAACCAGTGAAAACATTAGCTTCACAGTTTGATTTCTACATGAGTAGCTTCCTATCCTTTGTCTTTTTAAAACCGATGCTATATTAGACTGCTGTGGGTAAGATAAATAAGAGGATTTTGAGCAAAAGCTGGATGCTACTCCCGAAGCTACATGCTAAACTAGGTAAATAACAGGCAAATAACCATTGAGGAGATTCCTTTTTAGTTTCACCGATGGAATAACTACACAAATAGCTTCCTATCCTTGGTCTTTTTATAAACGCGGCATTTTTAGACTGCTGTGGTTAAGATAAATTAGTGGATTAAGTGCGAAAGGCTTCTGTGTTGGTTTATGCAACACTCTGCAGGCCTTGCTGTGCTACGGGCATCTTGTCGCTTAGAGGGAAAAACAATATGGCGGTTGAAGGAACTGGGGGCCGTGAACCAATAAGAAATAGGGTGGGGGGGGGGGGGGTTATCACAGACTATTGCACGGTGGAAGTTCCTGGTTAATAATGTGGGGGGAGTTGGCTTCTCCTGTCCTGACATAAAAGAAGAGAGTTTTATACACATATATATATATATTCTTTGGCA
The DNA here is from genome assembly GCF_949987685.1 of Ammodytes marinus. NCBI lineage: Eukaryota > Metazoa > Chordata > Actinopteri > Uranoscopiformes > Ammodytidae > Ammodytes > Ammodytes marinus. The sequence goes on along the minus strand of NC_137235.1, from coordinate 489,488 downwards.
GTCTCTAGGCACACCGTGGACCCATATTTGTATTAAAGAATATTGAAAAAGTACATTTAGCATAATATGGGACCTTTAAAATAGAATATATTTTCATTGCTCTCTCTCTCTTTCTCTCTCCCTCTTTCTCTCTCTCTCCCTCTCTCTCTCTCTCTCTCCCCCTTTCTCTCTTTCTCTCTCTCTCTCTCCCTCTCCCTCTCTCTCTCTCTCTCTCTCTCTCTCTCTCTCTCTCTCTGTCTCACTCTCTCTCTAACTTTATATGTGTTTTTGTTGTTTATTTTAGGACAAGCAGTGAAACAGGTGGCTCTGCAGACTGAGGTTGGGAAGCTGAAGAAACAGCTGCAAGGTGTGTGGATTAATCACGTCTCCTACTCTAACAAAAAACATGTTCAAACATTTTCAACCAAAATATATTTCCCTAATTGAAATATCGGAAACACTTTACAATAAGGGTAATAACGGTTAGTTAATGATTAGTTACTGCTTAATACACATTAACATTAATACACATGAACCAACTGTTAATAACTCATTGACCTTTCGAGGATCAATAAAGGAAAATATAAATAAATTGCTTAAAATAAGCATAAGATAAGCGTGAGATAACCATGCATTCTCTCTCTCTCTCTGTCTCTTTCTCTGTCTCTCTCTCTGTCTCTCTCTCTCTCTCTCTCTCTCTGTCTCTCTCTCTCTCTCAGGTGAACAGGTGGCTTTCGCCGCCTCTCTTTGGACTTCTGGCAGTTATCACTTTGGACCCTATAACAGACTCACTCCTATGGTCTTCAAACACGTCTTCACCAACATTGGAAACGCCTACAGCCCAGTCACAGGTACCTGAACTAGACATTTTAACTTTTTTCCGATGTTGCAAACAGTTGATTCTCCATTTAAAATGACATAAACAAACGTTCCCCAGGTCGTTTCACTGCACCGCGGAGAGGAGCCTATCACTTCGATTGCCACATCGTTGGATACAGAGTTACTAGTATCACCGCCCATTTGATGAAGAACTCAAAGCCAATCTTCATCGCACATCAGTGGGACCCACGCCACGCATTTTTCGACTCTGCTTCTAACAGCGTCACGCTGCTTCTGAACGCTGGAGATGTTGTGTACATGCGTCAGCAATCTGGCACAACAGTGTTTGACAATTACAATCACTTCACCACCTTCAGCGGCCATATGCTTTTCAGCATGTAACACACAAACATCTTCACCTACATGATGTTAATGAAGGTTCTTCAATTCTTTAATCATTCTGATGCTTAAAAGATCATAATCTTAATATTAATCACTGCAGCAAAGTCAAGTTAAAGGCCTACTTCACCGGTGGGAATATGAAAGTGTATTGAACTCTGAGATCCTATGTAGTATACATGTGCAAACATTTTAGAAATCGTTTCATCCTAGCTTGAGAAAAGGCAGAAAGAGTGTTTTATGGTCCCACTGTCTAACCCTACATTTTACCATGTGTGATGTCACACATGGTAAAATGTAGGGTTAGGATTAACAGGACAGCTGGGCCAAGGGAAGATTGAGGAAAGACTGAGGGAAGAATAATCTCATTCATTATATTATAATAGTGATTTCATAATGATAGAATGCTGGTTCCATATGGGTGAAGCATTCCTTTAACTTCAAATTTTCCTTCATATAAAAGCTGATTCATAAATCTTCAAATCTGCAACTGAATGAAGACAAATTTCATGTCATGTAATTTGTCCGATTCCTTTGTCATTAAAAATCACTGCAAAGCATCTCTGGATATGTCATTAATATTGTTGGAGTCATTTAGATATCAACATATTGAAAGGAAAAAACAAACAATTGCTTCAAGTCGTAATTTAAAAAAAGATGGAAGTTTTTATTGCTCAGAGCATTTAAACACTTTGAGACGTTTTCAGTATTTTCCTTCATTGGTCTGAGGAGTGGTCTGAAACTGTAATTTATGAATTATTGTATTTATTACTATATTAACGTAAAGTTACATGTTGGTTTGATTAAAATGCAGCAGTTTAAAGTCAGCTCTACTTGTATTCTGACTTTCCCAAACTTATATTCAGATACAGTTACTGGGTGTCAAAGGAAAATATTTCACTATTTTCATAGACGCTAAAGTGCATGAAAAAATGCAGAATATTATTGGATTACAAATATTTTTGCATTAATTAGTAATTATAGAGCCAATTTGTTTTATTTTAATACTGCTGTGTAGCTCGTGAACAGTCAAGCTTTACTAAAATATCTCCTATTTTACTACTTTCCTGGTCTTAAGTTTTTATATATGACTCCTATGGAATAAGTCTAAATGCATGTATGTCATTATCTGACACTTTGGTATCATTTATCATGACTGTAAAACATTATAACAACATTTATAGGACGGAAAAGACGAAAAAGCATAATAGTTGCTCTTTAATAAAGTCCAGGCCTTCAATAGGTTTAATAATGCTGTGAAAACGGCATATTTAACAAGGGAGTCAATGAGAAATTGCTCTGTTTTGGCACCACCTCTTAGTGGCCACTCGGTGAACTAAATGTTTTGTCACTTCCGCATTGGATGCTGGTAGAACTCGCTGTGGTTGGGGCTTGGTTATAGTTTAGTGGGTTATATATAAAAAAGAAAAACATCACATTATTGTTATTTCATATGGTTTAAATATGTAGGCTATGTCACGTTTTGTGGCTACATAGGCTCGGGGCTCCCGGTCCAACCACTACTAATTTTCTTAACATTGACGTCGATTTATTTTAAAAAAAAAAAGAAGGAAAATGCTTTCTGCATTTGGGTCGGATCGAGTCCGGCCAAATTCACAACACAAGCGAACTACAGCAGAATGCGTTTGGAAGCGCACCGAGACCACCTATTCCGCTGGGTCTTGAGACTTCTTCTTTTAAAGGTGTAGTCAGTGATTCTGGAGAACGCTTGTTTTCAAAATTACTTTTTTTTTTCAAAAGTGTCACTAGAAAATGAAGGAAATGCTTGTGAAGGCTGGATGCTGACATATCTGCTGGTTTGAATGAAGTTCCAAGCTGAAGAGTGAATGAATTATAAATGAGCTGAAAGTTTGAGAAAGAAACAGTATTTTTTAATGGGCTTGGAGCTCAACTACATTATCAGAAACACACACACACACACACACACACACACACACACACACACACACACACACACACACACACACACACACACAGACACACACACACAGACACACACACACACACACACACACACACACACACACACACACACACCTCAGTCTGAACTTTCATTTCATTTCATTTATTGTTTATTTAGCAGGGACAGTGCACAATATACAATTGAGCCAGATTATAGCCACATGGCTAATTTTCGTCTGTAGTCCCTGGACAGGAATTGGTGTTAAGCTAAAAACAAAAAGGATTAAAATGAATAATAATACAAGAATTTGATAATACAATTAAAAGGTGCCCAATGTGCAAATATAGGCTCACAATATTGCATGGCCAAGAAGGCATATCTAGTTAAAAGAATACACCAAAGAAAGAAAAAAAAAAAAAAAAAACAATATGTATAATAAAGTAAACATAAAACACCAAACATGAGATAAATGACTAAAAATGTTCACATCGCTGCCTTGTTTTTAGCCATTTCTTGAGACCTGATTTAGAACTACTGAGTGTGTTGCTTTGCCTAATACCTACAGGAATACTGTTCCATAGCCCTGTTGTTTTTACAGAAAAGGCACTTTGACCAAAAGTGGTCCTTCTAAACACACTTAATGAGTCCCCTCTAGATGATGCTCTTGTGTTGTTTTCTGCTCTACTCAGACTCACAAATTTCTTAAGAGGAGGGGGAGCAAGATCATTTACAATTTAAAAAAATAAACAGCAGTTTGAAAAAGAAATAAAATTGTCCAGACTAAATAAACCATACTTCTGTATGATGGGACAGTGATGGTATAAATTAGATTTTTTGTCATGAATTTTAAGAGCCTTTTTATAGGATTTGCGAATCAGTGACAGGGCAGTTGTATTTGCTTGGGACCAGGTGGTCAAGCAATATGAGATGTGAGTTAAAATCATTGAGTGGAAGTAAAGTTTCGCTGCCTCTGTGGTCAACTGATTCCTTATTATCTTAAAATGTACGAGGTTCATTTTAACTCGACCATTGACCTTCACCTTTAAACCTCGACAGCCGGTAAACAAGACAAAGATGTTACAGGAGCTTAGGGTGCTTTGGGTTCAAGGAGGAGTCAGCGATGAGTGTGTGTGTGTGTGTGTGTGTGTGTGTGTGTGTGTGTGTGTGTGTGTGTGTGTGTGTGTGTGTGTGTGTGTTTGTCAATAATATATATAGCCTATGTATGAATTAAAGGCCTAGTCAGTGATTCTGGAGAACGCTTGTTGTCAAAATCACTTTTTGTCAAAATCAATGAATATCTCCTCATGATCCACTACCTGTCTGTACTGTGTGAATATCTCCTCATGATCCACTACCTGTCTGTACTGTGTGAATATCTCCTCATGATCCACTACCTGTCTGTACTGTGTGAATATCTCCTCATGATCCACTACCTGTCTGTACTGAGTGAATATCTCCTCATGATCCACTACATGTCTGTACTGTGTGAATATCTCCTCATGATCCACTACCTGTCTGTACTGTGTGAATATCTCCTCATGATCCACTACCTGTCTGTACTGAGTGAATATCTCCTCATGATCCACTACATGTCTGTACTGTGTGAATATCTCCTCATGATCCACTACATGTCTGTACTGTGTGAATATCTCCTCATGATCCGCTACCTGTCTGTACTGTGTGAATATCTCCTCATGATCCACTACCTGTCTGTACTGTGTATGCCAAATCAAAAAATCCAGTGTTTATACAAAACCAAGGCTCTGTAAAAAGGGCATGTTGCTAGTTATGATGGGCCCCTTTGTTTATATACCTGTTTACAGAGACTAGGCTGTGCTTTAATACCAGAATGTTTTCAGTGCACACACAGTACGGACAGGAAGCCATTATAATGTTCTGTCCCCAAGTCTTGGCTGGCCCTGTGTGAGATTAAGTGCTATTTTCATTTAACTTTTATTTATCCTCGAGAGACCAATTCTCATGAGGCAGAGTGTGTGTGTGAGTGTGTGTGTGTGTGTGTGAGTGTGTGTGTGTCTGTGTGTGTGTGTGTGTGTGTGTGTGTGTGTGTGTGTGTGTGTGTGTGTGTGTGTGTGTGTGTGTGTGTGTGTGTGTGTTGTTTTCTCATTTTGTCCTCACAGAACAACTTGAATGACCACAATTATATTTTTGACTGATTTTGACAAAAAGTGATTTTGACAACAAGCGTTCTCCAGAATCACTGACTACACCTTTAAATGAAGAAATCTCAAGTAAAAGTGCATTAAATTAAATTAAATTAAAGGTGGAGTCAGGTGCTACTTTAAGATACTTTTGGCTACTTTCCTTACAGAGGAGATGGCAACACTGCCTGCATGTTGTTAAATGGTAAATGGACTTGACTTATATAGCGCTTTTTAGACGATTTTCACGCATGCACGCACGCACGCACGCACACACACACACACACACACACTCATACACTGATGTCAGTAGGGACCTTTGATGCATGTCATCCCCCCCTCTCTCTCTCACACTTTCTCTCTCTCTCTCTCTCTCTCTCTCTCCCTCTCCACCTCTCTCTCTCTCTCCCTCTCTCTCTCTCTCACTCTCTCTCTCTCTCTCTCTCTCTCTCTCTCTCTCTCTCTCTCTCTCTCTCTCTCTCTCTCTCTCTCCTGACTTCACCAATATGTGACATTCACAAATTTTGACAAAAAATTAAAAGTGATTTCTTCATCTTTAACCTCTCAACAACTCAACTCATACAACTCATCGTCATCTGCTTATCCATGTGCGGGTCATTGGGCCAACAGCTACAGCATGGGGACCCCCAAACTTCACCACATTAACCAGCTCTGACTGGGGGATCACAAGGTGTTCCCAGGACAGTCACTAAACAAATATTTGAATGTCAACACTGCGTTATATTAATCTTAGATCTGTTATCTAATACATTGACTGACCCACCCAGCTCCAGTTCATCTTCAAACAAACTTGTGATTCTTGTTCTGTTCCTCCCGTCTTCCTGGTCGACTTTGTGGATATTGATGAAACTTGATACACTCATAGTGGAAGCTTCTGGCTGTCCAGTTTTTGAGGTCAGAAACGAGAAGAATTCTGACTGGAGTATATTGGGGGGGAGGGGTGGGGGTTTCAGAAAGGGGGAGAGTGAGAAAAGGAGAGATTGTTATTTTTTAAAATATTTTGGCAGTCTCTAGGCACACCGTGGACCCATGGATATGTTAGAACACATTTAAAAAGTGCATTTAGCATAATATGTGACCTTTAATATGTATATCCTGCCCTTTACTTTGGAAGGTGGATTTGTATTTTGTCACTGTGACCACTAGATGGCAGCGACTCATAATCAGTTCAGTTTGTGAACTGGAAGGAAAGTTCCAAACATTTAAAGAGAGAGAATCCAGACAGACAGACAGACAGACAGACAGTCAGACAGACACAGTGAAGACATCAGATAACATCAGTTTGCTGCTCAGCTTCTACTTTATTGTGACGTACAGCAGAGAATGATTCACATTAGGGTTGAAACTAGTTAGTTTGACTTTAAAGCTGAGTGTGTGTTTAGCTGCAGCCAGCAGACTGAAGGTAACATCTTAACCAGCAGAGAATCATTTCTCTACACCAACAGCTGTTTGACAGAAGACTTTACACACTATCAGACTCTATATGTCTGTTTCTATTGAGAGATTATGGGCCCTACTTTCCTGCTGGCACATATCAAGCAGCACTGTCTTTGCATCGGTTTAGTAATTTCCCCAATTTCCATTCTTAACTTGGTCAGAAATCCAGATGCATTGGTTATGTATATTAATATTTGAGATGTTACAGATATGAGTTGTTATTCCAGTGCTGGTGGATTGTGCCTGTGTTAGTTTCAGGACTATAAGGCCCAGAGTGAGATTACATGTTTAACAAGAGAAAGGAAAAAAATCACAAGAGATGAGCTGATATTCTGCTGTACGTTGGTCCTGGAGAATTACTGCACAGGACGGATCATCATGATGTAGGTCTTCAGGGAGTAGTCAATACCCTTCCACGGGGTCCAACTGGCTCCAACAGCATAGATAGTCCCGTCAGCCCCCCAACGGTAGACCCCGTTTGGATTTGCAGAGTGACAAGCAGTGTACCAGAACGCCCCCAGGTATGATTTGGCACAGTTGTTAGGCCAAGTGTCCTGGTCTTTGTCGAAGGTGGAGAACTTCATTCCACTGTGGGGAGTCAAGGCGTCTCCTAGAGAAACACACAAGAACATTTTTTTCTTTTGAGTTTTCTTTTCTTTTTATTTAGATGCAGTTTATTCGTTTGTGATTGTTTGTGGGTTTTGATGTTTTTTGTTTTTGTTTTGTTTGCTTGGTTTTGGTAATTGTTTTCTTTTTATATATATATATATTTTTTTGTTTTTTTATACATTTTTTTTGTTTATATGTAACCTGGAGAGGTCACTCGATAAGCCCATTCGGGTTTCTGACCTCTCCAGCACATACTCTCTTAATCTTTACATGTGTTCATGTATTTGTTGAGTGTGTTGAGTGTGTGCAAAAAAATAAAATCTAAAAAAATCTAAAATCTAACCACGTTTTACTGTGACTGATGATATGAAATAAAAAAGTAGCAAATCCTCAATCGAGCCTCGTCGATCCATGTTGACGCCAACGACTACATGAACCAATCTGGAGCTGCCTTCTGAGTGTGTGTTTAGTTAAAGGAGTACTTCACCCATACGGAAACATCGTTCTATCATTATAAAATCACTATTATAATATAATGAATGAGGTTTTTCTTCCCTCAGTCTTCCCTCAGTCTTCCCTTGGCCCAGCTGTCCTGTTAATCCTAACCCTTACTGTGATGTCACAAGAAGGAAAACTGTAGGGTTAGACAGTGAGACCATAAAACACTCTTTCTGCCTTTTCTCAGGCTAGGATGATCCGATTTAATTTTTTTTGCACATTTATACTAAATAGGATCTCCGAGTTCAATACACCTTCATATTCCAACCGGTGAAGTAGGCCTTTAATGTTTAATGTTGGTTCTGAACGCGGGCAGTTAGCAGATTACAGAATATTATCAGACCCAACGTCAACACACTCACCTGCCCCTCCATCGGTGAATCCAGTGACGGTCAGTTTATATCCGTCACATTCTGCAGCCACAGAGAATGAGGAGTAACTAGCGGTCACATTCTTTCCTTCGAAGTCCTCCATGTAGACCATCAGCTCGTAGTGTTGTTTGTCGGTCAGGTAGTGGATGCTGTCAAGACCTGCACATGCAAATACACACACACATCGAAACTGGGCTCAGTTTAACCTTTTATTTACTGACCTGTTCATAATTATATGATTTGATTCTGAAAGTGAACTAGAAGTGTAAATCCAGAAATGGGATTGTGACTCAAATCTTATGATCATATCTTAAAGGTGCAGTGTGTAATATGACATCATCAAGAAAGTTCTACAAAGTTCTAGAATGCAACGCTCCCTGGGTAACCCCAACCCTTTCGAATAATAACAGAAGCTACAGTGGCCTTCAAGGACAAGAACAATTCTAAATTTTAAACAATGCACCTGATGACATTCCAACTATGACACTTTCAAGATGGCTGCACTAGGCCTTGGTCCAAGATATGCAGAAATATGGACATATATGAGACCCTTTCTAAGGGAAAACAATTATAATAAAAAAAAATCAGCTATCATGCACTAAATTAAATGTACTTATGGATATTATAATTACTTTCTACAAAATCTGCTAGGAAATAAAACCCAAAATTCTACACACTGCAGGTTTAAACACAATTTATACTTCTGCGGTAACTGAAGCTGCTGTGATATGTCGCGCACCAACTGAAATATGCGGGACGGCGCAGAGATTTCATTTGGCATTGGACTTTCACAGCACAGGAGCTCTTCCTCATTATCATCAAACTCAAAATCTTCCAGTTTTCATTTGTGTAGAAATGGTTTTCGCCGATTTACATCAAAAGTACAATCTGCTACACGGGTGAACTAATATCAATGGTTCATGCGAACGTTTGATGTCGGCGCTACCCCACAGAGGCGCAAGGCTTTAGTGTCTTACCACTTGGATGTAAAAATGCTGGTTTTGAATACTTAATCTGATTTGCAAATGTTTCAGAAGAAAGGAAATGCAATTGTGTTTGTTGAAGCTCATAGAAGAAGCATTTCTCACCGAGCCAGTACTCCCCAGCAGCGTTCCCAAAGCCCATCTTGTATTGATCCCAGGGCCTGTAGAAGTTCAGCGTGCCGTCCACTCTCTTCTGGAACACCTGGGGAGACGAACACACATGATATCTGACTGGAGGTCATGTGAACAGGCAACATGTATTTACTGCTGCGTGATTTACTGTGACGTGTTTATATTGAAAACCCTTCGGCTGCGACTTGATGAAATTAAAGTTGTTAAAATACTCACTGTCCAGCCGCCACCATTTAAATCCATATCACAGCACACCTGCAAACAGACACATTCATGAGTAGATGTGATACTTTAGCACTTTAAATAGATTCATCAGGGTTCCACTTATAACGCTGGCTGAAGTCTATGTATTATTTCATTTCAATTGTTGGACATCTGCTGAGAGATTCTTTGGCAGTCAATATATTGTCATCAAGAAATGTCCAAGGGTCTCGTCTTTAGAAAAAGGTAAAAAGCCTTTATAACTTCTGGCACATTCTAACTAAATAAGTGTTCTAAAAGATACTTCGATTATAAAACAAGAGGTCAAAAACACAGATGATGATTAAACAAACCAATTTATGACTTTATATTTCCTGAACGTTAAATAACAGTCACCGGCCGGACGCTGTAGCCTAGGATCAGAGATCTGCACTCGATTGCTCTTCCTCAAAGAAACCGAATGTGCACATCTCTACTCGAATCTGAATTCTCTCTACTTGAATCTGAATTTTTTCTACTTGAATTTGAAAACTTGAATTTAGAACTTTTATTTGAATGTGTCATTTAAAATATTAACTGATTCAGATTCAAGTATAATTAATTCAAATTCAAATGGATTAATTTTATTCAAGTGTATAAATTCGAATTCAAGTATCAATAATTCAAATGCAGGTTGATCAATTCATATTCAAGTCGATCAATTCGAATTCAAGTTCTACTGACACATATCTCTGCCCATATTTCGGTGTCCAGCCTTCTACAGGACATAGTAGTACTGGATTTGTTCATGCCACTTTGTTCATTGGACCATATATTGTGCCTTAAGATGCGGGTGGTCCTGGAGTGTTGAGATTGTTGTCTGTTAATTTTGGATTGGTCATGTAAATGGTCAGAAACCATTAAAGTATTTGTTCATTCATTGTTCGTTCATCCATTACTTCTAATACTGGTGCTCTGACTTTGACTACTTGTATCTGTTGTACCAGAGGCCTAGGCCAGAACTTAAGACTGGGTTTCTATTTAAGAGGATTCACTGTCATGCTGACATGGTGTCAGCCTTATCGTCTCTATCGTCTCTATGATCCGACTACATGCAGAGTTGGACAGTAACAAAGTAAATTTAACTTTAACTAGTTTGATTCTGTTGAAACAAAATTAATTAAAAACCAATACATGGTCACTCTGGAGAAATTAAATTTCAATATTTAAACGTTAAAAGCCTCTGAAATTGAAAGACTGTCCTCCTAGAAGCACCTTGGGGTATTAATGGATTACATGCCGTAGTGAATCTGTGTCCCAGAGAAGGTGAAGCGTACCTGGACGTCGGACTTCTCTCCAAGGGGATAGATGGTGTACACTCCGGAGTGGCGGTTCTTGTCTTGGTGTTGGATGTCACTGCAGTCCTTCGGACGGACGACATCTTTGCAGCTGGTCAACAGTGGAGCCAGCAGGAGGAAGAGGACTGTCACCAGCTGGAACAAAGGAGAGCAAAGTTGTTACTTTCACTGAGGTTTAACGGCCACAGTTGAACAGTTTGAACTTTAAAATATCAGCCCAAAACGTACCTTCATTGTTGGATTTCTGCTGAAATTGATCAACTGCTGACGTGGATGTGGATCTGTCTGAAAATTCTAAGTGGATGATCTGAAAATCCAATAAGAATATATTTAAAAACGGTTCAGTTAGTAAAATCCCATGGAACCAATTATTATGTACATGCAGAATAAGAAATTCAAATTTAATCCAATTTGGTAAACTTGAGCCTGGTACAACAGAGTCAGAGACAGTAATAAAACTGGGGCGTTCCGGTGGTGTAGTGGATAGAGCGCGTACCATATTGGCTCCGGCCTTCGTTGCAGTGGTCTCGGGTTCAAATCCGACCCGTGGACCTTTACTGCAGGTCATCCCCCCCCCCCTCTCTCTCTCTCTCTCTCTCTCTCCCCAATTCAACTCTGTACTGTCTAATAAAGCTTGAAAATGCAAAAAAAAAAAAAAAAAGAGACAGTAATAAAACTGTCCCCCACAAAACTTAATTTGTCTCTACTAAAGACTTTCCAACTGAAACAATGTTTTGCTGTCACCGTAGATTTATGCAAAGAGAAAACAGTCACGTCTAATCTTGCCTCAATCGGCACAAACACACTGTAATACAGATGGTATTCATCAAGTGTTGAAAGCTTACCTGTCTGATCTCACCTTCAGGTCGAACTGAAGACTGTGTTTGTCTCACTCTCACAGCTGCATTACTTTTATCTACTGAAGGCGCTCTGACGTCACACCAGCCTTCACAGTAAACCTGCAGATTTGCACGTAGACATGTTTCTGTAACACAACGTTGGTCACATGCTGCTCTGTTGGGTGAAAGACAAACACATAAGATCGTAAAACCTCTCAGTAAATAAAACGTTTGAAACTTAATATCCAGCTTTGTGATTCTTGTTCATCTTCCTGGCGTCCATTGTTCCTTCTGATGCTCGGTGGCGTTGACAGATGATTCTTTGTGGATATTAATTAAACTAAATACACTTTAGTCATGAAACCTAATACTCTTAATAGACGGGCTTTCAGCAGTGCAGCAGTGATCACTCCTTTACTTCAATATTTGATGTTTTTTCAGCAGCTACTTTCAGCTCAATGACTAACTGCTGAAGTTGGTTCATGTGCAGGATGTCCGGCTTGGTGTATTGCCCTGCTGTCACCCTCACCCCAGTGTGGGAAAAACAGACAGACATAAGGAGAGAGAGATCAGATGATATTCTGCTGTATGTTGATGGTCTCCAGGGAGTGGTAACACTGCTTTGTTTATTCAGTGCATATGCAGCAGATCGTTTCGAGATATTCACTAATTTTGACCAAAAGTGATTTTGAGGGGGCACTCGTATGTCTTCCCCTATTTGTCCCATTTCAACTCTGTCTCTCCAAAAACCTAATAAGGTCTAATAAAGCAAAAATGTAAAAAAAAAAATTTAAGAGATTTTATTTTTATTTTGACACCTTTAACAACTCAACTCATACAACTCATTGTTATCCACTCATCCGTTTTCGGATAATTGGGTCAACAGCTCCTGCCAATGCCAAACTTTAAATCTAAAAAGAAAATGCATTTTACCAAAAATCAACAAACTAGGTGTTATTTAAACCACTGCTCAGTAAATGAACTCCTCCAGACTCTCAGACGATGATTTCCAAATTAAATGCAAAATTTAATTTGGATACGTCATGGTCCGTCTGTTCTTTGTCTTGTTTTGATGTGTTTCCTGTTTTACTTTGGTATCTCTGTCTTGTTTCTCCCCTGTTTGATTACTGGTCCCTCCCTAATTAATGTGTTTCACCTAGGCCTCGTTGTCTCCCCTGTATTGTCTAAACAGAGGGAGACCACCTTCCAGAGGGGGACCGCCTTCCAAAAGGGGACCGCCTTCTATGCCTTCCAAAAGGGGACCGCCTTCTATGCCTTCCAAAAGGGGACCGCCTTCTATGCCTTCCAAAAGGGGACCGCCTTCTATGCCTTCCAAAAGGGGACCACATTCTACCCCTTCCAGAGGGGGACCGCCTTCCAAAAGGGGACCACATTCTACCCCTTCCACAGGGGGACCGCCTTCCAGAGGGGCAAGGCAAGGCAAGGCAAGGCAAGTTTATTTATATAGCACAATTCAGACACAAGGCCACTCAAAGTGCTTTACAGGGGGTGTACTGTCATGGTCCGTATGTTCTTTGTCTTGTTTTGGTGTGTATCCTGTTTTACTTTGGTATCAAGTGTTTTTATGAACATTTCAACAGATATGTAGCTTTGTTATTTATGTTAGGACCCAGCCTTCATGATCATAGGTGAGAGTAGGAACCAAGATTGATGAGATGGATGAGAAGTGACCCATCAAATGTGTAGCTTGGTAAATTTTTCTTAGGATGTCTCTTTCTGGGCAAATTCTCGTTTTAAAGCTGCAGTGTGTAGAATTTTGGGTTTTATTTCCTAGCAAATTTTGTAGAAAGTAATTATAATATCCATAAGTACATTTAATTTTGTGCATAATAGCTGAAAAAAATGTTTTGAATTATTATTTTTTCCCTTAGAAAGGGTCTCATATATGTCCATATTTCTGCATATTTTGGACCAAGGCCTAATGCCGCCATCTTGAAAGTGTCATAGTTGGAATGTCATCAGGTGCATTGTTTAAAATGTAGAATTGTTCTTGTCCTTGAAGACCACTGTAGCTTCTGTTATTATTCGAAAGGGTTGGGGTTACCCAGGGAGCGTTGCATTCTAGAACTTTCTAGAACTTACTTGATGATGTCATATTACACACTGCACCTTTAAGAGGAAGACACTTCTCTCAGAGGACGTATGACAGAGTGGATGTTAAACCTTACATGTACTTCCTGATGAATCCACCAGGTGGAGCCAGAGACACACCATCCCCGTGACTTCTCCCCATGTGGGATTCACTCTGATGGGACAGTTCACTTCATCCTTTTTAGACCCTGATCTGGACAATAAAAAAACTTTCTGTCCAAATTTGAGATTCCAGGGGGCTGCTATTGTTGTTGGGTGTTTTGTCTTATTAATGGCTGATGTTTCATGTTGTGTTCCCTTTTATTAGAAAAGTTTATTTTCTGTCACTGAGATTATTGTGATCATTAACGTTGAAGAAACACACACCAAAATGAATGCTCGTCAGGTTTTATTAGTCAGAGGGATTTTATCTTAGAAAGCTTGTGTTACTTTGTCACGTTGCTGATTAGAAGTAGAGTGTATTAGGTAGCATCTAGAAGGCAGCATTAGACACACACAGTATTAGAAGTAGAGTGTATTAGGTAGCATCTAGAAGGCAGCATTAGACACACGTAGTATTAGGTAGCATCTAGAAGGCAGCATTAGACACACACGTAGTATTAGAAGTAGCATCTAGAAGGCAGCATTAGACACACACATAGTATTAGAAGTAGAGTGTATTAGGTAGCATCTAGAAGGCAGCATTAGACACACACACAGTATTAGAAGTAGCATCTAGAAGGCAGCATTAGACACACGTAGTATTAGAAGTAGCATCTAGAAGGCAGCATTAGACACACGTAGTATTAGAAGTAGCATCTAGAAGGCAGCATTAGACACACACACAGTATTAGAAGTAGAGTGTATTAGGTAGCATCTAGAAGGCAGCATTAGACACACGTAGTATTAGAAGTAGCGTGTATTGAGTAGCATCTAGAAGGCAGCATTAGACACACGTAGTATTAGAAGTATCCTGTGGGGTCACTGGAGTCACACATCTGCACGTGGACGTGTGAGGTGATCCCTGGGTAGACGCTCTGCATGGGCAGCATGGTGCCGAGCTTCTGGCCTTTCCTCACTGAGCCAGAGGTCTTAACCGGCTGGATGTAGAACAGCTTGAAACACAGACCTGAAACACACAACACAGACACACAGCATTACTAGTAGGGCTGGCCCAAATTATTCGAATACTCGTTCGGAAAATTAGTATTCAGATCTTAAATTAGTATTCGGAGCTTTTTTTTTTTTTTTTTTTTTTTTTTTTCAACAATTTTTTTTTGCAAGAAGCTATTACTGCAATATAATGTCATAAAATAATTTTATATTTGGATATAAAAGTTAGTAATATTGTAGTAGTAGTAGTAGTATTGCTCATTTAGGAGGATATTACATCATTAAGTGTCATAGTGCATCCATTACTTCACCTCCAAGCGCGTACATCTTCAACAAAATATGCAGATACTGTCAAAATCGGTTCCAGGGAGTATATAGGGATTATTAAAGTTTTTTTTTTTTTTTTATGTTGTTTTTGATGGTGTGTTTTT
>NC_137235.1:449145-464145 GCF_949987685.1 Ammodytes marinus | reverse complement strand
GAAACGAGGCATAATATAGCATCGGTTTTAAAAAGACAAAGGATAGGAAACTACTCATGTAGAAATCAAACTGTGAAGCTAATGTTTTCACTGGCTTTAAATCGGTTTAGTGTTATTTCTAGCCGTTAGCTAAGTAGCTTCGCAGTAGCTTCCCGCTTTTGCTCAAAATCCTTTATTTATCTTACCCACATCAGTCTAATAATGACTTGTTTTAAACAAGACAAAGGATAGGAATATACTTGTGTGGAAATCAAACTGTGAAGCTAATATTTTAATTGTTTAAAATCGTCTGACTGTGATTTATAGCCATTAGCTCACAAGTAGCTTTGTGGTAGCTTCCTGCTTTTACTGCATTTTGATTGTGAACATGTCATTTCGATTAGCTTGTGGCTGTCAGTGCATCAGTATGAAGATAGTCTTTCATGAAGACAAGGGTCGTTTATGACAAACTGTTCAAAGTATGGCTTAGCTCCTGCGTTACTAGACATGTCATTTCTTCTCATGAAGTAAACAACCATGGCATGGCATTGACAACACATTTTTTTTAAAGAGACACACCAAAATAAGCTATTTTGAGATGAGGGGAAAATCAGGGTATTCCTACAATAAATAATCTGAATGGGTTTTTCAGCAAACATCTAAATAAAAATATGAATGAGGGACTACTAGGACCATATAAAATTGACAGAAAAGTGTACAATATGAGACCTTTAAGAGAAATGTAACCATTGTGAAATATTACAACTTGTGTGACATTGTACGTCATGTCTAACAAACAATAAAAATACATTAAAAAATAATGAGGAGACGTGATTAATCCACACACCTTGCAGCTGTTTCTTCAGATTCCCAACATCAGTCTGCTGTTTCACTGATTGTTCTGAAATAAACAACAAAACACATATAAAGTTAGAGAGAGACAGAGAGAGAGAGAGAGAAAGGGGGAGGGAGAGAGATAGAGAGAGAGGGAGGGAGAGAGAAAGAGAGAGAGAGCAATGAAAATATATTCTATTTTAAAGGTCCCATATTATGCAAAATGTACTTTTATAATATAAATATGGGTCCACGGTGTGCCTAGAGACTGCCAAAGAATATATATATATATATATATATAAATATATATATATATATATATATATATATATATATATATATATATATATATATATATATATATATATATATATAAAAAACTCTCTTCTTTTATGTCAGGACAGGAGAAGCCAACTCCCCCCACATTATTAACCAGGAACTTCCACCGTGCAATAGTCTGTGATAAGCCCCCCCCCCCCCCCCCCACCTATTTCTTATTGGTTCACGGCCCCCAGTTCCTTCAACCGCCATATTGTTTTTCCCTCTAAGCGACAAGATGCCCGTAGTACAGCAAGGCCTGCAGAGTGTTGCATAAACCAACACAGAAGCAATTAGCTCTTAATCCACTAATTCATCTTAACAACAGCAGTCTAATAATGCCGCGTTTATAAAAAGACCAAGGATAGGAAGCTATTTGTGTAGTTATTCCATCGGTGAAACTAAAAAGGAATCTCCTCAATGGTTATTTGCCTGTTATTTACCTAGTGTAGCATGTAGCTTCGGGAGTAGCATCCAGCTTTTGCTCAAAATCCTCTTATTTATCTTACCCACAGCAGTCTAATATAGCATCTGTTTTAAAAAGACAAAGGATAGGAAGCTACTCATATAGAAATCAAACTGTGAAGCTAATGTTTTCACTGGTTTTAAATCGGCTGAGTGTTATTTCTAGCCGTTTGCTAAGTAGCTTCGCAGTAGCTTCCCGCTTTTGCTCAAAATCCTTTATTTATCTTACCCACACCAGTCTAATAATGACTTGTTTTAAACAAGACAAAGGATAGGAATATACTTGTGTAGAAATCAAACTGTGAAGCTAATATTTTAATTGCTTAAAATCGTCTGACTGTGATTTATAGCCATTAGCTCACAAGTAGCTTTGTGGTAGCTTCCTGCTTTTACTGCATTTTGATTGTGAACATGTCATTTCGATTAGCTTGTGGCTGTCAGTGCATCAGTATGAAGATAGTCTTTCATGAAGACAAGGGTCGTTTATGACAAACCGTTCAAAGTATGGCTTAGCTCCTGCGTTACTAGACATGTCATTTCTTCTCATGAAGTAAACAACCATGGCATGGCATTGGCAACACATTTTTTTAAAAGAGACACACCAAAATAAGCTATTTTGAGATGAGGGGAAAATCAGGGTATTCCTACAATAAATGATCTGAATGGGTTTTTCAGCAAACATCTAAATAAAAATATGAATGAGGGACTACTAGGACCATATAAAATTGACAGAAAAGTGTACAATATGAGACCTTTAAGAGAAATGTAACCATTGTGAAATATTACAACTTGTGTGACATTGTACGTCATGTCTAACAAACAATAAAAATACATTAAAAAATAATGAGGAGACGTGATTAATCCACACACCTTGCAGCTGTTTCTTCAGATTCCCAACATCAGTCTGCTGTTTCACTGATTGTTCTGAAATAAACAACAAAACACATATAAAGTTAGAGAGAGAGAGAGAGAGAGAGAGAGAGAGAAAGGGGGAGGGAGAGAGATAGAGAGAGAGAGCAATGAAAATATATTCTATTTTAAAGGTCCCATATTATGCAAAATGTACTTTTATAATATAAATATGGGTCCACGGTGTGCCTAGAGACTGCCAAAGAATATATATATATATATATATATATATACAGTCATATGAAAAAGTTTGGGAACCCCTCTCAGCCGGCATTATAATTGACTCTGCTTTCACACAAAAAAGATAAAAGTGGTATGTCTTTAATTTACCAGGAACAGCTAAGTACTGGGATGATTTCCAATCAAAGATTTTTTGAAAAGCAGTATTTAGTTTTATGAAATTAAATAAAATGTGAAAGACTGGCTGTGCAAAAATATGGGTACCCTTGTGGTCTTGCTGATTTTAATGCATGTAACAGCATGTAAAACTGATGACTTTAAACACAAAATGGGTTGGATTATGTTGTTAAGCCTTGAACCTCATATAAAGGTCTGTTTAATCATGATAAAAGGTATTTTAGGTGCCTAAATGCAAGTTCCACTTCTCTTTGACTCTCTGCAGAAGTGAGACAGAATGCGATCATCAAAACAGCTCCCAAAAGATCTTAAAAACAAAGATTATTCATTGTCATGTTTTAGGGGAAGGCTACAAGAAGCTTTCCCAAAGGTTTCAATTGTCAATTTCTACTGTAAGGAACGTTGTCAGGGAATGGAAGGACACAGGCACAGTTGCAGTTAAACCCAGGTCTAGCAGACCAAGAAAAGTACAAGAGCGGCATATGCGGCGGATTGTGAGAATGGTTGCACACAACCCAAAGATCACCTCCAAAGACCTGCAAGAACATCTGGCTGCAGATTGTGTATCTGTACATGGTTCTACAATTCAGTGCAATTTGCACCAAAACATCTGTATGGCCGGGTGATGAGAAGGAAGCCCTTTCTGCGCCCACGCCACAGATACAGTTGCATGGAGTATGCAAAAGCTCATTTAGACAAGCCAGCTTCATATTGGAAGAAAATGCTTTGGACTGATGTGACAAAAATTAAGTTATTTGGTCTTTATAAAAAGCAGATGTTTTGGTACAAATTGCGCTGAATTGTTGAACGATGTACAGATACACAATCTGCAGCCAGATGTTCTTGCAGGTCTTTGGAGGTGATCTGTGGGTTGTGTGCAACCATTCTCACAATCCTCCACCTATGCCGCTCCTGTTTTTTTCTTGGTCTTCCATGCCTGGGTTTAACTGCCACTATGCCTGTGTCCTTCCATTTCCTGACAACGTTCCCTACAGTCGAAATTGACAATTGAAACCTTTGGGAAAGCTTCTTGTAGCCTTCCCCTAAACCATGACAATGAACAATCTTTGTTTTTCAGATCTTTTGGGAGCTGTTTTGATGATCCCATTCTGTCTCACTTCAGCAGAGAGTCAAAGAGAAGTGCAACTTGCATTTAGGCACCTAAAATAAATGTTCTCATGATTAAACAGACATTTCTATGAGGTTCAAGGCTTAACAACATAATCCAACCAACTTTGTGTTTAAAGTCATCAGTTTTACATGCTGTTACAGGCATTAAAATCAACAAAACCACAAGGGTTCCTATATTTTTGCACAGCCAGTTTTTCACATTTTATTTTATTTTATACAACCAAATACTGCTTTTCAAAAAATCTTTGTTTGGAAAACATCCCAGTACTTAGCTGTTCCTGGTAAATTAAAGACATACCACTTTTACATTTTTTTTTTGTGAAAGCAGAGTCAATTATAATGCCGGCTGAGAGGGGTTCCCAAACTTTTTCATATGACTGTATATATATATAAAACTCTCTTCTTTTATGTCAGGACAGGAGAAGCCAACTCCCCCCACATTATTAACCAGGAACTTCCACCGTGCAATAGTCTGTGATAAGAGGAAGCTACTCGTGTAGAAATCAAACTGTGAAGCTAATGTTTTCACTGGTTTTAAATCGGCTGAGTGTTATTTCTAGCCGTTTGCTAAGTAGCTTCGCAGTAGCTTCCCGCTTTTGCTCAAAATCCTTTATTTATCTTACCCACATCAGTCTAATAAGGACTTGTTTTAAACAAGACAAAGGATAGGAATATACTTGTGTAGAAATTAAACTGTGAAGCTGATATTTTGATTGTTTTAAATCGTCTGACTGTGATTTATAGCCATTAGCTCACAAGTAGCTTCGTGGTAGCATCCTGCTGTTACTGCATTTTGATTGTGAACATGTCATTTCGATTATAGTTAAATGAAAATGAAATGAAATGATTAGCTTGTGGCTGTCAGTGCATCGGTATGAAGATAGTCTTTCATGAAGACAAGGGTCGTTTATGTCAAACTGTTCAAAGTATGGCTTAGCTCCTGCGTTACTAGACATGTCATTTCTTCTCATGAAGCAACCATGGCATGGCATTGGCAACACATTTGTTTTAAAGAGACACACCAAAATAGGCTATTTTGAGACAAGGGGAAAATCAGGGTATCCCTACAATAAATGATCTGAACGGGTTTTTCAGCAAACATCTAAAAAAATTAGTATTAGGGACTACTCAGACCATATAAAATTGACATAAAAGTGCACAATAGACCTTTAAGAGAAATGTAACCATTGTGAAATATTACAACTTGTGTGTCATTGTACTTCATGTCTAACAAACAATAAAAATACATTAAAAGATAAAAGAGGATGAGACGTGATTAATCCACACACCTTGCAGCTGTTTCTTCAGATTCCCAACATCTGTCTGCTGTTTCACTGATTGTTCTGAAATAAACAGCAGAACACACAGATAAAGTTAAAGAGAGAAAGAGAGAGAAAGAGACAGAGAGAGAGAGAGAGAGAGAGAGAGGTGATGTGTCCCACACACCTTTCAGCTGATCCTCCTGTTTGTCCAGTTTCGCTGCTTGTTCTGAAAAAATAAATAAAAAGTTTGATTCTACTGCAGCAACAATTTGGAGGTTTTACATATTTGATATTTGAAAATATTTGTGGAATAAATTCCTAAATAGGAAAACATATAAGGAAGACATTTAGTGACAGTTTTATTTCCGTCCTAGGGCTGGTACTGTGCGATGCTTTGATTTCAGACAGAGACAGACAGAGAGAGAGAGAGAGAGAGAGAGAGAGAGAGAGAGAGAGAATGCATGGTTATCTAACGCTTATCTTATGCTTATTTTAAGCAATTTATTTATATTTTCCTTCCTCTATATTTAATTAATAAATGTTTGAACTTGTTTTTTGTTAGAGGAGACGTGATTAATCCACACACCTTGCAGCTGTTTCTTCAGCTTCCCAACATCAGTCTGCAGAGCCACCAGTTTCACCGCTTGTTCTGAAATAAACAATAAAAAACGCAGATAAAGTTAGAGGGAGAGAGAGAGAGAGAGAGAGAGAGTAAGAGGTGATGATTTCCACACACCTTTTAGCTGATCCTCCTGTTTGTCCAGTTTCGCTGCTTGTTCTGAAATAAATAACAAAAAAACACAGATAAATTTAGAGAGCGAGAGAGAGAGGGAAGGGAAGGGAAGGGAGAGGGGAGAGAGAGAGGGGGAGGGAGGGAGAGAGAGAAAGAAAGAGAGACACAGAGGTGATGCCTTCCACACACCTTTCAGCTGATCCTCCTGTTTGTCCAGTTTCGTTGCTTGTTCTGAAAAAAACAACAAAAACACAGATATAGTTAGAGAGAGAGAGAGAGAGAGAGAGAGAGAGAGAGAGAGAGAGAGAGATTTTTGAGATTTTACAAAAATACTTTATTCAAATATTCATTATTTTACATGAACATTCAACAATTTAAAAGTCCATTAATGTTTATCTCTTCATTTTAAAAATAAATTATCTTTTAAAAACATGTGCAAACAACAACTCATCATCGACAACTGAACAAACAATGTTCCCATAGCACCAGCGGGTCTTAAAAGTGTCTATATCTCCAATGTTTTTATAAAAACTATATTCTAGCCACAGTCTGGCTCTGATGTTGACTAGCCAGACTGTGCCTGCGTCCTGCCCTTCTTTGTTTTCAATTTGTTTTTTTCTGCTGATGTAAATTGCCATTTTGGCTTCACCAGATAAAAAATTCAAAAGTTGACATTTTTCCTTGTTCTCTTTCTGGTATCTGGCACCCATGATAAAAACTCTGTCGGAAAAAATTACACCAAATGAATTAAAAACCACTGCTAAAAGAGTGAAGAACTGCGCTAGTCGCTTACACTCAGTAAAAACATGAAAAACAGTCTCACGGAGATCACAAAAAGGACACGTGCTAAAAACCGTTGGATTAAGAACAGAAATAAAAGAATTGGAGGCAATGGCACCATGTAAAATTCGCCACTGGAGGTCGGCAGTCCGTTTTTTAAGGGGAGGTTTATAAAACAATCTCCATTGAGGACCGGGCCCTGTGTGGCCCCCCAGCCTACTGGTCCACACAGTGGGGGGGCGGCTGCTCAGTCCGGCTCTGTTTATGCTCTTATTGCAGTTGGCGTAAATGGTTTTCTTGTCTGCTTTATTTACGGTCAGCCTGCTCATGTTGCTTGGAGTGAGCAGGGGCCCGGTCAGCTCTCCTACCACGGGGCTCAGGTGGACATCAGGGAAGGGGTCAGTGGGGTCTGGTGTGGCTCTTTTCAGGCAGTAATCTTTGAGGAGACTCCTTTCTTTGATGCTCAGCCTCTGCCTCCAGAGCTCCAAGAGTCTCTCCGCCACTCGCTGTGATTGAAGGCCCAGCCGAGTGCCCAGGGCCCCGGCATCATCCAGCTCTGGCCCCACTTCCTCCACCAGCTGCTGCAGGCAGACGGTCCCTGAGCGGCACAGTGCCCCCGTCAGGCCGGGGGTGGTGTTGTTGGTGATGTCCAGCCTGGCCCCGTGGATCAGCGGCTCCTTTAGTAACCAGTACAGAGAGTTAGCTTCATGGCACACTTTATGATTAAAAAGGGCCCATGACTTAAAAACACCCTGATAAAACGGAGGTAACCCACTTAAATTTAAAAATTTAGAATCAGTTAAAAACAGAGCAGTATCCAGCCCCAGGTTACTTACATGTCTGAGAATGCAGCTGGCCACATTCCTCCACACCAAGTCTGTCGAACCAGACAGGAACTTCTGTACAAACTGAATTCTAAAAGTGGCTGTTCTACTGGCCAAGTGGATGAGGCCCTGTCCCCCCTCCTCTCTGGATAAAAACAGCACTCCCTGTGGCACCCAGTGCAACCCGTCCCAGAAAAAATCCACTATTTTTTTTTGAATTTGGGCTAGTAAGCCTGAGGGAGGGTCAACACATGAGAGGCGGTGCCACAGTTGGGAGGCTACTAGATTATTTAAAACCAGGACTCTACCTCTATAGGACATCTGCGGCAGTAGCCATTTCCATTTTTTCAGTTTACTTTCTACTTTTTCAGTGACGTTCTCCCAGTTCTTCTGGACTAAAACATCCTTACCAAGGAATACACCAAGGTACTTCAATCCGTCTGTCTTCCAGGTTAAATTTTGGGGAAGAACTGGGAGACCGTCACGCCATTCACCGACAGCGAGGGCTTCACTCTTTTTCCAGTTAACCCTCGCTGCCGATGTAGCTGCAAAATCATCAATAATATTAATTAAAATGTCCACATCTGCTTGGTTTTTAGTAAAAACAATTACGTCATCAGCGTAAGCAGATAAAACAATATTTTCATTAAAACCAGGTAAAACCAGACCTTGTAGGTTGGAGCGTATTTTGTTGAGGAGGGGTTCCAGGGAGAGCGCGTAGAGCATTCCGGACAAAGCACAGCCCTGCCGCACGCCTCTACACACTCTAAAAGGAGCACACAGACCACCGTTAAATTTCAGCACACTCTCAACATTACTGTACAACACTTTGATCTTGGCTATGAAGCCAGCGCTGAACCCAAACTTCTCCATAACTCTCCAGAGGAAGCTGTGTTCAACGCGGTCAAATGCCTTTTCCTGGTCTAGGGAAATCAAACCAGTGTTAATGCCAATAGACTTAGAGACCTCCAAGACATCCCGAATTAGGTAGACGTTGTCTACCATGGACCTGCCGGGCACACAGTACGTTTGGTCCCGATGGACGGACTGCTCCATCGCCTCCCTCAGCCTGTTGGCGAAGGCTTTGGACAGAAGCTTGTAATCCACACAAAGCAATGACACAGGCCGCCAGTTCTTGATATCCTGCAAATTACCCTTTTTGGGTAAGAGTGTTATAACTGCCCTCCGGCAGGACATCGGCATGGAGCCGCAGGCCAGGCTTTCATTGAAAACATCCAACAAGTCTGCAGCTAAAATATCCCAGTATGCTTTATAAAATTCAACTGTCAGACCGTCGATGCCCGGAGCCTTCCGCCCCTGCATACCCTGTAAGGCAGCTAGTAGCTCCTCCCTGCTCAGAGGCCTCTCCAGCTGTGAGTTGGTCTCCGTAGAGACCTGAGGTAGCCCCCTTAGGAACCCCTCTAGTGTGTCCTTCTCCTCGTACTCCGAGGAGTAGAGGGAGGAATAAAACTCTACAGCTCTGGCCCTGATTTGCCCTGGCTCTGTCAGCTCCTGGCCTGTGTCTGAAAGCAATGTGTGGATTACCCGCCTCTGCCCATTCCTCCGCTCCAGGCCGAAGAAGAAGCTAGATGGAGCATCCATCTCAGTGATATTCTGTACTCGGGACCTGACTAGAGCGCCTTGTACTTTAGTGTCCAGCAGGTCAGCTAGTAAAAGCTTTTTTTCTTTGAGGATTTCAATATATCCCCGTTCTCCAGATGACTCACTCATCTTTTCCAGCTCTACTATAACAGTCTCTAAGTCCTTCATAGATCTAGTGATGTCCTGTGAGACGTTGAGGGTGTGCTGCTGACATAGAAGTTGGATTTGAGTCTTACCATGGTCCCACCACTGCCTAAGACTACTAAAATCCCCCTTTCGCTGCCTAAAAACACCCCAAAAATAACCTAAAACATCCTTAAACTTTCTGTCTAATGTTAAACTAGAGTTAAAATGCCAGTGTGCGCTTTTTGGCTTAAAATCTCTAATTAAAACATGACATACAAGCAAGGAATGATCACTAAAACCAGATGGCATAATTCTACACATTTTAAAAATATTAAAATGATGCTTAAAACCATAAAACCTATCTAGCCTAGCTGAGGAGATCCTACTCTCTCTAAGGTGGGACCAGGTGTACTGACGGCAGTCTGCATGCATCCTTCTCCACACGTCCACTAGGCCATGAGAATGGACCAACTGCCTCAGCGCATGTTGAGAGGCTGGATGTGGCTCTGCATGATTGCGATCTAACGCCTCATTTTCTGTACAATTAAAATCCCCACCCAAGAATAAAAAATCCTCCGAGTTACAGCTATTTAATTTGTCTGTTATTTTTTCTAAAAACAGCTTCCTCTCTGTACCATTGGTTGGAGCATAAACATTTATAAAAACCATATTAAAATGCTCAAACTGCGCTTTAATTAAAAGCAACCTCCCCATTATGACGTGCTCGACCTCCATGGAGACTGGAGAGAAACCCCTAGAAAAGAGTAAGCCCACCCCTCCACTTAGGTTAGTGTTGTGGCTAAGCACCACCTCCCCTTCCCACTCCCTTCTCCAGTCTCCCTCATTTTCAGCATTGCTGTGGGTTTCTTGTAAAAAAAGAACATCTATTTGTTTTGTTTTAAAAGTCTCATAAATGAGTGCCCTTTTTTTTGCCTCCCTTGCCCCATTGACATTAAGACTTCCCACTCTAAAAATGTCAGTCATGAGTGGGATATTTAAAACTAAGTTAAAAAATAAAAATAAAAATACTAAAACCATTAAATTATTTAAGACACACTTCAGACTTGTTACATTCATTGTTCATTTCTTTTTTTGCTCTTGACATCAATTTCCTCAGCCTGAACATTTCTTGGTCTGTGATGTCTGATTCCAGTCTATTGTTCACATAAAATCTGGCAGAAATATAAAATGCTTCAACGTCTGGGAAATAGTGTTCTAGTTTTTCTAACTTTGTACTATAAGTGTCCTCTAGAAAAGATTTAATCATCCCAGCTGAATACATTTTTTTCCTCTGACTACAGCTAATCGTTTCTGTTTGTGAGAAGTCACTACTATCTGAGAGCCACTCCTCACTCTCACTGTCAGTCTGTACTGCTTTCTTCCTCGCAGTCTGCCTGTCTTCCTCCACCCTGCTTGCCTTTGCTCTACTGCTTTTATTTTTTGCCTTTCCCCTGCGCTTAGCAGTAGGCTTTTGCCAGACTACTGCTGCTCCTGCTGCTGCTGCAGCCTCCTCCACTATCATCTCCTCCTGCTCTACCTGATCAGCCCAGGAGCTGCTCTCCTCTCGCCCCTGCTCATCACCTGCCTCACCATCAGCTGTTTCCCCTGTCTCAGCTGTTTCCCCTGTCTCAGCTGTTTCACTGTGCGCCCCGCTGATCTCATCCACCTCCTTTACATTTTCCTCCCCTCCACTTCCTCCTACTGTATCTGTCACTTCCTCACCCTTCCCGTTCTCTCCCACTTTTTTTTCTTTTTCACTTTTTTTTTCCCCTTTTTCCACACTCGCCTCAGCCTCACCCACATCACCATTGTGCACACTTACCCCGTCCTCGCTGTCGGACACGGCAGCCCGGCGCACCGCCGTGCGCGGTGCGGCGATCGGCCGCTCGGAGACAGCACTCGGCCCCGCAGCTGCATCCCCCACAGCCGCGGAGCGAAGCTCCGCGGAGCGAAGCTCCGCAGAGGCTTCCCCTCGCCCCGCCGCACCCGGCGGGGCGGCGGGGGTCCCCGCTGCCCTCCCGGGGCCAGGCGGAGCCGGCTCCCCGCGCCCCGGACAGGCCTTCACTGTATGGCCCTCAATGCCGCAACCAAAGCACTTCATCACTGACGAGGAAGCAAATATCACGTAATCATAATCATCTACCTTAACGTGAAAGCGGAGGTTGAGCTCCGCGTCTCGGTTGTTAAGTATCATATAGATGTGTCTGCGATGAGACACTACGTGCTTCAGTAAGGGAGACTTACAACCAGACAGGACCTTCTTCATCGGTGATACTATTTTTCCATGTCTGGAAAGCTCTTTACTGAGAAACTCGTCAGAAATGAACGGAGGGACATTAGATAGAGTTACTTTGGTTGCCGGCTGTTCCAGGGGCAGCACCTGCACGAACATGCCATTTACAGTGAGACCTGCCTCGATCACGCGGTTTACCTTCTCCACCTGGTCCAGGAAGAGCACAACGGCGCTGTTCATCCGAGCGGCCGATTTCACGCTGCCGTGCCCGACCAGCGCACCCACCGCCATTCCTATATCCTCCACGCTACACGGGAAGCTGGCACCAACTTTGATGCCATGCTTCCGCGTGAGCTGAGAGAACACGCCATTTACCATGGCGTCTCTCAAGACGCCGACCAGCGAGTACGCCGGCAGGCACAAACACACCACACACACCCTTAACTCCCAAAAAACAAATGTCAATCAAATAAACTTTCACCAGTGCAACTACATTTAAGTTTAAATCATTACAAACAAAAATAAATCAAGATAGAAAACACACACGCTCCCGACTCATTCACACACCTCACTCCCAGCATGCACCGAGAGAGAGAGAGAGAGAGAGAGAGAGAGAGAGAGAGAGAGAGAGGTGATGTGTCCCACACACCTTTCAGCTGATCCTCCTGTTTGTCCAGTTTCGCTGCTTGTTCTGAAAAAATAAATAAAAAGTTTGATTCTACTGCAGCAACAATTTGGAGGTTTTACATATTTGATATTTGAAAATATTTGTGGAATAAATTCCTAAATAGGAAAACATATAAGGAAGACATTTAGTGACAGTTTTATTTCCGTCCTAGGGCTGGTACTGTGCGATGCTTTGATTTCAGACAGAGACAGACAGAGAGAGAGAGAGAGAGAGAGAGAGAGAGAGAGAGAATGCATGGTTATCTAACGCTTATCTTATGCTTATTTTAAGCAATTTATTTATATTTTCCTTCCTCTATATTTAATTAATAAATGTTTGAACTTGTTTTTTGTTAGAGGAGACGTGATTAATCCACACACCTTGCAGCTGTTTCTTCAGCTTCCCAACATCAGTCTGCAGAGCCACCAGTTTCACCGCTTGTTCTGAAATAAACAATAAAAAACACAGATAAAGTTAGAGGGAGAGAGAGAGAGAGAGAGAGAGTAAGAGGTGATGATTTCCACACACCTTTTAGCTGATCCTCCTGTTTGTCCAGTTTCGCTGCTTGTTCTGAAATAAATAACAAAAAAACACAGATAAATTTAGAGAGCGAGAGAGAGAGGGAAGGGAAGGGAAGGGGAGAGAGAGAGGGGGAGGGAGGGAGAGAGAGAAAGAAAGAGAGACACAGAGGTGATGCCTTCCACACACCTTTCAGCTGATCCTCCTGTTTGTCCAGTTTCATTGCTTGTTCTGAAAAAAACAACAAAAACACAGATATAGTTAGAGAGAGAGAGAGAGAGAGAGAGAGAGAGAGAGAGAGAGAGAGAGAGAGAGAGAGAGAGAGAGAGAGAGGGAGGGAGGGAGGGAGGGAGGGAGGGATGGAGAGAGGGAGGGGAGAGAGAGAGATAGAAAGGAGGAGGGATGGAGAGAGTGGGATAGAGAGAGAGAAAGAGAGACAGAGGGGAGAGAGAGGGGGGGCGAGAGAAAGAGAGAGAGAGAGGGGGAAAGAGAGAGAGAGAGGGGGAGAGAGAGGGAGACAGAGGGAGAGAAAGAGAAAGGGAGGGATGGAGAGAAGGAGGGGAGAGAGAGATGGTGGGAGGGAGAGAGAGAGAGAGATAAAAAGGAGGAGTGATCAGAGAGAGAGAGAGAGAGAGAGAGGGTGAGACAGAGAGAGAGAGAGAGAGGGAAAGAGAGAGAGAGAGAGGTGATGTTTTCCACACACCTTCCAGCTGATCCTCATGTTTGTCCAGTCTGTCTGAAAAAATAAATAAAAAGTTTGATTCCACTGCAGCAACAGTTTGGTGTTTTTACATATTTGATATTTGAAAATATTTGTGGAATAAATTCATAAATAGAAGCACATATAAGGAAGACTTCTCTGCAAATGCCAAACGTCTGGACCAATTTTTAGCATCAACTTTTAAGGCTTCATTCACTTCCATTGCAATAATAATAATAATAATTTTTTTTTTTTTGGGATCAAAAAAGACCCCCCTTTTTTTAAGCACAACAAAAACAGACACAGGGAACAGCTGTCTCTGAGTTCGAATAAAATCTATAGAAATGTTTTAAAGTTGTGAACCAATTCATCTTTGTAGCACACTGTTTACCTGATACTAGTAAAAGTAAGTGAGTAAATGTATTTATAAAAGCACATTTATAACAGGTTGCACTGTCCAAAGTGCTATACATAGTGCATTCAGTAGGTAAACAATGAAGGTATAATAACAATAACAAAAATAAAATAAAAGACATAAAGCCCAGACATCAACATATAAACAAAGATAGTAGTGCAGAGGTAAGATAGTTAATGAAGGAAAAACCAGGGTGTACAGATGGGTTTTGAGCCTTGATTTAAAGGCAGAATGGAGGGGGAATCATGTACAGGTGAAACTCGTAAAAATTAGAATATCGTGCAAAAGTTCATTTATTTCAGTAATTCAACTTAAAAGGTGAAAATAATATATTATAGACTCATTACATGCAAAGTGAGATATTTCAAGCCTTAATTTGTTATAATTTTGATTATTATGGCTTACAGTTTATGAAAACCCCAAATTCAAAATCTCTGAAAATTTGAATATTACATGAAATCAATAAAGAAGGGATTTTAAATACAGAAATGTCGGCCCTCTATAAAGTATAATCATGCGTACTCAGTACTTGGTTTGGGCCCCTTTTGCATGAATTCTTGCCTCAATTCCAATTAATTTTCCATGATATTCTAATAATATGAGTTTCACCTGTATGTTCTATTTCCTTAGAGAAAATATCCCAGCTTTTATAGTTGAGCATATTTACAGGTCAACCCTTGTATAAAGCAAGTATAATAGTCCACTCCCATGTGTGTAGTTATATATTTGGGTTAATCCATGAAAAATTTGCAAATACTTCTCTGCCAATGCCAAACACCTGGACCAATTTTTAGCATCAATTTTCAAGGCTTCATTCACTTCCATTGCAATACAAATTAAAAAATTTAAAAAATTAGGGGGGTCAAAAAAGACCCCCCTCCCCTTTTTTTAAAGCACAATAAAAACACACACAGGGAACAGCTGTTTCTGAGTTCAAAGAAAATCGATAGAACATTTTCTAATGTTTTGAACCAATTCATCTTTGTAGCACACTGTTTACCTGACCTGATACTAGTAAAAGTAAGTAAGTAAGTAGGTAAATGTATCAGGTGAAACTCGAAAAATTGGAATCTTGGCAAAAGTTCATTTATTTAAGTAATTCAACTTAAAAGGTGAAACCAATATTCTATAAAGACTCATTACATG
>NC_137235.1:434145-444145 GCF_949987685.1 Ammodytes marinus | reverse complement strand
GTTAGTTCCTCTTTTAATGTGTCATTGATGCTAAAGCGAGCGATTTATTTCCACCGGCACGTTGTTCCTATCTGCTGGTGGACCAGGACGGTGGGCGCTCTCACAGCTGATCGCTGCCGGGTCGGCTTGTGCAGCTGACGGCCGGGCTGACCACTCGTGCCAAGCGCATGCTGTCATACAGTAAAACGCTAAATGTGTTATTTTTAGTTTTTAAAACCCTTTTGAATAGTGCTATCTAAAAGGGCCAATACATTCTAATCATTCAAATCTCTGCAGACGTGTATTTATTTTATGGGGACCATTATCGGACAGTTGGTGTGTCTTTTTCTCCTCCACCACTTATATTATGCCCGCAGACCCGCACCCCCAGTTGGTTGCATTTCAGAACAGCAACACGCTTTTTTTAGTGGCGATTTTGAGTCAACACCAACGCTGTTGACCGCAGCAGTTATTTCCTTCCTAACTGCTGCCTTCTGTCGTTCTTTGATGCTGCTTGTAGGCTAATGCTCCGAAATTAAACTCTTTTTTTTTCTACTTTCGCTGTTATTCTGTCAATTTCTACTTCAGGGAAGTGCCGTATTGCGCATATCCATGTCGTAGAACCTCTGGGCGAGGCCTCTAAACTGAGAAAATATAGGGGCGTGAAACGCTCGTTTTCATCCGCCGCATTTATCAATAATGGCCTGGCGTACGCTGAGATTGGCGAGATACGCCTGTTTGATAAATCCCACGCGATACCTGGCGTAGGGAGGTATTTGCGCCAGAATCTGCACCAGTTTCCACGCAACATTGATAAATGAGGGCCATAGTGATGTCACAGTAAGAGAAGTGTGTGTGTGTCATTTTCAAGCTTTATTTGATAGTACTGAGTTGAAATGGGGAGACAGAGAGAGAGACAGAGGGGGGGATGACCTGCAGTAAAGGTCCACGGGTCGGATTTGAACCCGCGACCACTGCAACGAAGGCCGGAGCCAATATGGTACACGCTCTATCCACTACACCACCGCCCACCGAACACACACGCACACGCACACACACACACACACACACACACACACACACACACACACACACACACACACACACACACACACACACACACACACACACACACACACACACACACACACACACACACACACACACACTCACGCACACACACGCTCTCTCTTTAATGTCTGTCTGTTTCTCCCACACATACACCAAGCCGGACATCCTGCACATGAACAGAACAAGACTCACAAGTTTGTTTGAGGATGAACTGGAGCGACAATTCCTGTGAATTTCTCCTCACGTATTGATACATCTGCACTGAATAAACTAAACAGTGTTATTATTCCCTGGAAGCCGACATCATGCAGCAGAATATCACCTGATCTCTCTCTCTCCTTATGTCTGTAGCTGCTGAAAAAACATCAAATATTGAAGTGAAGGAGTGTTCGCTGCTGCACTGCTGAAAGCACGTCTATTGAGTGTATTCATTTTCATTAATTACAAAAAAGTCGTAAATTTATATTATTCTTGGTATTTTTTTGGTATTCAGGTAAAGTCAGGAGAGAGAGAGAGAGAGAGAGACAGAGAGACAGAGAGAGGGGGAGAGTGAGAGAGAGAGGGAGATAGAGAGAGAAAGGGAGGGAGAGAGAGAGAGAGAGAGAGAGACATGGAGAGACAGAGAGAGAGAGAGAGAGGGGGGAGTGACATGCATCATTTTTTCATTTCATTTAACTTTTATTTATCCTCGAGAGACCAATTGAGGGGTGACCCTCATTTACAATGACGTCGAGTTCAAAACAAATTCAAAGGAAAAACAACAATACATACACAATATTCAATGCAAATACATCAAATACACAAAAACAGGTGAAGAGAAAAAAAAAACAATTGAAACATTTACACAGTGGTGAAGAGTGGCAGCAATTAAAATGAAATGGGTGAAAGTACAATATAAGATAAGATATCCTTTATTCGTCCCACAGTGGGGAAATTTCAGTGTTGCATCACACATTAGAGCAGGAATAAGAGCACACAGGAGTAAAGAGCACACAGAGGGCACAGCAATAGCTGTAAATGCTTATTTAGCTTTAAACTTTGTATAAGCTTATGTTTTAGCTTTAAACTTTGTATAAATATAAACTATAACTATGTGAGTTAGCAGGATATGGGCAGAATAAATAATAAAGTGACAGTGACACATGTAGCACCATTATTGCGCGTTCTTAAGTTACAGTATTGCACATGATTACAGTATATACAGGTGAATGACATGTACAGGGTCAGCAGTTCTGATTGTACAGTCTGACCGCAGCAGGAAGGAAAGACCTGCGGAATCTCTCCCTCACACAGCGAGGGTGAATCAGTCTGTCACTGAAGCTGCTCTCCAGAGCAGACAGAGTGTCCTGCAGGGGGTGACAGTCGTGGTCCAGCATGGATGTTAGTTTGTCCAGGACCCTCCTGTCCCCCACCTGCTGCACTGTGTCCAGGGGGCAGCCCAGGACAGAGCTGGACTTCCTGATGACCTTGTCCAGCTTCTTCCTGTCCCTCTCTGTGATGCTGCTGCTCCAGCAGGCTACTCCGTACAAGATGGCTGATGCCACTACAGAGTCGTAGAAGGTCTTCAGGAGAGGCCCCCGTACTCCAAAAGACCTGAGTCTCCTCAGGAGGTAGAGCCGGCTTTGGCCCTTCCTGAAGAGAGCGTCCGTGTTATGAGTCCAATCCAGTTTGTGGTTCAGATGAACACCCAGGTACTCTCTCAATGTCCCGTCCCTGGATGTTCACTGGGGCGGGGGCAGCAGAGTGGCGTCTGCGGAAATCCACCACCATCTCCTTGGTTTTCCCCGCGTTAATGAGGAGGTGGTTCCGCTGACACCAGTCCACAAAGTCCTGCGTTAGTCCTCTGTACTCTGCGTCGTCGTCCTCAGTGATGAGTCCGACGATGGCAGAGTCGTCAGAGAACTTCAGCAGGACACAGCCGTCGGTGTTGTGTCTGAAGTCTGCAGTGTAGAGGGTGAAGAGGAATGGTGCGAGGACGGTCCCCTGGGGGGCCCCCACACTGCAGGTCTGGACCTCAGACACACAGTCCCTGGATCTCACAAACTGAGGTCTGTCTGTGAGGTAGTCCAGGATCCACTCAGCCAAGTCGTTGTCCACTCCCGCCGCCTCCAGCTTGTCCCTCAGGAGCCTCGGCTGGATGGTGTTGAAGGCGCTGGAGAAATCAAAAAACAGAATTCTCACAGCGGTGCCGGGCTTCTCCAGGTGGGACAGTGCACGGTGGAGGAGGGAGATGATGGCGTCCTCCACTCCGATGCCGGGCCGGTAGGCAAACTGCAGCGGGTCCATCGCTGAGTTCACCGTGGAGCGGAGGTGGCCCAGAACGAGCCTCTCCAGGGTCTTCATCAGGTGGGATGTGAGAGCCACCGGCCTGAAGCTGCTGAGGTCTTTGGCCCGTGGTGTCTTGGGCACTGGTACCACGCACGAGGTCTTCCAGAGCTGTGGTACCGACCTCAGCTTGAGGCTCAGGTTGAAGACGCGCCCCATAACTCCACACAGTTCGTCTGCGCAGGATCGCAGAAGTCTGGAGCTGATCCCGTCCGGGCCCGCCGCTTTCCGCGCCTTAATCTTTTTTAGCTCTCTCCTCACTTCGGTGTCTGTGAAGGAGAGGGGTGCGGGCTGCGAGCTGGTGGTGGGTGAGTGGAGGAGCGGGGTGGGGGAGCTGGTGGTAGGTGATTGGATGGGCCGTGTGGCAGTGGCGGAGGTGTTAACGACTGCAGATGAGGGGCTTTGTCCCTCAGCCACAGGGGTAGGGGGGGGCAGCAGTGCAGGGGGTGGGGCGGGTTGTTGATTGAACCTCAGGTAGAAGTTATTCAAATCATTGACCCATTGTTGGTCTCCCACCGGCTGGACGGGCGTTGGCTTGAAGCCTGAGATGGTTCTAAGGCTAGACCAAACGCCCCTGGCATCCTGTCTGCTAAGCTGCTCTTCCATCTTGCCCCTGTAGCGAGCCTTAGCCTGTCGTATCGCTATCCTCAGTCGTTTTTGCACCTCTTTTAGCGCCTCTTTATTCCCAGACTTAAAAGCTCTTTTCTTCTCTTTCAGCAGAGCCTTTATGCCTGAGTTAATCCACGGCTTGTTATTTGCGAAACACCGCACCGTACGGAGTGGAGCGGTGTTTTCAAAACAGAAGTTGATGTAGTCTGTGATAGTCTCTGTGATGGCATCAACGTCCTGATCGTGAGGATCACAGAGCTCCTCCCACAGTGTGGAGCTGAAACAGTCTTTGAGAGCGTCTTCTATGTCTGTATTCCACATTCTCAGCTTTCGTGGCTCCAACTGCTGCCTGTGCACGAGTGGTTTGTACACAGGCCGCAGGTGAATGATATTGTGGTCGGCTCTGCCCAGCGGTGGGAGGGCAGATGATGAATATGCGTCTTTAGCATTAGTAAAAAACAAGTCCAGTATTTTGTCTCCTCTTGTGGGACAGGTGACATATTGAGTGAACAGTGGCAGTATGGAATGAGGCGAAACGTGGTTGAAATCCCCTGTTATAATGAACAGAGCCTCAGGGTGTTGTGTTTGTAGATCACTTACTGTGGAGAGCAGAGCGTCGCACGCGCGGTCCGCGTTGGCAGACGGGGGAATGTAAACAGCCAACACCACGACATGTCCGAACTCTCTGGGCAGATAGTATGGTCTCATTCCAACAGCTAAAAGCTCGATGTCCTTCTCACATACCTGCCTCTTAATAGTACAATGGTCTGGTTTGCAATAGTTGTTATTTACAAACACAGCAAGTCCTCCTCCTCTCTTCTTCCCACTGTCTATGGTCCGGTCTGACCTGATGGTGTAAAATCCATCCAAAGCGACCGCAGAGTCCGGGATGTCCTTGTGTAGCCATGTCTCCGTGTAAATCTGGAGGCTCGCGTCTCTGTACTCCCGCTGATAGCACGTGAGCGCCGTGAGTTCATCAGCTTTGTTTGAGATCGAGCGTACATTCCCCGTGACCACGGCAGGCACCGTGGGTCTGGATCCTCGCCTTCTCCCCTGTACTTTCAGTCCAGCACGGCACCCTCGGCTGGTCTTCCTCAGCACCTCCGCGGGGATGATGTGTTTGTCCGCCGGCAGAGTCTCTGCGCTGCGCAGCGCCAGCAGCTGGTCCTTTGTGTAAACAAAGGGCACACGCGGACCCAGACACATCGCGGCTCCAGGTAAAAAACACGGCGTGTCCGCTTATTCCAGGTGGGGAATAACTTCCCACGATTATATTCGCAGCAGGGAAGTAGAATAATAAGATAAATAAGCTAAAAAAAGCAGGAAAAGTGGGAAAGAATATAGCCTAATTAAAACAGTTACAGGTAGAGTTTGGCAGATTTAAGATAGTTTGTTTAAATTGTTTAAAGGATATGAAGGTATTTAGTTTAATTTGTTGCTGTAAGTTGTTCCAGGAGTCAGGGGCACTGAAGCTAAAAGCTAAAGCTAAGGTCAAAGGTCCCTGGCTGGAATTGAACCAACAGCGATTCATTGTCCTGCACAGTGACCACTCGGCTTCCAAGGTGATCCGGTTTGCTGCTTTATCTAAAACTGCATTTTCTTATTAGTTTAAAGTTGTTCTGTTATTAACTCTCATAATAATAATAATAATAATAATAATAATAATAATAATAATAATAATAATAATAATATTATTATTAATATTAATAATAATAATAATAATAATAATAATAATAATAATAATAATAATAATAATAATAATGATGATGATGATGATGATGATGATGATGATGATGATGATGATGATGATGATGATGATGATGATGATGATGATGATGATGATGATGATGATGATGATGATGATAATAATAATAATAATAATAATATCTTTATTTATATAGCACCTTTAAAAACATTCGTTTACAAAGTGCTTTAACAAAATACATACGAGCAAGTACAATCAAATGAATCAAATGAATACATATTAATCAAAAAACAAAAAAGATGAATACACATACTCGTATATACACACACAACACAACAAACCAAACGAGATTAATAGGTGCTAGGATAAAAAGACATTGAGGAAGAGAATAGAAATAATAAAATAGACGGCATCATGTAAAAGCAAGTCTAAAAATGTGTTTTAAGAAGTGATTTAAAAGAGGTTACTGATTCAGCCAGCCTTATCTCACGCCAATGGAGGGGCAGGTGAGTGTGTTGACGTTGGGTCTGATAATGACCTGTAATCTGCTAACTGTCAACAAAAAGTTCCCTCTGAGCCATGGTCCATTATTGTTCTTCCTGTGGACAGTCAGGTAAAAAAATAACCAGGAAAATCTGGGCCCTGCGTTCAGAACCAACATTAAACATTAACTAAACACACACTCAGAAGGCAGCTTCCGATTGGTTCATGTAGTCGTTGTTGTTCAAAAGGCCTTTTTCAGGTCCAGATGTTGATGACTTCCAAACCCTCTGTCTGTATGATGTAGGAACATCAACACAGTTTAATAATTCCAGGAGATGGCAGTAGTGCATTAACATTAACATTTCCACAGCTTCATTCCCTTCGAACTGTCTTCTTTATACGAATTTAAGCCAACAATGTAGTTAAGTGTGTGTGTGTGTGTGTGTGTGTGTGTGTGTGTGTGTCTCCTTCTCTGTCTATGTCTGTCTGTCTGTCTGTCTCCCTCTGTGTGTCTGTGTGATGTGTAACCCTGTGATATGTTTATGTAGAACAGCAGAAAGAGGCGTGGAGAAAAAGTTAGGGATGAATAAACGTACAAGGCGCCATCTGAAACAACATGTTTTTCAATCGTTTGTGTTTCTCAAGACAGTGTGTGGCTGATGAGGAAATAAATAGTTAAAACACAGGAAGGTAAAAACAGGAAGGTATCGAGCCGTTTTTTAACGTTAAGGTCACACTAAGACTTCACTTATTGCAGCATTAGCCGTTATGAATACTTAGCTAATGGGTTATATATGATTGCTACACACTTAAAAATGCTGTGTTAAGGGGGCGCTCTTAGCTCAGTTGGTAGGGCGTCCCCCCCATGGGCCTCGGCCAGCAGCGGAGCCGGGTTCGATTCCAGCCCGCGGTTGTTCTCTGCATGTCACTCCCCTCTCTGCCCCATTTCAACTCTGTCTCTACACTATCAATAAAGCATAAAAATGCCATAAAAAATTAAAATGCTGTGTTAAAAATAACCAAACTTGGGTTATTTCAGTAACCCAGTGCTGGGTTCAATAGGATCCGGGGTTGGGTTAATGATATAACCAACCCAGCATGTTGGGTTATTATTTCAACTCAAACATGGGTCGAAATGACCCAGTTGTTGGGTTAAAGCTATCCAATAAGTGGCTTGAAAAATACTACCCAACATCAGGGTTATAATTTCTTCATTTAGCTTATTTTATTTGAATCTAGTTCTGCATTAAACAAAATTAATTTTCTAAATTAAATGATAAAATTAAAAAATATTAAATAATACAACAAGTAGGGGAGAGTGGCCTAAGTTGTGCCACTTTTCACTCAAAGTGACTTTAAAGTGAGGCCTTGACAGTAAAGTCTCCAACTCAAATATATACATATATTTTCACTGCCGTTTGTCTTGAAAAAATTCTGCTAATGCCCATTTCTAGGAAACATCCTGAATTAATGGGAAATGTGTAAATTTGAGTGATAAATCATTTTAGCTCCCTTAGAGGGGAGCAAATGTAAAACGTGGCTCAGATTACCCCGTTCTCCCCTATATTACATAAATATTTTTTTATTACAGAAAAAAAATCAAGCATAAAAATACATAGAATAACATTTTTACAATCAATTGAAAATTCATGTTAAAACACAGTGAGCCCCTCTACATCCAGGCCAGCTGAGCCCTCATTATTGTACAGCATTAGATCATACCTCATACCTGAAAACACATAATGCATGAAGAAGGTGACATGTTGTGATTTTAACATGTAATATAAGCATTCTGGTGCATTCTGGTGAAGAGAATTAAGGAAAAAGACAACATTTATTGCAGTTTAAATGAATAGTAAAATGAGCAAAACTATAGTATGGCAGAACAGCTGATGTGAATGAGTAGGTAGGGGAGGGGCTGCTGCTCTGCGCTCTGCTGTGGGTTAACGAGCCAGAGGTTAAAGAAAAAAGTTTAGGTTTTCTAAAAATTCTAAATAATGTAAATGTCAAATGAAAGTCAAATTAAATCAGTTTTATATATTTGTATGGCCCAATATCACAAATAGACATTTTCCTCAGTGGGCTTTACATGCCATACAGTATGACACCCTGCCCTTACACCCTTAGCTCGGCTGGGAAAAAACTAACCCTTTATCGGGATTTTAAAAAGCGAGAAACCTAAGGGAGAGTTGACAGAGTAAGGGATCCCTCTCCCAGGACGGACATCCTGCAATAGATGTCACAAGTAGAGAAAATCACAAAGAAGTCAAATCAACTTTTGTTGTTCAAAAGGCCTTTTTCAGGTCCAGATGTTGATGACTTCCAAACCCTCTGTCTGTATGATGTAGGAACATTAACACAGTTTAATAATTCCAGGAGATGGCAGTAGTGCGTTAACATTAACATTTCCACATCTTCATTCCCTTCAAACTGTCAACGAAGGCCGGAGCCAATATGGTACGCGCTCTATCCATTACTACACCACCGGAGCGCCCAATGTTTTTCTTTTTTATATATAACCCACTAAACTATAACCAAGTCCAAACCACAGCGAGTTCTACCAGCATCCAATGCCGAAGTGACAAAACATTTAGTTCACCAAGTGACCACTAAGAGGTGATACCAAAACAGAGCAATTTCTCATTGACTCCCATGTTAAACAGGCCGTTTTCACAGCATTATATAACCTATTTACAGCCTGGTCCAAAAAACCATTCTAGTCTGTATGTTTAGGTCATTTCACCATGCCAACACTGAGGGGGGTGATTTTTTTTGGATTACGCTAGTTTTTAAACTATTAGAGGTTAAAATGTACAAATAGTTAGGGGCGTGGTCTCTTGAGTGACAGCTCTCCGCCCCTTGTCCCCTCACTTTGCCTCGGAGGTATACGTTGGCTAGATGGGCGTATCTCCCTCCCACTGATGTCACATCAATGCCCTTTTTCGGTAAGAGGAAATGAGGCGGAGTAAAAATCTGACAAGATGGCGACGCTCATAGGCCAGGACGATTGGATGTAGTTGGAATAACTGAGGTCAGCCCTGATGCTACATCCATTTCATATACTATCTATGTGTATAACCCACTAGCTAAGTATTTATAACGGCTAAGGCTCGTTGGCATCCTATTTTGTAAGACCCATTTGATAAGGCATATTGGGTAACTTATAAATCAAATCAAATCAGTTTAATTTGTATAGCCCAATATCACAAATAGACATTTGCCTCAGTGGGCTTTACATTCCATACAGTATGACACCCTGCCCTTAGACCCTTAGTTCGGCTGAGAAAAAACTCCCAGACTGTAATAAGTGAAGTCTTAGTGTAACATTAAGCTAACCTCTTGTTCCATTCACCACTAGAGATATATTCATAATCATCTGATAACATAATACGGAATGTCATCTGTACATTAAGTTTATTAAAAGGATAAACCCTGATAAACCCTGACTCGACGTCATTGAAAATGAGGGTCACCCCTCAATTGGTCTCTCGAGGATAAATAAAAGTTAAATGAAAATGAAATGAAAATGTATCACTATGGATTATCATATAAGACTTTATTAAGGAGCAACTATTATGCTTTTTCGTCTTTTCTGACCTATAAATGTTGTTATAATGTTATACAGTCATGCTAAATGATACCAAAGTGTCAGCTAATGACGTACATGCATTTAGACTTATTCCATAGGAGTCATATATAAAAACTTAAGACCAGAAAAGTAGTATAAGGAGGAGATATTTTAGTTAAGCTTGGATGTTCACAAGCTACCCAGCAGTATTAAAATAAAACAGATTGGCTCCATAATTACTAACTAATGCAAAAACATTT
>NC_137235.1:414145-424145 GCF_949987685.1 Ammodytes marinus | reverse complement strand
CTGAGAAAAAACTCCCAGTAAAAATCCTTTACCGGGATTAAAAGGGCGAGTTGACAGACTAAGGAATCCCTCTCCCAGGACGGACATCCTGCAATAGATGTCATAAGTAGAGAAAAATCACAAAGGAGTCGAATCAACTTTTGTTGTTCAAAAGGCCTTTTTCAGGTCCAGATGTTGATGACTTCCAAACCCTCTGTCTGTATGATGTAGG
This sequence comes from Ammodytes marinus, assembly GCF_949987685.1. Taxonomy (NCBI): domain Eukaryota; kingdom Metazoa; phylum Chordata; class Actinopteri; order Uranoscopiformes; family Ammodytidae; genus Ammodytes; species Ammodytes marinus. The sequence continues at coordinate 423,934 of NC_137235.1, read as the reverse complement.
AACATTAACACAGTTTAATAACTCCAGGAGATGGCAGTAGTGCGTTAACATTAACATTTCCACATCTTCATTCCCTTCAAACTGTCAACGAAGGCCGGAGCCAATATGGTACGCGCTCTATCCACTACTACACCACCGGAGCGCCCAATGTTTTTCTTTTTTATATATAACCCACTAAACTATAACCAAGTCCAAACCACAGCGAGTTCTACCAGCATCCAATGCCGAAGTGACAAAACATTTAGTTCACCAAGTGACCACTAAGAGGTGATACCAAAACAGAGCAATTTCTCATTGACTCCCATGTTAAACAGGCCGTTTTCACAGCATTATATAACCTATTTACAGCCTGGTCCAAAAAACCATTCTAGTCTGTATGTTTAGGTCATTTCACCATGCCAACACTGAGGGGGGTGATTTTTTTTGGATTACGCTAGTTTTTAAACTATTAGAGGTTAAAATGTACAAATAGTTAGGGGCGTGGTCTCTTGAGTGACAGCTCTCCGCCCCTTGTCCCCTCACTTTGCCTCGGAGGTATACGTTGGCTAGATGGGCGTATCTCCCTCCCACTGATGTCACATCAATGCCCTTTTTCGGTAAGAGGAAATGAGGCGGAGTAAAAATCTGACAAGATGGCGACGCTCATAGGCCAGGACGATTGGATGTAGTTGGAATAACTGAGGTCAGCCCTGATGCTACATCCATTTCATATACTATCTATGTGTATAACCCACTAGCTAAGTATTTATAACGGCTAATGCTCGTTGGCATCCTATTTTGTAAGACCCATTTGATAAGGCATATTGGGTAACTTATAAATCAAATCAAATCAGTTTAATTTGTATAGCCCAATATCACAAATAGACATTTGCCTCAGTGGGCTTTACATTCCATACAGTATGACACCCTGCCCTTAGACCCTTAGTTCGGCTGAGAAAAAACTCCCAGACTGTAATAAGTGAAGTCTTAGTGTAACATTAAGCTAACCTCTTGTTCCATTCACCACTAGAGATATATTCATAATCATCTGATAACATAATACGGAATGTCATCTGTACATTAAGTTTATTAAAAGGATAAACCCTGATAAACCCTGACTCGACGTCATTGAAAATGAGGGTCACCCCTCAATTGGTCTCTCGAGGATAAATAAAAGTTAAATGAAAATGAAATGAAAATGTATCACTATGGATTATCATATACGACTTTATTAAGGAGCAACTATTATGCTTTTTCGTCTTTTCTGACCTATAAATGTTGTTATAATGTTATACAGTCATGCTAAATGATACCAAAGTGTCAGCTAATGACGTACATGCATTTAGACTTATTCCATAGGAGTCATATATAAAAACTTAAGACCAGGAAAGTAGTATAAGGAGGAGATATTTTAGTTAAGCTTGGATGTTCACAAGCTACCCAGCAGTATTAAAATAAAACAAATTGGCTCCATAATTACTAACTAATGCAAAAACATTTGTAGTCCAATAATATTCAGCATTTTTTCATGCACTTAAGCTTCTATGAAAATGGTGAAATATTTTCCTTTGACACCACGTACCTGTATCTGAATATAAGCTTAGGAAAGTCAGAATACAAGTAGAGCTGACTTTAAACTGCTGCATTTTAATCAAACCAACATATAACTTTACCTTAAGATATTGATAAATACAATAATTCATAAATTACACTTTCAGACCACTCCTCAGACCAATGAAGGAAAATACTGGAAACGGCTCAAAGTGTTTAAATGCTCTGAGCAATAAAACCTTCTGTCTTTTTTTAAATTACGACTTGAAGCAATTGTTTGTTTTTTCTTTCAATAGGTTGATATCTAAATGACTCCAACAATATTAATGACATGTCCAGAGATGCTTTGCAGTGATTTTTAATGACAAAGGAATCAGACAAATAACATGACATGAAATGTGTCTTCATTCAGTTGCATATTTGAAGATTTATGACTTATATGCTTTTATATGAAGGAAAATTAGAAGTTAAAGAAATACTTCACCCATACGGAACCGGCGTTCTATCATTATAAAATCACTATTATAATATAACGAATAAGGTTTTTCTTCCCTCAGTCTTCCCTCGGTCTTCCCTTGGCCCAGCTCTCCTAGTAATCCTAACCCTACATTTTACTAGTGTGCTGTCACACATGGGACAATGTAGGGTTTGACAGTGAGACCATAAAACACTCTTTCTGCCTTTTCTCAGGCTAGGATGAACCGATTTCTAAAATGTTTGCACATTTATACTACATATGATCTCAGAGTTCAACACACCTTCATATTTCCACCGGTGAAGTAGCTCTTTAACTTGACTTTGCTGCAGTGATTAATATTAAGATTATGATCTTTTAAGCATCAGAAGGATTAAAGAATTGAATAACCTTCCTTAACATCATTTAAGTGAAGGTGTTTGTGTGTTACATGGAGAAAAGCAAATGGCCGCTGAAGGTGGTGCGGTGGTCGCTATCGTCATACACTTTTGTGCCACGCCACTGACGCATATACACAACATCTCCAGCCTTCAGAAGCAGCGTGACGCTGTTAGAAGCAGCGTCCCAAAATGGTTGCCTGTTGGACCGAGCTGCGAAGACGATTTGCTCTGAGTTCTTCATCAAATGGGCGGCGACATACTTAACTCCGTCTCCATAGATGTGGCACTCGAAGTGATAGGCTCCTCTCCGCGGTGCAGTGAAACGACCTATGGAACGTTTGTTTATGTCATTTAAAATGGAGAATCAACTGTTTGCCACATCGGAAAAAAGTTCAAATGTCTAGTTCAGGTACCTGTGACTGGGCTGTAGGCGTTTCCAATGTTGGTGATGACGCTTTTGAAGACCATAGGAGTGTGTCCTTTATAGGGTCCAAAGGAACCACTGCCTAGAGAGGCGGCGAAAGCCACCTGTTCACCTGAGAGAGAGAGAGAGAGAGAGAGAGAGAGAGAGAGAGAGAGAGAGAGAGAGAGAGAGAGAGAGAGAGAGACAGAGAGAGAGAGAGAGTAAGAGACAGAGAGAGGGACCGAGAGAGAGACAGAGAAAGAGAAAGAGACAGATAGAGAGAGAGAGAGAATGCATGGTTATCTAACGCTTATCTTGTGCTCATTTTAAGCAATAAAGCACATTATTTTCTATTGATTTTTTCCTTTATTGATCCTCGAAAGATCAATTAGTTATTCACAGTTAGTTAATGTGTATGAAGCAGTAACTAATCATTAACTAACCGTTATTACGTTGTTACCGATATTTCAATTAGGAAAAATATATTTAGTTTGAAAATGTTTGAACATGTGTTTTGTTAGAGGAGACGTGATTAATCCATCCACCTTGCAGCTGTTTCTTCAGTTTCCCAACCTCAGTCTGCTGAGCCACCTGTGTCACTGATTGTTCTGAAATAAACAACAAAAACACATATAGGTTGCGTTCTGAATCGCATACTTTCTACTATATAGTATGTAGAAAAAAGATTTAGGATGTCCCGTTTCTTGTGGCCAGATTTAGGATGGTTAGAATACCCGGATGGTCTACTTCATGCGGCCAAGATTGTTAGTGTTGAAAAGTGCATCCTATTTGGGCGATTCTGACCCACAATCCAGTGCGCACGTGAAGTGACGTAACATCGACGAAGCCTATAGGTCCATGTTATGAAAACAAACGGGGATGCGACGGATATAAAAGCAAGAGGCAAGATCAAGGCGCAATGTTATGATGAAATAAGAGAGAAAAGTATGTCCCAATAGTATGTCTACTGCATCCTAACTAGATTATTTTTATCGTCGGATGTAGTATGTAGAATAGAAAAAAGAAAGAGTATGCGATTCGGAACGCAACCATAAAGTTAGAGAAAGAGAGAGAGAAAGAGAGAGAGAGAGAGTGAGAGAGAGAGAGAGAGAGAAAGGGGGATGGAGAGAGATAGAGAGATAGGGAGAGAGAAAGAGAGAGAGAGCAATGAAAATATATTCTATTTTAAAGGTCCCATATTATGCAAAATGTACTTTTTCAATATTTTTTAATATAAATATGGGTCCACGGTGTGCCTAGAGATTGCCAAAGAATATATATATATATAAAACTCTCTTCTTTTATATCAGGACAGGAGAAGCCAACTCCCCACACATTATTAACCAGGAACTTCCACCGTGCAATAGTCTGTGATAACCCCCCCCCCCCCACCTATTTCTTATTGGTTCACGGCCCCCAGTTCCTTCAACCGCCATATTGTTTTTCCCTCTAAGCGACAAGATGCCCGTAGTACAGCAAGGCCTGCAGAGTGTTGCATAAACCAACACAGAAGCCTTTCGCTCTTAATCCACTAATTTATCTCAACCACAGCAGTCTAATAATGCCGCATTTATAAAAAGACCAAGGATAGGATGTGTAGTTATTCCATCGGTGAAACTAAAAAGGAATGTCCTCAATGGTTATTTGCCTGTTATTTACCTAGTGTAGCATGTAGCTTCGGGAGTAGCATCCAGCTTTCGCTCAAAATCCTCTTATTTATCTTACCCACAGCAGTCTGATATAGCATCGGTTTTAAAAAGACAAAGGATAGGAAGCTACTCATGTAGAAATCAAACTGTGAAGCTAATGTTTTCACTGGTTTTAAACTGGCTGAGTGTTATTTCTACTCGTTAGCTAAGTAGCTTCGCAGTAGCTTCCCGCTTTTGCTCAAAATCCTTTATTTATCTTACCCACATCAGTCTAATAATGACTTTGTTTTAAACAAGACAAAGGATAGGAATATACTTGTGTAGAAATCAAACTGTGAAGCTAATATTTTCATTGTTTTAAATCGTCTGACTGATTTATAGCCATTAGCTCACAAGTAGCAGCGCAGTAGCATCCCGCTTTTACTGCATTTTGATTGTGAACATGTCATTTCGATTAGCTTGTGGCTGTCAGTGCATCGGTATGAAGATAGTCTTTCATGAAGACAAGGGTCGTTTATGACAAACCGTTCAAAGTATGGCTTAGCTCCTGCGTTACTAGACATGTAATTTCTTCTCATGAAGTAAACAACCATGGCATGGCATTGGCAACACATTTTTTTAAAAGAGACACACCAAAATAGGCTATTTTGAGATGAGGGGAAAATCAGGGTATTCCTACAATAAATTATCTGAACGGGTTTTTCAGCAAACATCTAAAAAAAATACGAATGAGGGACTACTTGGACCATACAAAATTGACAGAAGAGTGCACAATATGAGACCTTTAAGAGAAATGTAACCATTGTGAAATATTACAACTTGTGTGACATTGTACTTCATGTCTAACAAACAATAAAAATACACTAAAGAATAAAAGAGGAGATGTGATTAATCCACACACCTTGCAGCTGTCTCTTCAGATTCCCAGCATCTGTCTGCTGAGCCACCTGTATCACTGATTGTTCTGAAATAAACAACAAAAAAACGCAGATAAAATTAAAGAGAGAGAGAGAGAGAGAGGGCGAGACAGAGAGAGAGAGAGGTGATGATTTCCACACACCTTTCAGCTGATCCTCCTGTTTGTCCAGTTTCGCTGCTTGTTCTGAAAAAAACAACAAAAACACAGATAAATTTAGAGAGAGAGAGAGAGAGAGAGAGAGAGAGAGAGAGAGAGATGGAGAGAGAGGAAGGTGATGTTTTCCACACACCTTTCAGATGATCCTCCTGTTTGTCCAGTTTCACTGCTTGTTCTGAAAAAATAAATAAAAAGTTTGATTCCACTGCAGCAACAGTTTGGAGTTTTTACATATTTGATATTTGAAAATATTTGTGGAATAAATTTTAATATTTCCATAGAAAAAGTAGCCCAGCTTTTATAGTTTACGTCAAGCCTTGTATAAAGGTATTGTATATTTAAAAATAAGTTTTTAAACATTTTTATTTTATTATTATTATTATTATTAATATTTTTTATGGCACAAGGGTTGGATGGGGTTTATAAAAATTTTAGCTGTCAAGCGATTAAAAAAATGTATCTAATTAATTACAGGCTCTGTGATTAATTAATCTAAATTAATCGCATACTTTTATGACACTTTTATACCTGTTTATAAACAGCTGTATAGCCTGCTACAGTTTGTTTCTCTCTCTCTCTCTCTCTCTTTCCGTCCGTCTCTCGACAGCGCTGCACTGCCACAGATGCCTATGCCGATTCATTCACCATCGTCGTACTCATAGGCAAAAATATTGACACACACATACACACACACACACGGGGCGGGTGTCCGTTTACAGAGACAGCTAGCAAACAAAATTGAGACACACGGAGGAAGATTGAGAGATACTGTTTTGAACCTACACCCAATAAATCAATAATGCACAGACACTGCGGAGAATAAAGTAAGATGTCTTCCTACCTTCATGCTTATTTGCCCGAAGCATCCCATACACCGTCCATAGAGCCCTCTTCCCCTTTTATTTCCTCTGCTTCTCTCTGTTTAATCGCGTCATTTTTTCTGTGATTAATTAATCGAAATTAACGCGTTCATTTGACAGCCCTAATAAAAATATTTAAAAAAATTCTTGTAACATTGTTGCAAAAAGAAATGTAACCATTATGAAATATTAGAAACTGTGTGACATTGTAAATCTCGTCTAACAAACAATAAAGAAAATAAAAGAGGAGACGCGATTAATCCACACACCTTGCAGCTGTTTCTTCAGATTCCCAAAATCTGTCTGCTGAGCCACCTGTTTCACTGCTTGTTCTGAAATAAACAACAAAAAAACGCAGATAAAGTTAGAAAGAGAGAGAGAGAGAGAGAGAGAGAGAGAGAGGGAAGGGAAGGGAAGAGGGAGAGAGAGAGGGAGAGAGAGAGAGAGGGAGAAAGAGAGAGACGGACAGACAGACAGACAGACAGAGAAACGGGCAGGGATGGGAAGGGAGGGGGGAGAGAGAGAGGGACGTAGAGGGAGAGAGAGAGGGGGACAGGGGGAGAGAGAGGGAGGAAGAGAGGGAGGGAGAGAGAGAGAGACAGAGACTGAGAGGGAGAGAGAGAGAGGGAGAGAGAGATAAAGGGAAAGAGAGAGAGAGAGACGGACAGACAGACAGATAGACAGACAGACAGAGAAACGGGGAGGGATGGGAATGGAGGGGGGAGAGAGAAAAGGGGGGAGGGAGAGAGGGAGGGAGAGAGAGGGGGAGAGAGAGGGGGAGAGAGAGAGCGAGACACAGAGGTGATGATTTCCACACACCTTTCAGCTGATCCTCCTGTGTGTCCAGTTTCGCTGCTTGTTCTGAAAAAATAAATAAAAAGTTTGATTCCACTGCAGCAACAGTTTGGAGTTTTTACATATTTGATATTTGAAAATATTTGTGGAATAAATTCATAAATAGAAGCACATGTAAGGAAGACTTCTCTGCAAATGCCAAACGTCTGGACCAATTTTTAGCATCAACTTTTAAGGCTTCATTCACTTCCATTGCAATAATAATAATAATTATTATTATTTATTTATTTTTGGGATCAAAAAAGACCATCCTTTTTTTTAAGCACAACAAAAACAGACACAATGTCTCTGAGTTCGAATAAAATCTATAGAAATGTTTTAAAGTTGTGAACCAATTCATCTTTGTAGCACAATGATTACCTGACCTGATACTAGTAAAAGTAAGTGAGTAAGTAAAATGTATTTATAAAAGCACATTTATAACAGTTTGCACTGTACATAGTGCATTCAGTAGGTAAACAATTAAGGTAAAATAACAATAACCAAAATAAAATAAAAGACGTAAAGCCCAGACATCCACATACAGTGTCGTGCGAAAGTTTGTGAACCCCTTGAGCCTTTTGGAATTTTATTTATTTTAACCATTATTAATAAAAAAATTTCAATACCAGTATTTTTTATATGAAATAACAGATGTTTGTTTATCAATTCAACATTTTTCTTTTCCAGAAATCAATTGTTAAAATAGATAAAACAAATTATTTGACAAATGTTGTATGTGCAAAAGTTTGTGAAAGTTTGTAAGTTTGCATTGCTTAAATCGAGCAAGGTAAACACAATCAGGTGGGCCAAACTGATTGATGAAATAGACCAATGTAGTGAGAGATCTTTAGGGAAGAAATTGGGCGCCACTAGATAAAACAAAGATAAAACCAGGTCAGTTTAGGCTCACCAAACTGAACCCATACAGGTCAGACATGCTCAAAGGGGAAACAATCTCAGAGGATCTCAGGAATAGAGTTTTGATGTTGCACATTTGTCTGGGGACAGCTATACATTCGTATAAAAAGGTTTGAGCTCCATCGGCCCACCGTGAGGCAAATCATCTACAAATGGAGAGCTTTAAGAATGACTTAACATCTGCCTAGAAGTGGACTTCCTTCAAAAATATCTTCAAGCACCACAAGAAAAAGGATTTTTCAGGTAAAAGCCAACCCACACATTACATCTGGAGATTTGCAGACCATTTGCCATCACCATTCTTCACTTGGGAGAAGGTTCTGTTGGTGGTAGGCAGAGTTGCGTTTTTGCCCAAACATGGCGGTTTTGGTTATGACCAAACAGATCAATTTTGGACTAATCTGTCCACAGAATAATACTTCAGGTATCTCCAGGTGCTCTCTGGCAAAGCTGTGACAAGGAGTTTTGTTCTTTTTTGAGAGCAGAGGCTTCTTCAGCAACCCTCCCTTGAAAGCCATGTTGACTGAGTTTTCTTCTTATTGTGGAACCATGCACATCTGTCCCAGATGTTGCAAGAGAGGTCTGCAAATCACTAGATGTAATGTGTGGGTTGGCTTTTAACTAAAAAAATACTTTTCTTGTGGCGCTTGAAGATATTTTTGAAGGAAGTCCACTTCTAGGCAGATGTTCAGTCACTCTTAAAGCTCTCCATTTGTAGATGATTTGCCTCACGGTGGACCGATGGAGCTCAAACTTTTTTTGAATTAATTTATAGCTGTCCCCAGACAAATGTGCAGCATCACAACTCTATTCCTGAGATCTTCTGAGATTTTTTTCCCTTTTAGCATGTCTGACCTGTATGGGTTCAGTTTGGTGGGCCTAAACTGACCTGGTTTTATCCGTGTTTTATCTAGTGGCGCCCAATTTCTTCCCTAAAGATCTCTCACTACATTGGTCCATTTCATGACTCAATTTGGCCCACCTGATTGTGTTTACCTTGCTCGATTTAAGCAATGCAGCTCAGGGTTCACAAACTTTTGCACATACAACATTTAACAAATAATTTGTTTTATCTATTTTAACAATTGATTTCTGGAAAAGAAAAATGTTGAATTGATAAACAAACATCTGTTATTTCATATAAAAAATACTGGTATTGAAAAAAATGAATTAATAATGGTTAACATAAATAAAATTCCAAAAGGCTCAAGGGGTTCACAAACTTTCGCACGACACTGTATAATCAAAGATAGTAGTGCAGAGGTAAGATAGTTAATGGGGAGGAAAAGCCAGGGTGTACAGATGGGTTTTGAGCCTTGATTTAAAGGTAGAAATGGGGGGGGGGGAAATCACGTATGTCAGGTGACAGTTGGTTCCACAAGCGCGGAGCAGTTACTTTACCTTTATTCTTTTCTTTCAGGCATTTCAGCTCCAGCTTTATGTCATCGATGTCTTCCAAAGCATCGAACACGTCTCCCAGACACTGCTGTTTGTAGGACACGCACTCAACGGAGCAGACCAGCATCAAAACCACAAGGACCTTCATCATGACACTGATGGCTCAACTGTGTGTCTGTCTGTCTCTCTGTGTGTCTGTGTGTGTGTCTCTCTGTGTGTCTGTGTGTGTCTGTCTGTCTCTGTGTGTGTCTCTCTCTCTCTCTG
>NC_137235.1:406645-409145 GCF_949987685.1 Ammodytes marinus | reverse complement strand
AGAAAGCAGAAGGTAGCCACTGACAGAGCGGGCATGGCTAAGGTGAGAAAAGTCAATGTACATCTTAATGTCACCAGTGGAAATATGAAGGTGTATTGAACTCTGAGATCCTATGTAGGGCTGGGCGATATGGACCAAATCTTATATCACGATATAGGTAATTTTATATCACGATATGGATATATATCACGATATAGTATTTTTCCTTAAAATTCAATGGATTACAATAACCGTACTGAACTTTAATCACGTAAGATTATTTTCATCTTTTGCTTGGAACTTAAATTTCCATACAAAAGAGAAACTGGTGCAAAATACCACACCAGTCTGGCTTTAGTCAGTCAGTGCAAAATAAAAATGACAGCATCAACCAAAGAGCCTACATTTTCAAATTGATAGTAGCCTATATCAAAATAATGAAAGACTTGAATTTTACTGCAGTATTTGCTCATCTTCATTTAAAAAAGCTGTCAAAATTAACTAATGAGCAAATGCCTGGTAATACTTTAAAGCAGTTCGGATGGATGTGAGTTTGAGCATTTCAGCACAATCATAATATCCCGCCTTCCTCCAATGCAGCCCCACCCCCTCATTCCTATCCCCGTTTTTTTTGTTTTGTTTTTGAAGACACTTAATTTAGGCTACACAAGCATACTTGCTTAATACTGTCTCCGTGCACAAAGTGAGTTATATTGTGGCTGAAGAAACTGGTGGCTGTAGTAGGCTACCGGTACCGCGCTGATCTGCTTGTATCACTGGTTTCACTTCAGATATGTCGGCCAGAACACCACTTATGCTTATAATGAGACTAGGAGAGGAGGAGTACGGTTTTATCCGCTCTTTATTTTCCTTCTTTCACAGGCACAGCCGCATATAGATCGCGGAAAAAGAACAAAGGCTTAAACTCCGCTCGTGAGGAGACGTTTGAACAGCTGTTGCGACTCGCGAATCGCAGCCGCTAATAACATGCATAAACTATAACTTATAACAGCGATCGGGACTACATGTACATACTCACACACGGGTGATTCACATTTACACTCAGATAAACACGAATGATGGCTTACTGTGGCAACTTGCTCACACACATCTCACCGAGGGAGAAGCGAAAGGAAACTTACTGAACTGGCTCTCTGGCCGACTGACGTCACGGCCCAACACTAAACAAAACACAGCTTAACACACTGTAAGAAATAACAAGAAATAACAACACTGTAACCTTTTCTACAATGGTCGCTACTCGCTAGGCTACTGTCTGCCGTGGAATCAAAACAAACCCTTTCGTTGAGGACGCGCGTGCACGAATGCGCGGTACACAAGCAGACGGCAAACAGACAGGTCTGTCGGCCAATTAAATCGTTCGGTCCGAACGATTTGATTGGTTGTAGTTTTCACCTAATATTATGAGACTGAAATAATTGTTTCTTTTTATTCCTGGTGGGTCTACCATGCATTTTAGAGTGTAAAAACCTTATTTATACCATTTTAAAGTCATTTAAAATAAGTGTAAAAACTCTACAAAGGTAAGAATCCCTTTAACTCCAGCTTCAACACAAATAATATTTTCAAGTTTGACATGTTTTAAAGTTACATAAAACCAGCCTTGCTGGCTGTCTCCAACAATAACAGCACGGGGGTGAAGCCCCGAGTAGGCTAAAGATGTCATTATTAGCCAGCTAGCTCACGAGAGCTAACCCATGTAGTTTGCGGCTTAAAACAAGCCAACTCTGCGTCACGGCAACAGCACGCTGAAGCAGCAAGCAAGTTTCCTTTGCCCGATGACATTTTTGACCGTTAAAACCAGCTGCTCTGCCACCGTGACACGGAGTTGGTTTGTTAACTTTAGTGACGGCGCACCGAAGCTAGACCATGAGCTAGACAGCTAGAGCAACAGATGAGGTTTCTTCTGTTGCGGGTTGAGGAGCTGTATTGCAGCCCAGAACTCTGCAGCAGAGCCCCCGTGTGGCGCGGCGGTGTAACTGCAGTGTAATTATAGGGACTCGGAGGAACAGCTGCCTCCCGCTCCATCTATGCTCCCGCCACATCAACTTTGTATCTCCGCGACATAAACGGTATGGCCAAATCTCTCCCGGTAGACACTTTCATATCGTCCATGAAATGATATCGCCATATCGCCCAGCCCTAATCCTATGTAGTATAAATGTGCAAAACATTTTAGAAATCGGTTCATCCTAGCCTGAGAAAAGGCAGAAAGAGTGTTTTATGGTCTCACTGTATAACCCTACATTTTGGGTGAAAATGTAGGGTTAGGATTAACAGGACAGCTGGGCCAAGAGAAGACTGAGGAAAGACTGAGGGAAGAAAAACCTCATTCATTATATTATGATAGTGATTTTATAATGATAGAACGCTGGTTCCGTATGGGTGAAGTATTCCTTTAATGTCACTGTGTCTATCGCTGTTACTTACTTATTTTATTTATTTATTAACCTTTATTTCTACAGGTAAATCCCATTGAGACCTGAGACTCTTTTACAAG
>NC_137235.1:381645-404145 GCF_949987685.1 Ammodytes marinus | reverse complement strand
ATGTGTGTGTGTGTGGGTTTTGGAAGTGCTCCCCCTTTGGCACCTTTGTGTAATTGGTCCTAAGAAAGTAGGTATTTTTACAGACGTGTGTGTGTGTGGGTTTTGGAAGTGCTCCCCCTCTGGCACCTTTGTGTAATTGCTCCTTAGAAGAAGGTATTTTTACCAATGTGTGTATGTATGGATTTGATTTGACTTAAGACATGTATCCATATACAAATTCCATGTAAGACCACAAAACTATGGAATAAATTATGATGTATTATATATAATATTCCAATACATGACTACATTTCAGGCAATTAGGGGCTTTGTGCTTGTTCACTGGTTCCATTTAACAGGATAACTATCAGCTACATAGCTGTTAAATCACATCCATTCAATTTCCTTTGTATCTTTATTCTATTTTATACAGCAGTGGTTCTGAGCGAGTGATTTGATTGGACGAGAGACCTTCTATGCGTTCTGAAGCAGTGCTGATATGAGCGAACAACATCACTCGGACTGTTCACCAAACTGTAAACCAACTGTCAAAATCTCCGGCTCACTGATGAGCCGGAGCTTCACTTGTGTAAACTGTGTGTGTGTGTTACTAGAATTATTTCATCAAACTACCCAAGTGTTTGAATAATTGAAACTGAGTCAGGCCTTCTTGGAAGCAGGTGAATTTACTTGCAAACAGCATACAAGGGTCAAACAACAATGTACCTGGCTTGATACATGGTTGAATACATCGAATGAACAGTGTACAGAGATTATATGCAAGAGAAGGTGGTGTGTGCGCAAACACACACTAAGTTTGGTGTGTCCAGCCCTTATTTTGCTGGCGAAAGCAGAAACATTTTAATTAGGCAAATATTCCCAGAAATTCATCTCAGCTGGTGTTATCCTTCATACAATGTCTGATAACAGAATATGGGGAGTGAAACTACTGTGCACATGAATGCGTCATACCTCTGTATTGTGCCAAAATCTTATTAGGCTTCAAGGCTAAACAACAAACTTGTAGCAAAACTGGGACAAAGTTCAACAGCCAGAAAGCATGTATTGTGCATTAAAATATTATACAATAAAGCAAATTAAATTCTGTTAACATTCCACCCTTTTTATAATATTTAATGCAACTTTTTGCAACACTTCAAAGCAAAAGGGCAAAGCATATGAGTAAATATATTTCAGTCAAGCAGAATAATATCAAGTACATCAACATCACAGTTGTGAAAATGCAAGTTTGTGTACTGGTGCAACAGTCTATGTACAGTTTCAGAGAGGACAGTTTTTTGCAGAAGCCAGGGAACAGGAACCAGGATCGTCTTGATGGTCAACAAGTCCTTTTTGTGGCATTTTGACGCAAAGTGTCCTTCATATCACAGTCACTGGGGGAATGGTTATGTAGGATATTACCATAACCGATTCAGATTGTTCCTCAGTGTCCAATTGTCCTTATTGAAGAATGGTCAGCTTCGTCTTCTCCTTGCATCTGAAACAGAATGAATTTGAGCAGTAACATGTTCTCAAAAGAAATGCTCATCATTCTGCCAGGGTTGTTTCTAAAATATCATCCTATCCATTTTGCTTGCTTTAGATGTCACAATTAACGCACAACAACATTTTAGGATAGGTTTGATTTCATTCTTCCACATGGTTGTCTGTGTTTGGGCAGCATTCAAGCACACACAGGCAGGCAGGCCCTCCCTTTTCTGAATGGGACTGAATCACACACACACATTTTTGTGCTCTCTCCTTTTCTCCTTTTCACAGAGACTGAGTCTCAGTTAGACACACATGTATTTCATTCATCACATACAGTTTGTGGCAAATAGGTTGCTCTTTCGTCCTTTCTCTCATAACAGCATAACAATTGTATGCACACTTACTAAACCTTTTATATCTCCCTTCCCCTACATACTTTTTCTTTCTTTATAACATCCATAAACAATCAGTTCCAAACAATCTTTTTCCTCTTACACTTTCAACAACATTCTCTTATTCATCTCTTTGGCCACCACCTTTCTCTTTACTGTTCTCGATGGGGGCTTGGATCAAATGTAAAGTCAGATATTTGATCATATGTAAGAGGGGCAGTTGCTTACAAGTAATTTAATTTTTTTTTAAATGTAAAATCTAATCAATTTAACAGGACGAACACCCCTATTCCCTCCAATTGAATAACAAAATTCACCAATTTAAAACTAGAACACCCTATGTGATGTATTCTAAACAAAACAAATAAGTCTACTCTGCAGTTGTAGACTATTGACAAACATAACAAAACAAAACAAATAAACAAATAAACAACCTGTCATAGACTAACTCCCTGGAGCAGTACTATATCCCCAGGCTAAGTAACAACAAGCAGCCAGATATCAATTTGTTTCCACAAAACCTTCCCGAATTAAGAACTCTCAGTTTAATGGAACAAACTATATCTGTCAGAATAAAGGGACCACCCTCGACCCCACACTAATGATCATCTAATTACGTACGTGAGACTTTTGTTTTTGACAGTGTAAATTCTCAAACACCAAAGGCTGAGATAGGTTTGTCTCTAGTGCATCTCCCCAAACACTACAGGTTGAGACCCCAACGTGGGGCCCGAACAGGGACTTGAACCCTGTTCAAACCACTCTATGTAAGCCAGTAGTTACCTTACTCGTCTCTATGTAAGCCAGTAGTTACCTTACTCGTCTCTATGTAAGCCAGTAGTTACCTTACTCGTCTCTAAGTAAGAACAAATATAAAACAAAATCAGCTGTTTATATTCACCTGATTTCAAGAAAGCCTCGACTCGCTCAGGCTCTGGATTCCGTCACCCCTCTCCGTCCAAGTCGAGTCTGCAGACAGCCTCTTTTGTAGCTCTGTTTACTGGAGGTCTTTTGTCGAGAGATCTTGGACTCCCCCGTCTTCACGGTGCAGGCTCTTCTTGTCCAGAGAAGAAGATGTTGGATCCGGCTCGAAGGACCATTTGTTACTAGAATTATTTCATCAAACTACCCAAGTGTTTGAATAATTGAAACTGAGTCAGGCCTTCTTGGAAGCAGGTGAATTTACTTGCAAACAGCATACAAGGGTCAAACAACAATGTACCTGGCTTGATACATGGTTGAATACATCGAATGAACAGTGTACAGAGATTATATGCAAGAGAAGGTGGTGTGTGCGCAAACACACACTAAGTTTGGTGTGTCCAGCCCTTATTTTGCTGGCGAAAGCAGAAACATTTTAATTAGGCAAATATTCCCAGAAATTCATCTCAGCTGGTGTTATCCTTCATACAATGTCTGATAACAGAATATGGGGAGTGAAACTACTGTGCACATGAATGCGTCATACCTCTGTATTGTGCCAAAATCTTATTAGGCTTCAAGGCTAAACAACAAACTTGTAGCAAAACTGGGACAAAGTTCAACAGCCAGAAAGCATGTATTGTGCATTAAAATATTATACAATAAAGCAAATTAAATTCTGTTAACAGTGTGTGTGACTCAGGTTGACTGTGGCGAGTCTCTCCCCTGTGAGAGGGCATCGCTGCCACACACAGACAGAGACAGTGTGCGGTAGTCGCTCACACTCACGTTACTGAAGACAGCAATAGTGTGTGGAGATAAACTCTGGCTGCTGAATAATACGAGCGGACGCGATCCGGACGCAGCATAGCTTTAGCCTAGCCTAGCTTTCCCACCTCATTGTATAACGTTACTTCCCCCGGGCCGAAATACACTCATACACTCTGGGAAATGAAGCGTGGGGGTTTGGATTGGGCAGCGGACCTTATTACCAACTAGATTAAGATCCGCCGTTCCGTTTCTTTGGTGATTTTAACAGAACATCGGGCCGCCGTGGTTAATGTTACCAGAGTAAACACTGCAGGACGAGCTCACTCGCGTTGACACGTTGCTTAGCAATGCTCCCTCTCATGTGATATTGCTTAAATATAGCTAATTTAACAACAGGGCATAGTATCCGTTGTCTGGTAATTACCAGTCAAAAAAATTAAGGGACCGAAAACTCTAATTGTCTCTGGATTGTCTGGTTGAAAAAAGTCCCTCTGCAGACTCCATTTTATTTATTCTTTTTCTGCAGCGACAGTTGTGCTGAAAATAAATGGCAAACTGCGCTTAAAAATTCCGCCATAGGCCTAAAGTATTTGCATCATAGCTCTAATGATAATAATAAAGAGAAGCTTTATTTAAACGCAGTCCATGTGACGGAGGTAATTGATTCAATTTCTTTACATTTTCTCTAGTCACGCAGTCAGTCTGGTGACACGGCACTGTGTAGGCCTATTCGGGGTTGATAAATGCAATCAGAACGCGCCATCACGGAAGCCCTTCCCCTTGACAAAGCTTATGGGCAGAATATCTCCAGTTATCATTTCAGCAGTCAAACCATGAGTTTTCTGCACGGCCGGCTCTGTCGCTCACACTGAGTTGTCAATGTGAAACGCTGCTTTGCTCGGACGTTGCTACTGCGCGTCTGCGTTTTTTTTTTTTTTTAACCGACCGTGTAATCAACCTAGAGCTCCACACATCCAACCTCAGACGCACTGCTGAGGTGCGTCGTAGACACGTCTGCAGTTATGCTTTACTTTACCTCAGGAGGCTCGCCTATTTTTTCTTGGAGACGCGCATCTCTCTCGGGTCTCTGTGCTTTAACTTATAGAGAAATACTCTGTTGACAGTCGTACAAGCAGCATTCACTCTAATTTCACGATTTCCCTGTTTGTTTCTTTCAAAATAAAACTCCCCAAGAGTGAAAATGTGAAAAAGAAGAAAAAAACAACAACGTGGAACTAGGATTACTGTCGAAACTCAATATTAATCATATACATCATAGAATGACATGAAACAACTCCATATTAATGGGAATAATCTATGAAAACTCTATGTAGAAAGACAGGGCTTTTAAAAGCAGCGCTGCAGCAGCAGCAGCTGCTGAGACGTTCCATGTGTGTCCGAAAAAAGCGCGAGAGGCAGCAGTAAGGTAAGGTGACGCGCTCCAGAGGTAGACGCATGATTTGTGTGGAGGCTGTTAAGGTGATTAAACTTTAGAAGAGGAGTGATGTGTTGTATTTTCTTTGTTCAAGTCAAAAGTAAATGCATTTATTTATGTTAATATAAGTGTTAAATCGCTCTTTATTCATACAGTGATCACTCACATAATGTGCACGTTTCATAAAGCCGATCTCTCAGTCAGCTGCTCTGCATGTAATCGGCAAATAAACTTTTCTTCGGATCACGAAATTAATATCCAATCACAAGAGAGATCGCTACAAACCGTCTCACTCATACCTATTATATACACTCCATGGTCTCACTGCCGGTGCACGCCAGAGGACAGATGGGTGAATCTTTATGCGCCTACAATGGCGGAGCAGGTAAAAATCCTTCCCAATGTCTGTTTTGATGGTTTTTATCATGTTTTATCACAATTACTTATCTGAGATGGTGCTAGATAACTCGCTGTTTGAAGACCGCAGTGCATTAATGTGGTGACATAGGGACGAGCGAGGGGACTGCTAACTGCAGTAACTGACAGGAAGTTAGCTAAAAGAACCATTCCGCTTACAGCACCTTTAATTGACCTGTACTTATGGCACCTTTTTAGTCTTCTGACTACTCAAGGCACTTTCACATTTACACATTCACACTTATGGCAGAGTAGAGGCTACCTGCCCATCATCTAATCTAATCATCCAAACGGTAACCATATTCACATCCATGTGCAGCACGGGGAGCCATTTGGGGTTCGAAACACTGATCTTTTGAATGGATGACGACCTGCTCTACCTCTGAGCCTATAGTGCTACTGTTACTGCAACTATACTATTGCAATCTTTAACTTTATCTACCCAGGGTAGGTTCACTGAGTACTCTTTTTCAGACTCATACATTCACACCTTAGAGCTGCCACCACCGTCTTCTACTGTTGGCCACTTTGCAGCTCCACTGGAGCGGTTTGGGGTTAAATGCCTTGCTCAAGGGCACTTCAACAGTGACTTAAAGGGAGGTTAGAGAGTTACTTGTTCTCTTTAACCCAGTAGAAAAGGTGAATAAGACCTTCTCATTTTGGACTGTTAACATTAAAATTATGATGGACATGGTCGCGGCACCAGTCACCACATACTGCCAGGTGACAAAGGGCTTGATGTAGCGTGGCACATGGGGGCGGGTCGAGCGGAGGCACCAGCCGGCACACACGCTCGACCCGCCCCATGTGCCGTCTGTGTGTCTGTGGAGCGAGGTTGACGCCGCGTCAAAAGGATGCTTTCACCACATAGATAGAACGCACCAGTGTGCAGCTCAGCGAAGCCCGACTGTCTGGCTGAATGCGCCAACAAACTGGCTAAAGCGACGGGAGCAATCCTCAGCCTCTGCACCACCAGCGTGGCAGCACTTGATCCAGCGTAACCTGTGCCTTACAAATGGCACGCAAAGCCGTTGACCAGTGGTGGAAGAAGTACTTTTTTACTTTTATTCAAGTAAAACTAGTAATACCCTGTAGAAATACTCTGTCACACGTGAAAGTCCTGCATTGAACATGTTACTTAAAGCTACTACGAGTAAGTCGGCACGTTGGCGACACCTTTGAACAAAAGCGGTACTATTATTACGACGCCAGCTGTCGTGAAGCTGTTTTGTAGCTCGTGCAGGCGTGCAAGATTCAAATAATCAGGAAGCAATATGGTGCGTGTCCGTGTGTTGAAAGTGTGAGGGCACCGGACTCTTTTCAGCTCCGTGAGTCTATGGGTGACACAGCATCAACTAATGCCAGTAAGTGCTAAACACACCTGATTGCAATGAGTTGATGCATTATTGTCACCTCTCACGGAGCTGAACGAGTCCCCGTGTCCTCACACAAAGCGAATGAACGAGAGATGGCAGTTAGTTAGTATGGATCTCCAAGCAATATTTGAGGAAACAGTACTTAGACAGGCTAGGAAAATAATTGCAGACCCCTCTCATGTCTTACATTCTGAGTACGACCTGCTACCCTCAGGCAGACGGTACAGAGTCCCAGTTAAATGCAAGAAAAGATATTTGAACAGGTATAAATTTTCATTCATTCCACTATCCGTTACTCTGTTGAACTCAGGCCGTTAGTAGAATGCCATTTGTAGATCTGTATGTATGTATGTATGTATGTATGTATGTCTGTATGTATGTATGCACTTTATCATTGCACTGTCAGCACTTGTGTGCTAGGCACTGTATTTTTCTATATAGTATTCTATTTTTCTACTGTCTTGTTGTGTTATGTGTTATGCAGCAGTCTGTACGTCTAAGACAAATCTCCTTCGGGACAAAATAAAGTAATCTTGAATCTTGAATCTTGATCATCACGATGAGGTAATGTGTTTATGTTGTAAATAATGACTATTTCCGATGAATAATGGTCATCTGATGATGCTGGTGAGGCAAAGTAAACTTTGTTTTAGTAGGCTACCGCTCATTCATTTAGGAGTAAACACTGCAGTCTAGTTTCGCTGCGTGAAATTGTGTATACGTTGCTTGGCAACGCCCTCCCGCCCGACTATCACTCTCCCTTTTAGCATTTCTTCATTGCATTTTCTTTTTTTTTCTTTGATGGTTCAGCCCCGTTATCAGTCATTATGACGACAAATAACTGTCTCAAACAAGGCTCCCGCTCCCCTTCCCTCACCTGGAGGGATAGGCTTCTCAAATCGAGTTCCTGCGCCACACTGAAATCTGTGACCAATACGGATATGTGACCATAGAGCATGCACGCGTGAACCGAAAATCGGACTGGGTGTACGACCAGATCAAATGCAGTAATAAAAACTATATAAAAACGTCTTTCTTTGCACTGATGGTCTCGTTTGCTGTTAAAGGTAATTTATGATTATGAGAGGAAACATGAGGCTGTTTAAAAGATATTTAAAAGTTACTCGTTGCCGCTTTAAGTAAAAGTAACTAAGTATCATCATCAAAAGGACCGTATACTCATTATGCAGAATGGCCTATTTCAGAATATTATATTATCAGATTGTAATTATTGAAAGATAAATGTAAATATCACTTTAATGTTGCATGTTTACAAAGATGGTTCAATCTTTAATTGCTCTAGATGCTGCTGTGCTTAATCTATAACAATATATGCTAATTTGTTTGTTGATAATAGTATTTGTATTTATAATCTGAATCTGTGAAGTAACTAGTAACTGAAGGAAGGCCTACCAAATAAATGTAGTGGAGTAAAAAGTACAATATTTCCTCTGAAATGCTGTGGAGTAAAAGTATAAAGTAGATTAAAATGGAAATACTCAAGTAAAGTTAAAGTACCTCAAAATATTACTTAAGTACAGTACTTGAGTAAATGTAGCCTACTTAGTTACTTTCCACCACTGCCATAGACTGTACAGTCGATGCATATAACAGTGTGTGTGAAACACACTTCGGTCCTAACTAGACCCACTTTAATTTACCTTCCCGCTCCCCCATGATGCCAAGCATAACATAATGTTTGTGAAACACACTTCGGTCCTAATAAGAACTATAACATAATGTTTGTGAAACACACTCGGTCCTAATAAGAACTATAACATAATGTTTGTGAAACACACTCGGTCCTAATAAGAACTATCGGCTCATATCTCCGCCCCCTCCACACCCCATGCTCCACACAGACTGAAACGTGCTGCGTCATAAGGGAATGCTTCTCACTGCAGTGTGCCACACAAAGAGGAGCTAGCTGAGACACTACAAAGACAATGGTAAGTTTTGAGTTATTCTACTATGTTCTCAATATAATATTGCACTGTTCAGTTGACTTCAACCGTGTTCACATGTATTGCATCTGCAACTTAAAAAGAGCTAAATTGCAATGCAGTGGAATTTCACCGAGATGGCTAATCTTGGCTAGCTAATGTCCACACATTAGCTAGCTAGTTAGCTAGCCAACATTAGCCAAAGCACATGTTCCAATGTCAAGTAAATGAGGTCTGAAGTGATGTTAGCCTACTACCAAACTATGATTTACACTCAAGTGACGTTACATATTTTGTTTTAACAGAATGGGAGTATTGCCAAGGCAACTTTTAGAGGATTTTCTGGAACAAGGCTGATTTCTCCTATTATTTTGTGAATGTAGATAGATAGAGCATGGTTGATAGAGAGCCAGGGAGACTGAAACACATTATTGGTAGTGGAATATAATTTAAATTATGTATTTTTGCTTTTTAATATTATTCCTCCTGTACACACTCTGTGTCAGAGGCCATGTGGTGGGAGGAGGGGGGGGGGGGGGAGCGGAGCCGTCTCTCTCTCACACATGCAGATAGAGAAAATGGCGGAGAACCAAGCAGTCCATAGTGTGGCTTTCTTTCAACAGAAATTCTGCATTATATTCGCACCAGAGAATATTTGAATGAAATTATAATTGTTTTTGTGGATAATTTGATATTGAGGATAATCTAAAAAGTTTAAAAAAAATATCTTTGACCAGAAAAATTGCATTTAGTAAGTCAAATATTATAACCAGCATTGCAACAGTGTAGTGTGATATGTCAGGCCACCATTGTAAATGAAACTCATCTATTGTTGATGACTTGAATTTTGACTGACTGTGTCCTTTGTGCTTACAGGAGGATGACTTGTTGACAACTGACTGCTCTGAACGCCCAGGTGAGACGTAATGACAAAATATGACTGTGTAATGGGTTTGTAGGAATTATTTTGTAGTAGTGTAGACTATTACACTGAAAAATAATCTTTAAAGCTAAACTATTAAGCTTTAGATACATGAGCCAGATGTGTTCTTCTACATTTAATACTGTACAGCACAGGGCTCCAGACTGCGAAATGCCAAATGCTCACATTTTGCGACCATTTTTTGAGACAGTGCAAGTACTTTTTTACAACTAGTAGGGCTGGGCGATTAATTGAATTTTGATTACAATGTTGGCTTCCCTCGATCATTAAAACAAGATAATAGTAATATAACGATCACCGGCAGTGTCTTGTGTGGTAAATGCAGCGCACCTTTCAGGCTCCTCCTGTGTGCTACGCTCTGTCCCGCACCCGTCTGAATATAATGCTTTGATGCAAACAACATTACATTACGGTGGCAGCTGTGGTGCAGTTTTTTTCAGCAACTCAACCTGCATTGCAAAAAGAAAGCAATGAGTCGATCTTGTTGTAGATTCGTACCTTCTGTATAAGTCATCATACAAATCAATGAGTGGTTCACAATCGTATCCCTAGTAAATATTAATTTTACTCTAAGGCTAAGTTGTCATCTTGAACTAAATTAACAATTTTATCTTGTGTCATTTTTGCAGCTGACTTTGACTCTCAACAGGAAGAGGTAGGACATTTCCCCTTCTTTGTTTGTGCTCTTAAAATCAACAGTTAAACCTGTTGTGTACAATGACCGGCACTTCACGGGGACAGTAAAATACGGCCCTCTAACTGCAAGCCCCAGCACTTCTGCTCTCAATTCACTGGCCAGTGTTGTTGTTGTAAAGCAGCTGACCGGCGCGGCGCTAAATGGTGCACACTGATGCGCCAGCAGGCCGGCGTTGCTTGGTTCTGTGTAAATAACACAGAAGCAAGCAAAGCCGGCATATTGGCGTGTAAAAGGGGCTATTGTCTGTCTCGATAATCCACACTAGGTTAGTAGTAAGTTTGACTTGAGTTGCAGTGTACACTTTAGCATTATAAAGATTTCTTCAGAAAAAAAAAAAAATAATTCTTCAGACTTCCATCAATGTCAACTTCTCTCTCATAAATTAGAAAGAAAATACAACTTAGTTGTGAGGGAAATTTCTTTATACTTTAATTTATGGGTTGCTGGAAACAAATCCAATGACAATGACTGATATATATGAGTTGAGTATGACTACTGAAAGAAATGTAAGCATTTTACTGGCTCAGTTAAGAGAGATTCCAGAGTAAATGTCCTATAGGATGGTGTTGGTGCCAAACTGACTGGATGACTCCTTCCTGGTTCATGTTGCTAAACTAAATTCAAATTGTGACACAACCAGTGTTTGGAATAACGTAGTTTAAAATAACGGCGTTACCTAACGCCGTTATTTAAAGTCATTCAGTTACTAACTCAGTTACTTTTTGGAACAAGTAGTGAGTATCTATGACTAATTACTTTTTTAAAGTAACGTTCCCAACACTGGACACAACACATTTGAAATGGAGTACATCTGTGATATTGATACTGAGACTGCTGCAAGCCAACACAACAAATAGGACAAATGTTGAGTTCACTTAAAAACAGATTTTCTGATGTTTATTTTTCAGGAAGTATTCCAGTATTCCAGCGATAGTGGTACTGTTTTCCTTGACCCCACTCCAAGAACCAACAGTGTAGTTGTAAGTATTTATCACTTTTTTTTCACTTCACATTCTAACATGAAAAGTGCCATGGCATCTGCCAAGTGACTGCTGATTTCACTTTAGTCAAGCACTCAATTCAAATTTTCTGTCAAACATTTAGCTTTTTCTAGTCTAAATCTTTGTTTTAATTGACATTTTTGACCTTTTTAAATGCTTGTGATTTCACAAAATCAAGGCTGTTTGAGTGTATGCCTCCTCTGAATGCTTCACCTTGTTTAATATTTGTATTATTGTGCACATGACTACAGAGAGAGATGTACGCTTTCATTTCCAGCTAGCCTCTCTCATAGACATATAAAGATATTCTTTATGTCTATGGCCTCTCTCTATCACTAACTTACATGACAATTCCAATTGTACTGATTTTGAGCATAATATGTACCAACTTCATTTGACAGTAAATATAGTATTTAATTAGTTACAGTTATAGTGAGGCTCAGACAACCCCTTGGGACTATACATTCTGCAGACAAGGCTTTAGGTGTTTGCATATTTAACATGGTCAATACGTAACAAGTAATTAACGTTATATTGCTTGTAATATTTTCCAAATGCTTCAGTTTAAATTGACTGATTTCCATTTTCCACTTTAGCAGACGGACATAGAGGAAATAGAGGTTCCGCCCTTATCAAGGACAGACAGCGTATTTGTAAGTAAAGTTTAGGTTTAACATGTTGTACATACTAATTGTTAGGTTTAGTGGCAGGCAAATCTGTCATTATTTGCATTAGGGTTCTCATTTTGTCCAGAACAGCGCTCCCTCAACAGTAACCACACCGGACACAGACGTTACAGTAAAGTTCATTACTTCTAAAAAACCTCACGGAGATCAGTGGGGGCAAAACAGCTTCACCAATCAGTTTTAACAGAATATTCTCAGGTCTGGCTTCGACTCAGTCAGCACATTAGCGTGTTGTTAATGGGGCGGCTTGTAACCTAGGCTACCAACGTTATCTTCACTTCACCTGTTCAACTGACTTTGTAGTATTCTAGATAACAGCCATTTAACTGTCTTTCAGTTTAAACAGAAGCTTGAAGTAGCCAAAGACAGTTGCCTCGTTCATGGAGTCACAGCGGTGCACCAGTGCAGAATGAATATAGAGGAAACACTGAAGAGAGACTGAATAGCGCAAATTTGACACGTGTTATACCTACAGCATACCACATAGTTTTAATAAGATTGTCACATCAATAACACTCCATTTCTCTCTCTCATGTCAATTTACAATTTGGTATTTCCGTGTATGGTTTGTCCTTCAAAATAGAAAACTTTGTTTAAACTTAAATATTCACTGCAGAATCAGACACGTTTTAATTTCATCAGAGCTAGAGTTGGCTACAATCCAGCATACACTGCATTTGTTCCCAAACAAACTGAGATGATGTTTCCGGACCATTGATTTTCATATGAACAAGTAAATCGATTGATTCAAGGTTAGAATAAGCTTGCTTAATTCTAACTTGTATTGCTGAACAAAATCCATTCTTTATTCCCCCACAATGATTATATGGTGGATGGTTTTTCCGTGATCCCAATTTCATCCAGCTATGATGAAGTCAAGGGGCCTCTTAAAAATGGAGTCACTAATTTAACAATTATGCAGCCATAATGCACCACCATTGGCCCCAATGTGTCCACCATAACATATTGTTCCTAAAGCTTTCCATTGGCCCTGAATAATCAGCCAAACAAATTAATTGGTTATCATGCACCATTACTATACTGTCAAACCTTGATCACAATACGCCCATCTTCTCTAAATACAGTGGCTTTAAAAAGTATTCATCCCCCTTGAACTTTTCCACATTTTGTCACGTTTAAACCACATACGTACATTTATTTTATTGGGATTTCATGTGATAGACCAACACAAAGTGGTGCATAATTGTGAAGTGGAATAAAAATTATTTTTCGATTTTTTTTATAAATAAAAAACTGAAAAGTGTGGCGTGCATAAGTATTCAGCCCCCCTGAGTCAATACGTTGTAGAACCACCTCTCGCTGCAATTAGAGCTCCAAGTCTAATGGGGTATGTCTCTACCAGCTTTTTAAATCTACAGACTGAAATTTTTTCCCATTCTACTTTGCGAAATAGCCCGAGCTTCAGATTCAGCATCAGATTGGATGGAAAGCGTCTGTGAACAGCAATTTTCAAGTCTTTCCAGATATTCTCAATTGTTTTGACGTCTGGACTTTGACTGGGCCATTCTAACACATGACTATGCTTTGATCTAAACCATTCCATTGTAGATCTGGCTGTATGTTTAGGGTAGTAGTCATCCTTGAAGGTGAACCTCCGCCCCAGTCTCAAGTCTTTTGCAGACTCTTAACAGGTTTTTCTGCCCTGTATTCGGCTCCATCCATCTTCCTATCAACTCTGACCAGCTTCCCTGTCCCTGCAAAATGTGTTAGAATGGCCTAGTCAAAGTCCAGACCTAAATACGATTGAAAATATCTGGAAAGACTTGAAAATTGCTGTTCACAGACTTTCCATCCAATCTGATGCTGAATCTGAAGCTCAAGCTATTTTGCAAAGAAGAATGGGCAAAAATGTTAGTCTGTAGATGTGCAAAGCTGGTAGAGACATACCCCAATAGACTTGGAGCTGTAATTGCAGCGATAGGTGGTTCTACAATGTATTGACTTAGGGGGGCTGAATACTTATGCAAGCCAAATATTTCAGTTTTTTATTAATAAAAAAAAAAAGGAAAACCATGTTTCATTTTCATTCCACTTCACAATTATGCACCACTTTGTGATGGTTCATTACATGAAAACCCAATTCAATAAATGTATGTGTGTGGTTGTTACGTGACAAAATGTGGAAAAGTTCAAGGGGGATGAATTCTTTTTCAAGCCACTGTATTTAGAGAAGATGTGCGTATTGTGAAAATATAGTTAAATCCCTTTTCCTACTGCTCAAAATTTCTGTAACTCTCATGTTAAATAATTGTCTTCTTGTTTCTATTGTAGCTGACCAAAGAAATGCTTGGGTTCAAGGAATATACATTGTCAAGTATAGACGGGAGTGAAGAAGAGTATGTCCCATGTTCAAGCTCAAGCGAGGAAGAGGACTCAGGTGAACCGAGAGTGAAACGAAAGAGACAAGACAAAAGGAGTGACAAGGGAGGTAAAACTTGTCAAAAAGGAGCTGAACCAGCTAAATCAGTGAAAAGAAAGCGAAAAATAAAGACTTACACAAGATGTAAAAATTCATCTGATGATTCAGAGTCAGTCAAGACGAGTGATTCTCTGGTGGTAGCCAGTACTCAAAAAGTACATGGGTCCAAGAAATACCACCAAAAGAAAAACTACTGTCTTTTCTGCCAGAAACCGCAATCCAAAATTGCACGCCACTTGGACCGTAAACATGGGGATCAAATCGAGGTCGCTAGTGCGGGGATGTATGCGAAGAATTCTAAAGAAAGAAAAGATCACCTAAATCTCCTTCGCAAGCGAGGCAATCGGGCACACAACATTGAGGCACTAACAAAAGGAGAGGGGACATTGGTACCATGTAAACAACAAAGCCATGGCAGTCCAGAGGACTATCAACATTGTTTTGCATGCTTCGGACTCTTCAAACGCAAATCTATGTGGAAGCACGCAAAACGTTGCTCACTTGCTGCAAATGTTCGCCGAACATTGCCTGGAAAAACACGAATACAGACTCTCTGTGCTGGTGCTCAGCCTGTATCAAAAGATGTGAACATTAAGGTATGGGAGCTTGTGAATGGAATGACCCAAGATGAAATTGCGCATGCAGTAAAAGGAGATGAATATATCATGAAGGTTGGAGAAAAGATGTACAACAGGCAACGCGAGACTTCTTCACTCCACGACAACGTTCGCCAAATTATGCGAGGACTAGGGAGACTCTTGATCCAAGGAAGGAAGGTGACTCCTCTCAAAAAGATGAAGGATTATATCCATCCACAACACTTTAACCATGTTATTCGAGCTGTCAAAGAAGTAGCTGGTTTTGATGAAAAAAGGAACAAGTTTGAGAAACCCACCTTAGCCACAAAGCTAGGACAAAGCATTCAGAGAGTTGCAGATATCATCGAGGCTGAAGCTCTTTCTTCCCAGAACAATGAAAAGAAGCTGCGTGTCCAAGAGTTCAGACGCATGTACAGTCTTACCTGGAATGAGATGATCTCTTCTGCTGCATACCGAACACTTGAGGAGAAGAAATGGAACAAGCCCAAACTCATTCCATTAGCAGATGATGTGAAAAAAATGCACATGTATATGACTGACAAGCAGAAAAAATATCATGGGCAGCTGTTGGATGAGAGAACCTCCAAGAATTGGAGCAACCTAGCCAAAGTAATTCTGGCACAAATTATCCTTTTCAATCGAAGGAGAGAAGGGGAAGTCTCAAGGATGTATTTGGAAGCATTTGTCTCCAGGGACAAATCCCCGCTTAACGAAGATGTTGCAGAAGCACTATCAGAACTGGAGAAAATGCTCTGCCAGCATTTTGAACGTGTCGAAATCCGAGGGAAGCGTGGCAGGAAGGTGCCCATCATCCTTACTCCAACAATGGTGCAATCTCTGGAGCTACTTGTAGAGGCGAGGAGCTTGTGTGGAGTGGGTGAAAACCCCTACTTATTTGCCAGGCCAGGGTTTGACACAAGATTAAGGGGGTCTGACTGCATCCGTGAGTTGGCTAAAAACTGTGGGGCCCAAAAACCTGAAGCTCTCTCCTCCACAAAACTGAGAAGACAAGTGGCCACTCTCTCCAGAGTACTGAATCTAAATGACACTGAACAAGACCTTTTGGCAGACTTTCTAGGACACGACATAAGGGTGCACAGGAAGTTCTACCGCCTCCCCGAAGGGACTTTGCAGTTGGCAAAGATCAGCAAGGTACTGATGGCCTGCGAACAGGGCAGACTAGCTGAATTTAAAGGGAAAAGTCTGGACCAAATCTCTATCAACCCCACAGGTATTAAATGATAAATTTCAATGACCAAGTTGTAATTTGTATAACTTTTAATCTGCACATATTTAATTGGATGCCATTTGCCTTTGTTTGCTGTCTTGAAGACCAATCAGAAGTAATGGAAGAAAGCTCAGGGGAGTCATCTGAAGATGAAGATCATACAGATACTCTAACAGGTATGTCTATGGATCAGCAGTTCTGGGCATCTGTACACATTACACAACAAGCAGAAGTCCAGTCTTGCTCTGTGTATGATATCCTTTTTGTGAATGTTTTCCAGGGGGAGCTTCAGGGTCTGGAGACAAACAGGGCACTTCGAGGCTGCAGCTGGGAGAGGAGCACAGTTCAGGAGGTAAAGCATGTGGCGTGGCGTGTCTCTTACATTTCCAACCCTGATATTTTTTGTCAGAAGAGTGACATGTCTAATGTGTGTTTCCAGGAGAGGCATCAGTGACTCAAGAAAAGCAGGGCACTTCAAAGCAGCAGCTTGTACGAAAGCGAGTCTCACAAGGTAAGGATGTGGCGTGGCCCTTGCACGTCTTAGAGGCTGTTAACATTGAAAACAGTAACAGCCTATCATTTGCATGATAACATCAATCGCAGGCTTGAAAAAGTTAACTTTTGAAACCAGCTTCCAGGCTGGAATCTATTGAAAACGCAACTGCAGCGGCCCCCTGTGAATTAGTGAAACGGTCTCTGTTGTAACGCTGACGTCACAGCTCCACTCCACATATGCTTAGTCTGTTACATTTGCTGTCAATATTCCCTATGTTGTCATCTAACTTTATAACTCGCGACTTATAAAGTTAGATGACAACATGCACGGTGTCTCCGCTGAACCATCACTGTGATCAGCGGAGAGTGTCGTGCAGGGCTCGAATATAACACTCGCCAATTCAGTCTAAGCAATTAGTAAGTTATTGAGACCACCCGCCACTTTGGCTGGGGAAAGATTTGTGTTCTGCCAGTTTTTCTAGCAAAATAATTTTGTGTCACCACAGGTCATGTCAGTGACATAGCATTCTACATTAAAAAACTCTATCTATAGATCAGCGCGCAGCGGTTAAATTACTAACAAACATATAATTAAGGCTGCAGCTTCACATTAAAAGCATTTCACTGGCTTCATATGAGTATTTAACTGGACAAATGTGAGTTGACTTTTATTTTGAAGTAGGCCTAACAGGAAAGTAGCCGCTGACACAGCCCCTTCACAGCTTTGCAGCGCTCAAGTCACTAGCAGCATGTTTTCTGTTTTCACAAGTTCTACGCGGTGAAAAAAGGATCGAAAACTTGTCATTTGCAATACTTGTAACCCTAAGCTCACACCAAAACCTTAATGACCATTAGTGGCATTAATTTTCGGTTAAAGTAAACAGATTGTGTCACCTCTGACTACTGGCTTGGCATGCGTAGGCTACCACAGCGACCATGTGCATGATGAAAGTTTTCAAAACAGTTGCGTCTGAACGTGGAAACTTTTTAAAACGTAAAGGAAAAACCTTTCCGTTTTCACTGTCTAAACATGGTCCTATTTGTCCACATATACTGTATGCTAATTGCTCTAAACTAGCTGTGATTGGTCAGAGCATCTAGTATCTAGTGCTGGGCATCTGTACACATTACACAACAAGCAGAAGTCCAGTCTTGCTCTGTGTATGATATCCTTTTTGTGAATGTTTTCCAGGGGGAGCTTCGGGGTCTGGAGACAAACAGGGCACTTCGAGGCTGCAGCTGGGAGAGGAGCACAGTTCAGGAGGTAAAGCATGTGGCGTGGCGTGGCTCTTACATTTCCAACCCTGATATTTTTTGTCAGAAGAGTGACATGTCTAATTTGTGTTTCCAGGAGAGGCATCAGTGACTCAAGAAAAGCAGGGCACTTCAAAGCAGCAGCTTGTACGAAAGCGAGTCTCACAAGGTAAGGATGTGGCGTGGCCCTTGCACGTCTTAGAGGCTGTTAACATTGGAAACAGTAACAGCCTATCATTTTCATGATAACATCAATCGCAGGCTTGAAAAAGTTAACTTTTGAAACCAGCTTCCAGGCTGGAATCTATTGAAAACGCAACTGCAGCGGCCCCCTGTGAATTAGTGAAACGGTCTCTGTTGTAACGCTGACGTCACAGCTCCACTCCACATATGCTTAGTCTGTTACATTTGCTGTCAATATTCCCTATGTTGTCATCTAACTTTATAACTCGCGACTTATAAAGTTAGATGACAACATGCACGGTGTCTCCGCTGAACCATCACTGTGATCAGCGGAGAGTGTCGTGCAGGGCTCGAATATAACACTCGCCAATTCAGTCTAAGCAATTAGTAAGTTATTGAGACCACCCGCCACTTTGGCTGGGGAAAGATTTGTGTTCTGCCAGTTTTTCTAGCAAAATAATTTTGTGTCACTACAGGTCATGTCAGTGACATAGCATTCTACATTAAAAAACTCTATCTATAGATCAGCGCGCAGCGGTTAAATTACTAACACACATATAATTAAGGCTGCAGCTTCACATTAAAAGCATTTCACTGGCTTCATATGAGTATTTAACTGGACAAATGTGAGTTGACTTTTATTTTGAAGTAGGCCTAACAGGAAAGTAGCCGCTGACACAGCCCCTTCACAGCTTTGCAGCGCTCAAGTCACTAGCAGCATGTTTTCTGTTTTCACAAGTTCTACGCGGTGAAAAAAGGATCGAAAACTTGTCATTTGCAATACTTGTAACCCTAAGCTCACACCAAAACCTTAATGACCATTAGTGGCATTAATTTTCGGTTAAAGTAAACAGATTGTGTCACCTCTGACTACTGGCTTGGCATGCGTAGGCTACCACAGCGACCATGTGCATGATGAAAGTTTTCAAAACAGTTGCGTCTGAACGTGGAAACTTTTTAAAACGTAAAGGAAAAACCTTTCCGTTTTCACTGTCTAAACATGGTCCTATTTGTCCACATATACTGTATGCTAATTGCTCTAAACTAGCTGTGATTGGTCAGAGCATCTAGTATCTAGTGCTGGGCATCTGTACACATTACACAACAAGCAGAAGTCCAGTCTTGCTCTGTGTATGATATCCTTTTTGTGAATGTTTTCCAGGGGGAGCTTCAGGGTCTGGAGACAAACAGGGCACTTCGAGGCTGCAGCTGGGAGAGGAGCACAGTTCAGGAGGTAAAGCATGTGGCGTGGCGTGGCTCTTACATTTCCAACCCTGATATTTTTTGTCAGAAGAGTGACATGTCTAATTTGTGTTTCCAGGAGAGGCATCAGTGACTCAAGAAAAGCAGGGCACTTCAAAGCAGCAGCTTGTACGAAAGCGAGTCTCACAAGGTAAGGATGTGGCGTGGCCCTTACATTTCCCACCCTGATATTTACATTTGTGTAAAGGTTTATCAAGGCCCAAGTTTTCTATTTATCATGTGTACAATTACAGGGAAGCAGATCTCCCTTCAACAACGCTAATACAATATGTATAAGAACTAAAGGAAGATTGCACAAGTAACAACAAAATGATAATCTAAATTTAAAATAGTGCAAGTTAAGATAAGGCATAAAATATAACAATTATGTTGATATTAAGTGTTTTTATTAGAGATAGATTGATAGATATCAAAATTCAATAGACTAAGACCAGGATTAAAAGAAAAAAAATCAATCTGTAATTTAGCTAATCTTCTGCACTAAAAGAGGAGTTTTGCCAATACAAATTGTAGAAGGGTAATATGACTTCTTTAATATCTGACGATTTTCACCATTTATCAAATGTATTATGGATTAAGTGTTCTTACAATCTTTTTTTCAAAGATGCGAAAAAGGCCAAAAGAAAGTGGTCAATGGAGGAAGTAAATGCAGTTGAAAACTCTCTGATGGATTTCATCCGAATGGGGAAGACGCCTGGAAAAGAAGTTTGTGAGAGGTGCATTGCTGCTTCCCCTGAAGCCCTAGCTGAGAGGGACTGGAGAGCGGTAAAGTTCTATGTGCACAACAGAATCATTTCAGATCAGCGGCTCTAGGTATGGAGGTATGGAGGGATGGATGGAGGGAGGGAGGGAGGGAGGAAGGGGGAGTTAGCTCATACAGCAGTAAAGTTTTAGTTTTGTTTTAAAATGCCTTTTTCCTTTCATGTAGGCACATGTACAGGTTTAATATCCGTACTGCATAGATACAGTTAATTTTATTTTATTTTATTAAATTATGTATTTCATTTCATTTATCCAGTGTTCTATTTTTCAATGGTATGTTCATGCAGTGGCCAAACCTGTCTCTTACACAATCAATTTATGGCTGTGACAAATACAAACTCATATGGGAGAGAGAGAGACAGAGAGAGAGAGAGAGAGAGGGGAAGAGAGAGAGGGGGGCAGAGAGACAGAGAGAGGGGAAGAGAGAGAGAGAGAGAGAGAGGGGGCAGAGAGACAGAGAGAGAGAGAGAGAGAGAGAGAGAGGGGGCAGAGAGACAGAGAGAGGGGAAGAGAGAGAGAGAGGGGAAGAGAGACAGAGAGAGGGGAAGAGAGAGAGAGAGAGAGAGGGGAAGAGAGAGAGGGGGCAGAGAGACAGAGAGAGGGGAAGAGAGAGAGGGGAGGGAGAGAGGGAGCGGGAGAGGGGGGAGTTAGCTCATACAGCAGTAAAGTTTTAGCTTTGTTTTAAAAAGCTGTTTTCTTTTCATTTAGACACATATACAGGTTTAATATCAGCATTGCATAGATACAGTTTATTATTATTATTATTATTTTTATTTTTTTACAAATTATGTATTTTATTTAACAATTCATCGAGTTTTTTCCCAATGATATGTTCATGCAGTGGCCAAACTTGTTTCTTACACAATCAATTTCTTGCTGTGACAAATACAAACTATAACATATGAGAGAGAGAGAGAGAGAGAGAGAGAGAGAGAGAGAGAGAGAGAGAGAGAGAGAGAGAGAGAGAGAGAGAAGGGGGGGGGAGAGAGAGAGAGAAGGAGGTAGGGGAGAGAGAGAGAAAGGGGGGGAGAGAGAGAGAGAAGGAGGTAGTGGAGAGAGAGAGAAAGGGGGAGAGAGAAGGAGAGAGAGAGAGAGAGAGAGGGAGTTAGGTAGGGGAGAGAGAGAGAGAGAGAGAGAAGGAGAGAGGGGGAGAGGGAGAGAGAGAGAGAAGGAGAGAGGGGGAGAGGGAGAGAGAGAAAGGGGGGGAGAGAAGGAGGTAGGGGAGAGAGAGAGAGAAAGGGGGGAGAGAGAAGGAGAGGGGGAGAGAGAGACTGGGGGAGAGAGAGAGAGGGGGGAGAGAGGGGGAGGGGGGAGCTCATACAGCAGTACATTTAGGTAAATTTACAGTTGTGATATATGTATTGCATAGATGCAGTTGTTTACAGATTGTGTATTTTATTGATTTTTTTACCACACAGTTTTTTTAAAGGCTTTTAGACCTTAAAGGCCACAGTTGGTATTGTCTGACATTAAAAGGAAAATGTTTCTCCTGAAGTATGTTTGACTTAATTTTTTCTTTTTATTGGTGGCACTATATAGTGTGTTTGCCATTTTGTAGTGGTGTTCGAATTCTCAGTGGTTAATTTCATTCACTATATAGTGCACTTTAAAATACCCACAATGCACAGCTATTGTGTGTGTACAATGCTGGAGATTATGTGGTTCTGAGTATGGTTGGCTGGAAAGGTGCAGGGATATAAGCAGGTGTGCTGATGCCCACAACAGAGGCACAGAGGCCGGAGCACAGGAGATGCATGGAAGGGAGAAATATAAGGTAAAATACTGGGCCGCAGCCATGACGGACACCATTTACTCAGAAATAGACTAAATCATAGTTGTTTCAGCTCATTAAAAGTGAATCAGTATGGTTAACCTTTTTTTCAACCCATTAATGCCTGATGCTGCGCGACAGACATCAATGGGTTAAAGACGGACCTAACAAGTATAGTAAAAATATGTGGAAATTAGAAAAAAATTAAATAATACTAATCTTAAATCTGAAGTCATATAAAAAAACTAGATTTTTTTTCAAGTTCAGAGGTGCAATTTAGAAGTTTCTACTATGTCTAGAAAGGGTGGTCCTAAGATGGTAGGCATTTTTGGGGTGGCCCTAAGAAGGTAACAAATACAAGACTGTGTGTGTGTGTGTGTGTGTGTGTGTGTGTGTGTGTGTGTGTGTGTGTGTGTGTGTGTGTGTGTGTGTGTGTGTGTGTGTGTGTGTGTG
>NC_137235.1:279598-307098 GCF_949987685.1 Ammodytes marinus | reverse complement strand
AAAATTGTCAAAAAGTTGTACAAAAATATTGCTGTAAACGGGCATGTTGCTATAGCTACAATAACAGGGTGCCTAGGCTCTGTAAACAGGGTTCAGTGCAGTTTTCACCCGGTAGTATCTGAAGTAGTCTGGGCATGTTGCTAGCTACAGTGAGTGGGGACAAAAAAAAGTAAAAAAAATAAAATAAAAAATTCATGAATGGTCGCAAAACAAAATCGCTGTAAACGGGCAAGTTGCTATCTACATTTAATAAGTGCCTAGTCTCTGTAAACAGTGTTCAGTGCAGCTCTCACCCGGTAGTATCTGAAGTAGTCTAAACTCACCCGGTAGTATCTGAAGTAGTCCTTCTCCGTGAGCCTCTTGATTCGAGGGTAGATCCTGAAGTTGTTGAACGCGTCGATACTTTCCACGTCACAGAAACAGTCGTCAAGGTAACCGGTCAGCTGGGGAGGAGAGAGACAGGGTTCACTTTAATATCATTTATAATGGCTGTGTGTGTGTGTGTGAGAGTGTGTGTGTGTGTGTGTGTCTGTCTGTCTGTCTGTCTGTCTGTCTATGTATGTGTGTGTGTGTGTGTCTGTCTGTCTGTCTGTCTGTCTGTCTGTGTGTGTGTGTGTCTGTCTGTCTATCCATCCATCCATCCATATCTAGTACCCCCAGGGATATACAAGTTAAATGCAATACTTTTTAATGCAACTTAAATGTAATGCCATCGTCATGAAGGCCATACTGGCAAAAGTACAAAGGATATAATATAAAATTCTGACATATTTTAAGGTCCAAAATGCCTGTAAACTGTAAATCTATTTATTTTAATTTATTTAATTTATTTCTAGTATTTCTTTCCTCTACACAGCTCTGTCTTTGTAAAACTTTTCTTTCCCAAATATATATCGTAAATATTTCTGTTAATTATTACTATCCAACAAAATGTGTCTCACTTGTGCCTGTTAATTAAATTTGAACTTAGCAAAATAAAACATTTGATTGTTTATTTCTATTTTTTTTAAATAAACCAACTTACTTATACTAACCTACCAAAACCGTATAAATGAAAAACAAATGGGTGTATCCCAGTAAAACCAAAGCTGTGTATTAACAGTGTGTTAGTGCAACCTTTTCCCCATTTTTCGACCCTGTTATTACACAGCACAGTATATGTTCTGTAGCTAGTAGTGCTCTAAATGGTAACACTTGAATACGTTATGCAAATATGCAACTTGTTTGTTGAAATGTTAATAAATGGGAGCTTCCTCAAGCAGCCATCTCTTTCCCGACAATCCCCTCTGTGCACGAACTCTTACATATGGTGATTAAACATTATAACACCTGCGGCTTATAGTGCGGAAAATACGGTAGATAGATTTAGCCAAATTTGCACATGTATTCAAACATTTCTAGAAGAACTTGTAACACAAAAAAGTATCATATTAACGTCTATAATCAACTGGCAAAGTTTCATGATGTTATCTATAAGTTATAAAATGTTAAACCCTATTTACCTGCAGTGACTATGCCTTGAAATTGAAACTGAAATATTGATTTAATAAGCGTTTTGTAAATATAAATGCACTTTATTTATACAGCCCTTTACAACATGTATTTTATTTTTATTTTTTTCTTGGAAAAGTACTATGCAAGATTGATGTCAAGCACTTAATATGCATGTGTGTGTGTGTGTGTGTGTGTGTGTGTGTGTGTGTGTGTGTGTGTGTGTGTGTGTGTGTGTGTGTGTGTGTGTGTGTGTGTGTGTGTGTGTGTGTGGTATGTTATTTGTATTATATATATTTTCATTTTTGTATGTTAAGAATATGTTTTACTGTATTTTTTGTTTGTAAGGACCCTCTTGAAAACGAGATGGTTTCATCTCAAGGGGTTATCCTAATAAAATTAAATTAAATTAAATTAACAGTCCTTTCGGTGAACCAAAGTGCTTTACAGAATTGAGCAAGATAAAACACGATAAGATAAAATCAAACAAGATCAAAATCAAACAAGATAAGATCAAGATCAAAGTGTCATCGCGCTACTGTGTATTAAAAGCCATCCTGAATAAATAAGTTTTTAGCCTGGATTCAGAGGTTCAGAAACAGCTGTTAAAAAAGTCAACGTATGCTACACAAAAGCAGTGTTTAAGCCAAACCTCTTGATGAAAAAGTCCTCCAAGCGTCAGGAAGGGCAACAGAATAAAAATCCCTTGAAAAATACCTCTCCGTTTCATGTTTTAAAAAAATATATAACTGTCAAATTTCAACTTCCTCTAAATGAACCTGTTCCCATGTCAGCTCAGTCTGTGCCTGTGTGCTCTCTCTCTCTCTCTCTCTCCCTCTCTATCTCTCTCTCTCTCTCAGAAACCCGCCTCCAAAACAAGCAGCTGTCAAAATAAACCCCGCCTCTTTTTTTTAACATAGTCGCCATTTCTGTAGTTTTTGCCCAATAGGAACGCTGTTTGGCCGAGCGCTTAAGAACTACAACTCCCATGAGGAAAGGGAAGCAGGAAGACAACGCTTGAATGTCACTAGCCAATCACGTTACACCACGCCTTTTTAACAACAACGCCTGGTGGCTCTGTGTGCGTGTATTTTATTTGTATTTGTAATTTGTCTTTCTCTGTTACCTGCCTAGGGACAACATATGGAAACTAGCACGTCTGCTTTAAACTAGCATGTGTACAGCTGTCCATTTATATGCACTGTCCCTAACAAACAAATAAATAAATAAAAAGCCTCGTGATGTTTAAATGAAGCAGTTTAAAATGAGGAAACCATCAGTAAAAACGTGAAATATATATTTTTTGAAATTAGTAAATAGTGTGAGTTACGTTTGCCTCATTCAAAGTGTCGTTACTAGTCATAGTTGGTATTATTTAATTATATTATATCGTTGTATTATTGTTCATATCAGGTAAATTCATCCCTTGAAATTTCAGCTTGGACTATTATTATTTAATGAACAAATCTGATTATTTTAAAGACGACATATGAGCTGGTAAAAGCATTAGTTTCATAGATAGATAGATAATAAAAAAAACATTAAAAAATATATTTTATTGCATTTTTTTTTCATCAGTGTTAAATTAAAATATACAAATAGGAAAAAAAAATACAATAAATATATATAGAGAGACCACCTTCCGTTTAATAACTACCATACGATCAAATAAAAAGAAAAAATATATAAATAATTTAAATTAATTTTCTCTCAGGCGACAGTAGAAAGTGCTGGAAGGTTTTAGCTGAAATGAATGGTCGCCACGTTTAATGTTATTCTTTAGGCTAGTAGTGGGGGATAATAATGAAATAAAACCCCATTAACAGGCTAATTAAATAAACAGCGAGTGTAGGTTTAACTCACCTGACAAAAGCAGCTCTGGTCTTCGTCTTGCTCTTGTATTTCCACGGATTTTTCGTTCTTTATTTCTATGTTGTCTTTTTGTTGAAACCAACCGACAACAACAAAGTTCCCAAATGCCCAGGCCGCCAGAAAAACTAGGAACGCCTGTATAGTTACCCTCCACATCCCTGTGTGTGCAACTGTGGGAAAACTACTCAAAAAAACAATAATAACAGCGATTTATGACAAAAAAAATGAAGAAATTGGGTTTTTCTGAGGCGACAGTAGCTTCAGGTTAGCTGTAGTTAGCATCCGCAGGCTAACGCTGGTACGCTGGTAATAAATCAGCGGGTGATTGTAGTGAGCGAACCCGGGTTTTGAGGCTCCTCACACGGATACACAGAGCTCACGTTCCCCTGACAGAACCGGGGTCACGGATCTAAGATGTCTCATATTCACTGTCACAGAGCAGAAGTTA
Source organism: Ammodytes marinus (assembly GCF_949987685.1). Classification (NCBI taxonomy): domain Eukaryota; kingdom Metazoa; phylum Chordata; class Actinopteri; order Uranoscopiformes; family Ammodytidae; genus Ammodytes; species Ammodytes marinus. The sequence continues at coordinate 303,287 of NC_137235.1, read as the reverse complement.
GTTTTGCTCCATTTGGCACTAGCATCCCATTTTGCTTTTCCCCTCTTCCTTGTTGCATCAAGTTTGCATAATATATACTTCACTGCCGGTTCAGATCTTTCAAAATAAGATGAAATAATATAGCCTAGCAGTTGTCAAAATACAGCTCCGGAAAAAATTAAGAGACCAGTCTGGATTTTTCTCAGATCTTCATCTACATAACTTATTGAAAATGCTCTAAATGACAAAATATGTATTGGAATTTGGTAGTAAATGTTGTCAGTAGTTTATATTATAAAACCAAAATGTTCATTCTACTCGTAGCGTATAACGATGCGTTTAGGATCCTCCTTAAGCTTCCTAGATGGACTAGTGCTAGCTCTTTGTTTGTGACTAGTAATGTCTCCACCTTTCATGCTGTGTTGAGGAATTTAATGTATACATTTATGTGTCGACCTTTAGAGTCAGAAAACAAAGTAATAATTGCAGCCCTCAGTCACTGACACTAAACAGAGTGATACAGGGTTCTCCTCTGGGCTGTGGAAACATTGGAATCGATGCTTGTATGTATTTTAATTTGTGTTGTCATGTATTTGTATTGTCTTTTTATATGGAACTTTGAGTCCGGAATAAAGTATTCATTCATACTCAAAAATATGCCTGTAAAGAGCAAAACGAGAGACACTGAACATTTGGAGTGGTCTCTTAATTTTTTCCGTAGCTGTAAATGTGCTTCACAATGCAGATTGAAAATGAATACACAAAATCAATTTAAAAACAGCAATGCATTTATTTAAACACAGTTCTTATAACTGGTAAATACATTGTGTTAATAACATATACACAAAGGTGCTACGAGGGACTTTTAAATATTTCTGAAACCGTCAAATTTTTCCTCTGATGATCATAAATTACATGTAGCAGCAAAACGAGACCATCAGTGCAAAGAATGCTATTTTTATATAGTTTTTCTTAATGCCTTTGTCATGGGGTATACGCTCACCCAGGAACAACAGCTGGTATAGTAAAAACACTACCGCTTTTGTCCAAAGGGGGCGCTAGAATTAACACACACTGAAAAAAAAAAATTCAGTTCGAGAAAAATAAAAAGACAGGGTTAAGGGTTTGGTGAAGGCACAGACAGAGTAATCATTAAAATAACATATTCACAAAGCCAAATTTAGTCACTCTAAAAACCTTAATTTATTGCTTTTTGGTAAGGAAATTGAACAGTACATCAAAACCATCTATGATTTTTTTTTAAATAATAAAGGTGCTAAAACTATTCTGATTATTGATAAATAAAACAATTTAGTTATGCTCTATTTTCAATGTTTTTATTTGAAACCCCCCCTGGCTCTGCTCTTGACTAATGTATGTTAAATGTATAAATGACTATTTTTCTATGTTGTTTTATATCATAAAGATTCAATAAAGATTTATAAAAAAAAAGCACAGACACACTGCACACCACTCAACTTCCACGTCTGACTCGGCAACAGCTGTAGGAAAAGTGTGTGTGTGTGTGTGTGTGTGTGTGTGTGTGTGTGTGTGTGTGTGTGTGTGTGTGTGTGTGTGTGTGTGTGTGTGTGTGTGTGTGTGTGTGTGTGTGTGTGTGTGTGTGTGTGTGTGTGTGTGTGTGTAAATGAAGATCCAATCTTGTGTGAACTTGAATAGACGGAGGAAACGCCCTCACACACACACACACACACACACACACACACACACACACACACACACACACACACACACACACACACACACACACACACACACACACACACACACACACACACACACACAGCAGCAGCAGGAGGCGGAGCTGAAAGAGCTTCAACGTCATTTACCTGAAACAAAACTTAAAGTTTGTCAGAGAGACAACAGGGCTGCTGCGTTCGACACATAAACTCTCTGTCTGTCTGTCTGTCTGTCTCTCTCTGTCTGTCTGTCTGTCTGTCAGTCTGAGTAATTATCAAACCGAACTCCTCTGGACTTTATCAACGAGTGAATCTAATACTGGTGAGTGCAGCTGATTATATTAACAACCAGCAGTCAGACAACACCTGTTTTCATTTCAGGGATTTATCCATATACATGTACTGTAAATACTCTGTAAATAAACTAGCAAGTTTGTTAAGGAAAAAGATTGGTTTATTTTATAGATACATATACAGTATATACCTTGTTGCCTCTGCTGCAAATCTGAAGCTGTTTATCACTATGTACTTTGATTTATGACAGGTGATAGTTGTGGTAACCCGAAGGCAATAGTGCACACACACTTGTAACTCAGTTTAGTGTCTTTACTGAAAACATGCTCACGACTTATAGCTGGGGTGGAGGATTTGGGGAGAAAATAGCAGTTGGGATAGAGATTCGAATCCAAATACCTCAACCGCTCCACTTGTTCTCTTTGGTCCCTCCCCTATGGTCCCTCCCTGACACGCTCTACACCAACAAAGTTGTGCCAAAGTGAATGGACAGTCCCAACAGCCAATAAGAACAGAGAATTGGAGCCTCGACACTCAACATTGTGAGCTCCAGGGGCATAGCACCAAATTCTGGGCCCCTATACAAAAAGTCCTGATGGGCCCCCTGAAAAGCGGTCTTACAATACACATGTCTCTCTGAGCTAGACAACTCCACAATATTTCATCTGATGAATGACCAAATCATTACTTTTACCGGTGTTTCCCCCATAATATGTCTTAGTCAAGGTGGTCACAGGCCAGGGTCACAGGAGGCGCGGCGCTAAAGCGCCACGGCGAAAATTTTGGGGGTATTTTGCTCAAAGATGCCAATGCGCACTATAGAAATAAATAACTGTTTATTTGAATACAGATGTGCAATTTTGTTTGCTATGTGCAAGTATAATTTTACAGACAGTACAAAACACAATTAAAGAAAACTTCTACTGTTTTGGTGCAATACTATGCAGACACACTAAATACAAATAATAGACCATACACTTGTGTAGGCACATCAAGTGCAAATTAAACTTTTTAAAGTTCCTTTATGGATGGGGGGCTGTGATTATTGTGGACAATAGGCCTACTGTGATGCGATAGCCTATAATTCATTAATGGTTATTATTAGCCTACTTGCTTGATTTCTTTTTAAATACAGGTTGTTTTGGAACATGTCTTTCCCAATTTAAAACATAAAAATAAAGCAGCATTGAAAATTCAGAAAATAAATCTTGTTGGCCTACACTAGCATGCTGTTATACACATAACTCAATAGTTGAAATAATAAATACAATGTGTTTTCCCCTTAAAATTACTAAATGCATTTCAAAGGCAGTAACAGTGTGGCACTTCTGTAAACTTACTGAAAGGTGCCTGGGCCGTCACTCTCATGTATTCATCAGACTTTTCTTTGCGCTGTCTGAGCTGATAGATAGGTTGTGTTGCCACAGTGATGTGGAGTCTTAAACTGTCCTAGCTTTGCCAGCACTTATTTCTGTACAGCTAAATATCCCCATAGAAACATTGCTGCGTTTATTTTCACATTTTTTTTTTATGGGCCCCCCTCTGCCTTGGGCCCCCCCACGACTGTATCACTTTTCTACCCAGTCCGTCGGCCCTGGTGAGCTCTATACTAAGGGTAGGAGGCCCTCTCTCTACGTTAGGACACTGTGTTTTATTACTTTACAAGGCCATTACTGGTCTTTGACCTGCTTATATCACATCTTTATTGTCTTCAGTATGCGCCCTCATCCTACCCGCCCAACTGAGTGGAATGCATTGCATGAATCTGCAGTTTGAACTGAATTTGGAAAACCTGTTTTTTCTCACTGCGTGCCTGTAACCTGGAATAACCTGCAGAACAACCTCAAGCTGACATCATTTCTATCATTTGGCCATTTAAAGGTGCAGTGTGTAATTTGACATCATCAAGTGGTACAATTCTAGATCACAACAGTTCGTCTCTATGGCTCCCATTCAGAGATTCAACAAACAGCCTTCAGGGACATTCCAACTGGAAGTTCTGATGGACACCGTGTAACCGCTGGCTTTCCTAAAAGTAGCTGAATGTAGCTGGATGACGTGTTCAACTATACGCTACTTTGCACACTATCCTTTTCTGAATGAGGCAAGATGAAAACAAAAGGCTGCCCAGGTAGTTTACAAACTAACTTGGCTACTTGTGTATTTAAACACTTTTATTTCTCCATATAGGCATATGGTGATGTTATTTTAGCTTTATTTAGGGTTGTATCTAGATGACAGGCTGACTGAGGCTCCAAACTTGGGAAATGAATTGGGGACCACGGTCAGAGACGAGGTCAGCGGAGGCTAAACACATGCTGATCGAGCAGCTGGGTGGTTTCGGTGGCAGTGGGGAGCTTAGGGAGGGCAATGAAATGAACCGCCTTAGAAAACAGGTCCACAACGGTGAGGATGACTGTGTGGCCTTTAGAGTGAGGAAGACCAGTCACAAAGCGTTGCAGGCCAGCAGGGGGTTGATGGGAGAACTTGGCCAGAGCAGTGTGAGCATGGCCACCAAAAGTGTATCTTCAGGAGGGACAGGGTGCGACTCAAACCAGAGTGACAGGCGAAGCGAGATGTGTAGCCCGCCACCAGAACTTGGGAGCGGAGCGAACTAGGGATGAAAAGACGGTTAGGGGGCCGTTACCTTGATCCTGTTCTGTGGCTTGGGCCTCCCGGATGAGGGACTCTATCTCCCAGGTGACAGCCGCTGCCTTGGGGCAGGAAGGAGAGAGGATAGTGTCAGGAGGAGCCGGTGTGTTCACAGTGTTAAACTGACGAGAAAGGCAGGCAGACAGACAGGCAGGACTCAAACTTATGCTTCCCGGTATTGTAGAATTCATACTTAAACATTTTGGTACAAGTGACCAATAAATGTGTAACAGAACGTTTTGTCATACTTTGACCTTTGTCCTCAGGGTGTAGAAATGGCTGCTGCCAGAAATCTGCCGTCTGAAGATCAGTTCCTGTGCTCCATCTGTCTGGATGTCTTCACTGACCCTGTCACCATCCCATGTGGACACAACTTCTGCAAGAACTGCATCACTGAACACTGGGACACTAATGACCAGTACCTGTGTCCACTGTGTAAAGAGGTTTTCAACACAAGACCTCAGCTTAGAGTCAACACCTTCATCTCTGAGATGGTTGGTCAGTTCAGAGCGTCAGCTCAACAGGAAGCCAGCAGCAGCTCAGAGCAACAAGCTGCAGAACCAGGAGAAGTTCCCTGTGACGTCTGCACTGGAACCAAACTGAAGGCCCTGAAGTCCTGCCTGGATTGTCTGGTCTCCTACTGTGAGACTCACCTGGCGCCTCATCTGACGGCTTCACGTCTGAAGAGACATCAGCTGATCGACCCTGTGGAGAACCTGGAAAGCAGGATGTGTGTGAAGCACGATAAACCTCTGGAGCTGTTCTGTAAGACAGACCAGACATGCGTCTGCATGCTCTGCTCTGTTTTAGACCACAAGACTCATGATGTTGTTCCTCTGAGAGAAGAATATGAAGAACAGAAGGCCGAGCTGGGGAAGACAGAGGCTGAACTTCAGCAGATGATCCAGAAGATACAACTGAAGATTCAGGAGATCGAACACTCGGTCGACCTCGGTAAAGAAGATGCTGACAGAGAGAAAGCAGAAGGTTTTCAGGTCTTCACTTATCTGAAGGAGTCTGTTGAGAAAGGCCTGAATGAGTTCATCAACACGATCGAAGAGAAGCAGAAATCAACAGAAAAACAGGCCGAAGATTTCATCAAAGAGCTGGAAGAAGAAATCTCTGATCTGAAGAAGAGAAAGTCTGAGGTGGAACATCTCTCCCGCTCTGAAGACCAACTCCATCTTCTCCACAGTGTCCAGTCCCTGAAAGCTGCTCCTCCCACCAGGGACTGGACAGAGGTCAGCATCTGTCCATCATCATACGAGGGGACTGTGGTGAGAGCTTTGGCTCAGCTAGAGAAGATACTCAGTGAAGAGATGAATATGCTGTTTGAAGCAGAGCTGGAGAGGGTCCAGCAGTTTGCAGTGGATGTGACTCTTGATCCTGATACAGCACATCCCTGGCTCATCCTGTCTGATGATGGAAAACAAGTGTATACTGGTGATGTGATGACGAATCTCAGTGACAACCCAGAGAGGTTTTCTGAGTATTTAAATGTCTTAGGAAAGCAGAGTTTCTCTTCAGGCAGATTCTACTTTGAGGTTCAGGTCAAAAGGAAGACTGAATGGACTTTAGGAGTGGCCAGAGAGTCGATCGACAGGAAGGGAGAAAACACATTGACCACTCAGAATGGTTACTGGACGATATGGATGGGAAATGGAAATGAATATCAGGCTAATGATGACCCTCCAGTCTGTCTCTCCCTGAAGTCCCCTCCTCAGAAAGTGGGGGTGTTTGTGGATTATGAGGAGGGTCTGGTCTCGTTTTATGACGTAGATGCTGCAGCTCTTATCTACTCCTTCACTGGCTGCTGCTTCACTGAGAAACTCTTCCCCTTCTTCTGTCCCTGTCTTAATGAGGGTGGAAAAAACTCAGCACCTCTGATCATCTGCCCGGTTAGTCAAACTGAGTAGACTGATCCGGGTTTTTGCTGCGTGGAATTCTGGGGCGAAATCTGACGCTCATGGGGTAGTGGGTAGAACTACCACTATTGATTGATTGATTGATTGATTGATTGATTGAATTAATGTTTCCTGGGATATAAACCAACTTTATACATATGGGTGTAATTTGCATGGGGGGATGAAGGGGTGTCAAGCCCCCCCTAAAAAAATATTGGGGGGGGGGGGGGGTTGCCAATGCAATGCCCCCAAATATCTAGATAGGTGGGGGTCTCAATAGGTAGTGGTGTTACTCTGTTGCCAGCCAGATCAGAAAGTCTGGCATTCCTCCAAAATCCTTACAGACAGAATGACCATATCATCAACCCTTCTGCCATTACACTCTCAATGTCTCCCAGTTGAAACCAGTTTCTACCAGCTCTTTGATAAAAGCAGTTCGGAATTTAGATTTATTTTGTTTTTTTTGAGGACCTCATGAAGTGAAATATCTGTTATTGATCCAACTCTTATTGTTTTTTTTTTTAAAGATTATTTTTGGGCATTTTCAAGCTTTATTAGACAGTGCAGAGTTGAAATGGGGAGACAGAGAGAGAGGGGGGGGGATGACCTGCAGTAAAGGTCCACGGGTCGGATTTGAACCCGCGACCACTGCAACGAAGGCCGGAGCCAATATGGTACGCGCTCTATCCACTACGCCACCGGAGCGCCCCAAACTCTTATTGTTTTAATGTCCTACCATTCCTGTACAATTTGACTAAAACGCTTATCATATCTCATATAAAGCAAATTGGACATTGAAAGTTGTTTTTGATACATTTGTAAACATGCAACTCTGCCATTAAATATTAAATGATGAAGCAGCAGCAGTCTGTCTGTTTGTATTTATTGGTGTTTTAAAGCGTTTTGTCCAAAATATTTTACTTAGTTTGATCGTCCGGCCCTTTGCAATAAGGTTCAGACAGACTGAGTGTGATGTTCTAAATACTTTAAAGGAGACGTAAGTGATATTTATTTGTTAATATATGTGTTAAATCATCTCTCTATATTCATACAGCAATCCCTTAAACAGTATACACAGTTCATAACACAGGTCTCTATCCATCTATCTATCTCTCTATCTATCTATCTATCTATCTATCTATCTATCTATCTATCTATCTATCTATCTATCTATCTTAAACAGTATGCACAGTTCATAACACAGGTCTCCCATTCAGCTTTACTGTAATTGCCAGTTAAAATGTTGAGTATCCCGCTCGTTTTTATCCAATCAGGAGACAGAGTGCTATAAAGAGGCGGGGTCTCTGTGCCCGTGAACGATGACTCGCTGCTCTCCATCACGGCACTATCTGATGAAGACGGCTGTGTGTTCATGTGGTGGTGACGTAGGGGTGTGTGTGTGTGTGTGTGTGTGTGTGTGTGTGTGTGTGTGTGTGTGTGTGTGTGTGTGTGTGTGTGTGTGTGTGTTCATGTGGTGGTGACGTAGGGGTGTGTGTGTGTGTGTGTGTTCATGTGGTGGTGACGTAGGGACGAGGGAGGGGACTGCTAACTGCTAGACACTGACAGGAAGTTAGCTTAAAGGGACCAAATCACTTACTGCACCTTTAAAGCTTCATAGGTGAGTTGCTAACATTGTCAATTGTTTGTTTGCTTTTTGGTCTGACAGAGGCGTTGATTGTACCTGGTGTTTTATCGTTAAATACTTTGCATCATTCAAATCAATGAATCTTAAGACTTCCGAAGATACAGTATGTCACATGAGCAGTCAGTCAATGAAACACAGCAGCAATCTATTATCAACATTTAATTGGGACTGAAACTATAAATAAAACGTGAGAAAAACAAAATATTTCAATAGTTCTTATTTATTCATGATTTGGCATTTGGTAATATTGTCAGAAAACAATACATTTTAAGTGCACAATCAGAAGAAGTTCAGAATCCAAGTCCAGCCCTTATTCTTATGTTGATCGGAAACCGTTACAGCAGGCCTCAAATCAAAATAGTCCGTCTGATGTATGAAGAATTTCTCACCATTCGTTTACTACAGTCTTCTCTACTGAACAAGATACAAAGATGCTTTGGCTATTAACAGATTATTCTATAACAATTCAAGTTTCTTTGATTCAAATTTCTTGATTTTGTGTCTATCGAGCACTGAAACCGAACTGAGCTCTACACACCTGTTTTCAAACATGAAACATTTATTTTATGACACTCAAAGAGAAAACAAAGAGACATCTCAAATCAGTGGAAATGATCTCGATTACAACCGTGTACATTGCTCTTTCACCTTGGAACAAAAAGAAATATTACCTGTACACCGTTATTTAATCAATACAAAAGCAAGCAAGTAAGACAGTTAAAGATTGACTGGCTGAGTAAATGAATAACTAAGTAAATGCATATTGGACAAAACAACTCAATCAAAGAATGAATGTTTTAAGAATATCAACCATTGATCCAGCACTAAATGAAAATGAAATGTTCAAAACACAACACAAATTAAAACAGGTTAAAAAAACAGAATGAATCTTCTAATGCAGCAACTAACCATTTTATCATTAGGTCTATAAAACACAAACACAGTGTCCCATTATAATGAAAATATACAATGAAAAACTCAAACATTTTCCGTTTAACATCATAAAAACCAAAAGCAAACAGAACAAATATACACATTTGAGATGTTGGAAACAATATATTTACCTGGTTTTCAGACCAAGAGCGCTGCAGACCATGACTCTTACAGCAACGCTCATACAACAATCATTCTTAATACATTGAAAATCCTTAGACACATATCTTCCACATTAATCAGCGAGATATATTTGTTGCTTATAGATTTGTTCTGTAAAGTTATGAGAGTTGTAAACAATTAGATCAAAATGCAGACGATAGTGCAGTTACTAAAAAGAGTCACTAGATGGCAGGTTCCTTTTATGAACTTTGTTTAAATTTGTTTCCAATTAACTGGTGAAACAAGTTATTGTTACATTTTACATGTTGTAAATAAATTATTTAAATTTGAAAATAAGGCCTTGGTGTGGTACATTGCAAATAACGAGTATGGAGATTATAGATTAGACTTGTGATAAATGGCATAATCAATCAAGTTTTTGGAGAATTGTGACATTCCTAGCTCAAAGCAGGGGGGATGATGATGATGATGATGATTAGATGGCTGGGGGCATTCGTATTGTGCCACTGGAGATGAACTTCTTGGACAAGCGCAAGACCAACAAGACGAAAGCGAAAGTACTTGCCTAGAAGTTTGTCATTCATCAAGTAAAGGTATTAGTTCACTTCAAAGGATATCATAAAGGTTGCCATCATAAAAACAAATAGTATATATACAGTATATATCTGGGTATCATTTATGCCGCGCCCACCACCAAAATCCATTGGAAGCTGCTGTCAATCACAAACTGATGACAGGTTTTTTTCCATTTCTGTTCTACACTCACAGAGACCTTTGCTTGTAAAATCTTCATCTCACGCAAAATGTTAAAGTATGGAATCGTCCTCTCAGTGAAAGTGTGTGTGACGGTAAGTAACACAGCTGGTTCAACAATCATCCTGTCTGAAGATCGGACCAGTGGGAGACGAGGAGAGAAACAACAGCTTCCTGCTAATCTAGAAAGGTTTGATTCCTACTCTGTCCCGAGCTCTGAGGGCTTTGACTCACGGACTCACAGCTGGGATGTCCAGGTTGGAAAACAGTCTAATTTGGGGACTGGGTGTGTTAGCAGAGAGGGTTATATATGGTCTGGATTCTGGAGAATATGGTTCGATGGTTGTAATTACCTGATCGGTCTACTCAGTTTGACTGACCGGACAGATGATCAGAGGTGCTGAGTTTTTACCGCCACCCTTATTACAGGGACTGAAGATTGCAAAGAGTTTCTCAGTGAAGCAGCAGCCGGTAAAGGAGTAGATAAGAGCTGCAGCATCCACGTCATAAAAGGAGACCAGACCCTCCTCATAATCCACAAACACCCCCACCTTCTGAGGAGGAGACTTTAGGGAGAGAAGGACTGGAGGGCCAGCAAGAGCGCTGTACTGATTTTCATTTCTCAAAGAAATTGCCCAGTAACCATCCTCAGGCCTCAGTTTGATTTCTCCCTTCCTGTTGATCGACTCTCTGGCCACTCCTAAAGTCCAGTCAGTCTTCCCTTTGAGCTGAACCTCGTAGTAGAATCTGCCTGAAGAGAAACTCTGCTTTCCTAAGACATACAAATAATCAGAAAACCTTTCTGGGATGTCTGGGAGATTCTTCTTCACATCACCAGTATATACTTGTTTTCCATCACCAGTCAGGATGAGCCAGGGATTTTCTGTATCAGGATCGAGAGTCACATCCACTGCAAACTGCTGGACCCTCTTTAGTTTACCGTCAATGAGCAGCTTCTTCATCTGTTCACTGAGTGTCTCCTCCAGCTGAGCTACAGCTTTCTCCACAGTCCCCTCGTATGATGATGGACGGCTGCTGACCTCTGTCCAGTCCCTGGTGGGTGGAGCAGCTTTCAGGGACTGGACACTCTGGAGAAGATGGAGTTGGTCTTCAGACTGAGAGAGATGTTCCACCTCAGTCCTTCTCTTCATCAGATCAGAGATTTCGTCTTCCAGTTCTTTGATGAAATCTTTGGCCTGTTTTTCTGTTGTTTTCTGCTTCTCTTCGATCTTGTTGATGAACTCATTCAGGCCTTTCTCAACAGACTCCTTCAGAGAAGTGAAGACCTCAACACCTTTTGCTTTCTCTCTGTCTGCGTCTTCTTTACCGAGGTCGACCGACTGTTCGATCTGCTGAATCTTCAGTCGTCTCTTCTGGATCATCTGCTGAAGTTCAGCCTCTGTCTTCCCCAGCTCCGCCTTCTGTTCTTCATATTCTTCTCTCAGAGGAACAAACTCATGAGTCTTGTGGTCTAAAACAGAGCAGAGAAGGCAGACACATGTCTGGTCTGTCTTACAGAACAGCTCCAGAGGTTTATCGTGCTTCACACACATCCTGCCTTCCAGGTTCTCCACAGGGTCGATCAGCTGATGTCTTTTCAGACGTGAAGCCGTCAGATGAGGCTCCAGGTGAGTCTCACAGTAGGAGACCAGACAATCCAGGCAGGACTTCAGGGCCTTCAGTTTGGCTCCAGTGCAGACGTCACAGGGAACTTCTCCTGGTTCTGCAGCTTGTTGCTCTGAGCTGCTGCTGGCTTCCTGTTGAGCTGACTCTCTGAACTGACCAACCATCTCAGAGATGAAGGTGTTGACTCTAAGCTGAGGTCTGGTGTTGAAAACCTCTTTACACAGCGGACAGAGGTACTGGTCATTAACATCCCAGTGTTCATTGATGCAGATTTTGCAGAAGTTGTGTCCACATGGGATGGTGACAGGGTCAGTGAAGACATCCAGACAGATGGAGCACAGGAACTGATCTTCAGACGGCAGATTTCTGGCAGCAGCCATTTCTACACACTGAGGACAAAGGTCAGAGTATTACAAAACGTTCTGTTACACATTTATTGGTCACTTGTGTTTAAATATCAAAGTGTGGTTAATGAAATATTGAGAAGCATGATTTTGAGCTCTATAGATATGGTTCACTTAAAACTTTTTGTAATGGTGGATTTCTATTCTTAAGATATTTTTTTTGGCATTTTCATGCTTTATTGATATTGTAGAGACAGAGTTGAAATGGGGCAGAGAGGGGAATGACATGCAGAGAACGACCGAGGGCTGGAATCGAACGCGGGTCCGCTGCTGGCAGAGGCCCATGGGGGGGACGCCCTACCAACTGAGCTAAGGGCGCCCCCCTTGGATTTCTAATCGAACTACACTCATAAATCATCTGCCATAAAATAAAATACAAATTTTCATAATGTTGTGCTATCCTTTCAGCCCCGAGGTCATATGCCTTGAGAATACTCCCGGTATGCCACCGACCCTAATGGCAGATCAACCCTTCTAGCCCCTCAATGACCTCAGCCATCCTGCGCTGGAAGTGTTCAGGTGCCGAGGCGATACCAAAACATGTGTATACCAGATGAGGATACTCCCAGGCCCACTAAAGGCCCCTGGACGGATCTTATCAACCCCCCGGAGCTTTTGCCACTGGGAAGTTGTTGACGATGATCCCCCATCAGCCTCCAGCTCTGCCTCTACCACAGAGGGCGCGTTAGTCTGATTCAGGAGTTCCTCAATGTGCTCCTTCCACCACCTGACTAAAGGTTACATATTCTGCTCTGCCCTACGGGACTGTCTGTACCTAGCAAGTCCAACTCCTTCTTGGTCAGAAGGCTTTCCTAACCACTGGTGTCTACCACAGTGTTTGAGGGTTACCGCCCCTTAAGGCACCTCACACCTCGAGACCACAGCGCCCCACCGCAGCTTTAGCAATGGAAGTTTAAACATCACACACAGTGGTTGAATGCCCCCAACCTCCAAAGGGAGCCAGAAAAGCTCATGGCAGGCGCAGATGAATATGTGAAGATTTTTTTTTTTTTTTTAGTTTGTGTTTTTTATATTAAGATCACGGCATAGCTGGACAAGAGTTCTTCTGCTTCGTTCCTCTCACTGCATTTAAATGCATTCATTATATTACAGAGAAATATGTCTCTTAAAGAAAAAGAGCTCCAAGCCCATCCCAGAGGACCCTGCATAATATTTTTTATTTTAAATTAATACTTTTATGGAAAATCCATGTGTCCTTCTTCAATAGCTTCTAATTCATCTGACCCAGTGTCTCCAAATTATTTCTTCACACAAAATTCCTCATATTTAGCCTCTTAATTTTCCTCTCAAAGTGCACCAGATTCATGCATTTCACTTTAAAAAGGTGAACAAAAACATTAATGTTGGGTTTCTCTATAAGCTGTTTACAGTCATCCAATTAAAAAACAATTTTCATAAATATTATAAAATGTAGTCTAAAAAACTGCTTTTTTGCTGTCTAGAACAGTTTGCAGGGTGGTGTGGGCGTGGCCAATAACGTTCTGTCAGGGAGCGTTCTCTCAGTCATGTTGCTGAGCAGGTTTAGCCCAGTTCAGACCAAAGCTGAAATTTGTTCTCCGAGGGGGGGCTCACTCTCTCACACTTTGAAAAAGTCATATCCATTGGACTAGACGGGGGATCTGAACGGGTTACCATGGCTGCCATTTCACACGTGTCATCGTGAGAGAAAAAAAGAGCTACAGGTGTTGTCTGACTGCTGGTTGTTGAAACACAGTAAATATAATCAGCTGCACTCACCAGTATGTGATTCACTCGTTGATAAAGTCCAGAGGAGTTCGGTTTGATAATTACTCAGACTGACAGACACAGACACAGAGGGACAGACAGAGAGTTATGTGTCGAACGCAGCAGCCCTGTTGTCTCTCTGAACAAACTTTAAGTTTCGTTTCAGGAAAATGACGTTGAAGCTCTTTCAGCTCCGCCTCCTCGCACGCGCGCGCGCGTGTGCGTGCGTGCGTGTGCGTACGTGTGTGTGTGTGTGGGCGTTTCCTCTATTCAAGTTCACACAAGATAAGATTTGGCAAACGACGGGGTTTTCCAAATAGAGACTATTTTTTTTACACATGTAAAAGTTTTGACTGCAGTTTCCATTTGCCCTTCGTTTACACACACACACACACACACACACACACACACACACACAGACAGACAGACTGACAGACAGACACACACACACACTGGGACCTTTTTTTTAATGTTTTATTTTGCTGCTAACATATCAGCTCACATTCTTGTATCTACTTCTGTCCTACAGTTGTTGTTGAGTCAGAAGAGGAAGTTGAGTTGTGTGTGTGTGTGTGTGTGTGTGTGTGTGTGTGTGTGTGTGTGTGTGTGTGTGTGTGTGCGCCTTTAACAAACCCTCCTCCCTGTGTTATGTGCTGTTATATGCTGAACTCTGGTGGACAAAGGTAGCAAACACATCTGAACTGAGTCAAGCCAAATTTAGTAACTCTAAACCTTCATTTATTGCTTTTGGTAAGGAAACTGACCACTACATCAAAACCATCTATGATATACAAAAAAAAAAACCTATTTAGTTATGCTCTATTTTGATTGTATGTATTTGAATCTCCCCCTGACTAATTTATGTTATATGTATTAATGACTCTTTGTTTCTGTCTGTCTGTGTGTGTCTGTCTCTGGCTGTCTGTCTGTCTGTCTGTCTGTGTGTGCCTGTCTGTCTGTCTGTGTGTCTGTGTGCCTGTCTGTCTCTGGCTGTCAGTCTGTCTGTCTGTCTGTCTGTCTGTCTGTCTGTCTGTCTGTCTGTCTGTCTGTCTTTCTGTGTGCCTGTCTGTCTGTCTGTCTGTGTATATTAATGATATTAATGTATAAAGTTGTGTATTACCTGCAGTGAACCACAGTAAACGGGGTCTTGGCCTTTATCCTATCTATCTATCTATCTATCTATCTATCTATCTATCTATCTATCTATCTATCTATCTATCTATCTATCTATCTATCTATCTATCTATCTATCTATCTATCTATCTATCTATCTCTCTCCCTCCTTCCCTCCCTCCCTCCATCCATCAGAAAAAAAAAAAATCTCCCAGGGGGACATACCCCCGGATCCCCCTAGGAGAGTCAGGATCTCGGCGGGCTACTATTTTCACCCAGCTGGACATTGGAGGCACTAGCGGGAAACACTGGGTGTGTGAATGACATTTAACAATAGGTAATAATTTGGCCAGCGCTATCATTGGAGAGGGCCCCCCTAATGAAATTCCGCTTAGGGCCCCATGAGAGCTTGGGCCGGCTCTGGTTAAAATATACGAATAATTAGGGGCGCGGCCTCTTGAGTGACAGCTAGCTGCCCGCTTGCCCTCACTTCGCCTCGGAGGTATACGTTTGCTAGATGGGCGTATCTCCCCCGACGTCACATCGATGCCCTTTTTCAGTAAGAGGAAATGAGGCGGAGTAAAATCTGACAAGAAGGCGATGCGCGTAGACCAGGACGATTGGATGCAGTTGGAATAACTGAGATCCGCCCGGATACTTTAAAGGGGTAGTTCAGGATTTTAGACATAGGGCCTTATTCCCAAGTTAGCCTTGGTGTTCTTTATCAGTGGAGACAGTTTTCAACACATTTAATTCAGTCCTTCTAGTTGCAGAGTGCGCTCGTGCTAAGCTAGCGCACGGCATCGGGGGGATACCTAGCCTGCTACTAAAACAGTCTTACCCACTCCACAGTACACCCGAGGCCAATCAATTATAACGCCAGACTATCGATGTAAATGTCTGTGTTGATAAAATAATTTTAGAAATAAAACCAACCTCGCATATTGCATTTTGAGGGACTTTATTCCTTGTAGGCTGCGGCAGCGGCGGACTAATACCTAGGTTACAGGCTCTATAATAGTTTGTTTACCTGCTGCTGCCTTACAGACGCAGAGTACAGTGCACAAAGGAGTTGTATTAGCCTATGCAATAAACAAGATATGGCCACGTTTGGAGGACTTAGCAATGCGTCTGCTTTTGAAGACGATTATGAGGAATTTGTTGTATCCAACGAACCATACCTGTACGAGCCGGAATACACTGATGAAGAATTGAGAGGGATGCTCAAAGGGCAGAAAGAGAAAGAGCGTCTGTAGAGACAGCCCCCGCTGGAGCTGCAGCAGAGAACCGGGACAGAATGACGGTAGACTGGTGGCAGTGCAGTTTCAGTTTCTGTCCCACGCTGCTCTGTTTACTTTCTGCTGTAGTGATTCGGTTACACAGCAAAGTAAAAGTCCGCTGCTGCTAAGAAAGTAGTCCCTCAAAATGCGATAATTCATGCGATGCGAGGTTGGTTTTATTACTAAAATTATTCTATCAACACAGACATTTACATCGATAGTCTGGCGTTATAATTGATTGGCCTCGGGTGTACTGTGGAGTGGGTAAGACTGTTTTAGTAGCAGGCTAGGTATCCCCCCCGATGCCGTGCGCTAGCTTAGCACGAGCGCACTCTGCAACTAGAAGGACTGAATTAAATGTGTTGAAAACTGTCTCCAATGATAAAGAACACCAAGGCTAACTTGGGAATAAGGCCCTATGTCTAAAATCCTGAACTACCCCTTTAAAAAAAAGGTGGGAAAACAGGCACTTGTTACAACATGTAGTAGTTGCGTGTGGCACTTTGTAGTTTGGTTTATTTGAAGCTATAGTACTGACGTGATTCCTGTTCTGCGTTTGTACCTTCATGGTTGAATGCACTGAATGGAAGTCGCTTTGGACGAAAGCGTCAGCAAAATAAAATGTAATGTAATGTAAAAATCATTTGTACATAAGTATTCACAGTCTATGCGACCAGGCGAGAGTCCATCTGTGGTTAATTCAGTTGTTTGGACATGATTTGGAAAGGCACACACCTGTCTTTTTTTTTTTTTTTTTTTTTTTTGAATTGAAAATGTTTTTATTTCGAACAAGTAAACAATAAAAGACAAAAAAGCAATAATAAACAATAAAATAAATTAAACAAGTGGACAGTTACAATAAAGTAATATTTACACACAGTGAAAACCACAAATGAAAATAAACTGTCTTACACTTGCTTTACCTGTTCGAAAAGGGGTGAGAAGAAGAAAACTTATTTAATCTCACCCCTTCTCCCTGATTTATATATCTATAATGACTATTGGCTTCCTTATTAGTGATATAATAATATTTCAAAATTAATAATACATATTAATATATATTAGTTTTCAATATGATACAATTTGTTACCAATTGCATATTTATCTAATAATATCGTCGTATTTATCTAATAATATTGTCAAGTAATCTTATAATAATAATAATATCTGATTAAACATTCAATATTATATAAATACCGTCAAATATATACAAATATACATACATGTAAACATATACACTATGTTAATCTTCATCCCTGTACCTTGTGAAAATCAATTCTTTGTATTTTATTTTAAACTGGTCAATGTTTGGACATTCCTTGATCTCCCCACTCAAACTGTTCCATAGTCTCACCCCACATATTGAAATGCAAAACGTTTTCCTGGTCGTACGGACGTTGTTCACTTTGAAATTAAATTTTCCCCTTAAATTATAACCCCCCTCACGATCACTGAATAATTTTTGTATGTTTAAGGGTAATGTCTTTACTGTATGAATCCTAAACCTTATACAATATAATTCAACGTGCGTGAAAATATTCCTAATTTATGTTGTAAACTTCCGTCTCTTCCGGAAGCTTTGATGACTTGTAACTTCTGTCGTGTTTAGTCTGATCTTCTTGCTCTTCACAATAAAAGCAAAATGTAACGTGAGTTTGTTTGTTGTCTTTCTTAGGTCGGGACAACTGAGATTATTAAACTGAAAGAAACAGTATACTGTATAGCCACTAATTTTATGAACACAGCAGTCTATTAAAAAAAAATGGTCCTTTTAAGTTTTTTGTAGCCTAAGCCTTCTATCTATAACTAACTAACTTGTTTTTTTAACCTTAAAAAAATATATATTTTATTTTTATTTTTTCTTATTTGCTTTCCTAATGTCTATTCTATACTTGATGTGTTTTAATCTTGATGTGTTTGATGCCCCTGTTAAGCACTTTGAATGGCCTGTGTGTGTGTCGTGGGAGGGGGGGGGGGGGGTGTGTTTTAAAGGGGCACTGTGTAATATGACATCATCAAGAAATTTCTAGAAAGTTCTAGAATGCAATGCTCCCTGGGTAACCCCAACCCTTTAGAATAATAACAGAAGCTACAGTGGCCTTCAGGGACAAGAACAATTCTAAATTCTAAACAATGCACCTGATGACATTCCAACCAACATGGATGCCTCCATAAGACCTGCCTGCTCAATGTACAAAATGTAATATTAATATTTGTAATTCTCCGCTCGGGAGGATAATTCAGATTATTGGCAGAGGTGATTTTACACCAATGAGGACATGTTTATGAATGGGGATATTGATTTTAGCTAATAAATTACTTAAAATGTTACACAGTGTCCCTTTAAGCACTTGTCTTTGTGTTACATTTACTTGTATGAAAAGTGCTCTATAAATCAAGTTTGATTGATTGATATTTGTGCCTGTTGGAATCCAGTCCAGCAGAGGGCAGCACGAGCCCAATGATGGAGAGGGAGTGGAGTTGAAGCATGAGTGTGTGTGTGTGTGTGTGTGTGTGTGTGTGTGTGTGTGTGTGTGTGTGTGTGTGTGTGTGTGTGTGTGTGTGTGTATCTTTGTGTGTGTCTGATTGTTATCACACCAAGATCTGATGGAGTTTCGTGATGTAGTGGTTAGTGTTTTTTTTACTATGTGTTATTGATTGATTGATTGATTGATTGATTGATTGATTGATTGATTGATTGATTTATATTTATTTCGTCCATGCTGGATGTCTTCCAACAAAACTCATTTCAACATTCTCACATGTACAATCCATAAAACCATGAGGAAGAGGAGGCAGGGTGAAGAAGATCTTATGTTTCCTGCCCCCTCAAAACAAACAAAAAGAAAAACACTCTACATGTCAACTCATGTCAGAGCATGACGATAATAAATGAAACAAAATAGAAACCAAAACATCAATCTGAAACTGATTCCAAAACAAAGCAAACCATGATCACAACCATCAATATAGAAATCATAAATTTTTCTTTCTATATTATATATAATAATATACAATATTTTTATTTCTATAAGTGCTCATACAAATTCATAAAGTTATAAAGTATGGAATAAAAAAATAATATATATATAGACCTACAGTATTTTTACATTTTAGGGATTTAAAGTAGTATACAAATTAATATGAAATTATTCAGGTATCCTATTCTTATAATACATTTCTGTTTGCCAGACATACAAGTATACATTATATATGTAGTATATTTTATTTAAATTAATAAATATTCATGTTTATCCTATTTAATTTCTGTTTTCTCTGCTCATTTTATATTATCCTTGTGATTGTGTTTATTGTGTTCGCTTGTCATCACTGTAAATGAGGGAAACACTTCAGTGTCCTTCTAGTGAAAATAAATGTTATTGATTGATTGATTGATTGATTGATTGATTGATTGATTGATTGATTGATTGATTGATTGATTGATTGATTGATTCTTTCCCTGTGTTCCAATCCCCATACTTCCCTACTATTTAGTATGCCAGAAAAAGATTTAGGATGTCCCAATACATGCACGTCAATTGCAGTATGCTGAAAATACATAAATGCCCCACTAACTCCAATTGCATTTTGGAGTATTCGTCTTTATTCTTGAAATTTCTCGACATAAAAATAAAATCTTCCTTATCTGATTTTTTTTTCTCTCTCCTGTCCTGTGGCCCTAAAACTCTTCTGTACTTTAGTATGTAGTGTAGTAAAAAGACTAAAACTCTTCTGTACTTTAATATGTAGTGTAGTAAAAAGACTAAAACTCTTCTGTACTTTAGTGTGTAGTGTAGTAAAAAGACTAAAACTCTTCTGTACTTTAGTATGTAGTGTAGTAAAAAGACTAAAACTCTTCTGTACTATGTAGTGTAGTAAAAAGACTAAAACTCTTCTGTACTTTAGTATGTAGTGTAGTAAAAAGACTAAAACTCTTCTGTACTTTAGTATGTAGTGTAGTAAAAAGACTAAAACTCGTCTGTACTTTAGTATGTAGTGTAGTAAAAAGAAAGAGTATGTGATTTGGAACGCAAGGCTTCTGTATTGCGTGACAGCGACCGTTGTGCTTTTACTTTGAAATCTGTGAACCCTGATTTCGTGTTGTCATCCGGGTGTGGAAGCTGAGGATAGAAAGCATCCTCCTCTGTATCTAGGCCGTTAGTTTCAGTCGATACAATGATAAAAAGACGCTTAAAAACCACACTATCATTATCTTTAATAAATGTTATTGTATTACCATTAAGTGTGAATTAAGCTCCAGGGGAAAAGGGGCGGGTCGCGATGGTGGATTTGGCCGCGAATGGTGCAGTGTCCCCGGCGCACTGTGGCTCGGGGACTACCGCTAAGAAATCGTCGAAAAAGTCTCGCACACGGAGAGGCAAACGAGGCAAGAGGAGACGGAATAAAAAGCCCAACAGGAATGTCAAAACACCGCCACCGTATTTTCCACCCGAGGTACGTATTTAGGCAAGATAGATAGATAGATAGATAGATAGATAGATAGATAGATAGATAGATAGATAGATAGATAGATAGATAGATAGATAGATAGATAGATAGATAGATAGATAGATAGATAGATAGATAGATAGATAGATAGATAGATAGATAGATAGATAGATAGATAGATAGATAGATAGATAGATAGATAGATAGATAGATAGATAGATAGATAGATAGATAGATAGATAGGCAAGGCAAGGCAAGTTTATTTCTATAGCACAATTCAGACACAAGGCCATTCAAAGTGCTTTACAGGGGCAAGATTAAAATACATAATACACATTAGAAAAGCGAATGAATAGAAATACAACATTTAAAAGCGATTGAATAGATATAGAACATTTAAATTAAATAAAAATGACAGGTTTATTTTTGTATTCGCTTTCCCTAATGTCATATTCTACACTCGATGTATTTTATTCTTGGTGTATGTTATGCCCCCTGTAAAGCACTTTGAATGGCCTTGTGTCTGAATTGTGCTATAGAAATAAACTTACCTTGCCTAGAGATCACGTTCATAAGCCAGGGGGATTTATTTACGCTGTTGTGCTGAAGTTTGCATGCCTGTCAGAAACTGCATGGGTTACTTTTTTGCTATTTGTTATTCAATATTTCAGAAAACCTTACACATCGTAGGCTACTAGCAAATTACATTTCTCACTGATATACAATTAGAAAGCTGAGCAAAACAGTCAGTTGTAGGCTACAGTGCAACATGAATAAAAATGCGGAAATGTAAGTCATAACAAAAAAATTACATACAATATATATAGATACAATAAGATAGGCTATTGATAAATTATACATGTTTGTCGGGGGTCAGATTAAATGAAAGTCCAGGTAGGCACTCATAAAGATAGGGTGCGTTTGATTTGTTGATCGGGTCAGTTTAGAAGAGTCAAAGAAAATTGAAATCATTTTTTAGAGAAAGTTGTGAAACGGGGGGTGGTTGATGGTTGATGGTTGATAGTTGAATGCACCTCGGCTGTAGCATAAACTAGCAGACATTGTATTGCAGTGATTACTATGGCAACATTCAGTTTAAAATGTTATACATATTATTTATTGAGTAAATAAAATGAGGTTTAATACACACACACACACACACACACACACACACACACACACACACACACACACACACACACACACACACACACACACACACACACATCCAGCCCGCAAGTCGTGCTTCAACAAACGCACAATACTGTAAATCAAAATGTACACAATAGACATTTAGTTTACACCACAACAGCTAATCTGTGTATATATATCTATAACACGGAATAAAGATGAATATAATGTGCGTTAGATCTTATTAAAGGAGCCCCCATACCTTCACTCCAGTCAGAATACGTCACACAAACTCCGCTCAAATTTCTGACAATTTAACTTAAAACTGTACAAAACGTTCGGATTAAACGGTTATAGAAGTTGATTAAGTATATTTTCTGAAGCGGTGTAGAGTAATGAACACTTCGGCTCATGATACAACAACACAAAGACTATCTTCCCGGTATTTTTAGTTCATTGTGATGTGTGTTGCTTAGGCTATCGCAGACGTCACAGAAAACTGCACTCAAATTTCTGACAATTTAACTTTGAACTGTACAAAAGGTTAGGAATAAACGATGATATAAGTTGATTAAGTATGTTTTCTGAATCGGTGAAAACAAATGAACACTTCGGCTTATGATACAATAACAACAAGCAGCGTTACCTTGACTGTTTTTCTAGGTATTTTTAATTCATTGTGATGTGTGTTGCTTAGGCTATAGCAGACGTCACACAAAACTCCACTCAAAAATCGGACAATTTAACTTTAAACTGTACAAAACGTTTGGATTAAACGGTTTTAGAAATTGACCAAGTATATTTTCTGAATCACTGATAACTAATGTATATCTCGGCATATTCTTAATCAACCGTAAAGCAGCGTTTACGTCACTATTTTTGAGTTTAGCTGCGAGACCTGATACAGAAATCCCCTACCGTCAGTAACCGCTGTTCTCTTGCTTTGGAGATGACGTCACGCCAAACGCCACTCAAATATTTGACAGTTGAGCATTAAATTGTTTTAAAAGTTCACACACAGTATTAAGAGGAATTTGATCGACTATAAAATCTCCAATAAAAATGATTAATTTAAACTTTGTCATTAAAAATAATTGCTTCGTTGTTTAAAAAAAAAACAATATTGAGATTCATTTTTTTTTTTTTTTTTTTTTTTTTTTTTATAATAACCAACAACATTTACAAACATCTAAAAGGCACTTCACATTTATTTTCATGTTATACAAAACTTAGCGAGGGCAACACATATTTAACAGAAAAGATTCAGGGTGTGTAGGCTATTGAAGTTTGCCAGGTACACGTTTTGGCCACATTGTGTATAACGTGTTTTTGACTTTTTTATTAAATTGTTTTAACGTTTAATTTGCATTTCTTGAGCGAAAAGTGCCATAGAAATACAGTTTATTGTTGTTATTAATTATTATACATATATAAAGTTTGGGCCACATTGTGCATACAGTGTTTTGGACTTTTCCTAATAGCTGCTCACTCCTCTGTTTCCAGGCTGAAGAAGGAAACATCGAGTACAAGGTAACGAAACATCACAAATCATAATGCAAAATAAACTGGATTTATTTATCCATTTTCCAGTTTAAATATTGGGATACATTTATTTTCAAATTAAAGGTGGAGTCAAAATCAGTGAATATATCTCTACACATTCTGCTATCTGTCCGTACTGTGTGTGCGCTGCAAAAAATCTGGTGTTAATACACAGCCTAGGCTCTGTAAACTGGTCTGTAAACAAACTAATGTAAACTGTACAAAAGGTTAGGAATACCATAGCTAGCAACATACCCATGACACAATGCACACAGTACAGACAGGTAGCGGATCATCCTTGTCTATATAAAACGGACTATTATTTAAATTTAAAATTTAATTCTTATTATTATTATTTATTTTAATTATGTTTTATTTGTATTAATATTTTTTATTATTATTTTTATATTTTATTTAT
>NC_137235.1:264598-267098 GCF_949987685.1 Ammodytes marinus | reverse complement strand
CCCGGGTCTGCTGTGAAGAGGACAGACAGACAGACAGACAGAGAGGGGAATGACATGCAGAGAACGACCCGGGCTGGATTCTAACTCGGGTCTGCTGTGAAGAGGACTGAGACTCTATGGAGGGGGGGGGGGGGGGGGGGGGGGGGTGAGGGGTTAGCAGCCTTGACTAGAAGGTACTGAAAGATTGTTATCCTGATTTCCGTTCGTTTCCATTCGTTGATATAATAAACAATGGAGAAAAAATTGCATTACATTGTAGGTGTGATGTATACAGGCAGCTTTTTGGGCTTTTTGCTTAAAGACCTACTTCACCGGTGGGAATATGAAGGTGTGTTGAACTCTGAGATCCTATGAAGTATAAATGTGCAAACATTTTAGAAGTCGGTTCATCCTAGCCTGAGAAAAGGCAGAAAGAGTGTTTTATGGTCTCACTGTCTAACCCTTCATTTTACTAGTGTGACATCACACATGGTAAAATGTAGGGTTAGGATTAACAGGACAGCTGGGCCAAGGGAAGACTGAGGGAAGAAAAACCTAATTCATTATATTATAATAGCTGTTTTATAATGATAGAACGCCGGTTCCGTATGGGGGAAGTATTCCTTTAACCTGCATGATCTTCAAATGGCACAAAATATACATAAATATACAGAATATAACATGTACCCGGTGTTTGAAACGGTTTTAAAAAATAACTTTTCGGGTAACACTTTACAATAGGGGTACAATACTTTACATTTCTGTTAGTGCTTTTATTTTTTAACTTTATTTCTACAGGTAAATCCCATTGAGACCGAAGACTCTTTTTCAAGGGAGACCTGTTTTCCTTTCCGACGTTAGCTTTCACACACACATTCATACACCGATAACAGCAGGCTAACTATCCACATTCACACGAGGCAAGGTGGGTGAAGTGTCTTGCCCAAGGACACAACAACCATGACACAAGTGGCAGGGCGGGGGGGGATCGAACCTCCAACCCTTAGATCATTGGCCGACCCGCTCTACCAACTGAGACACAGTCGCCCTTTCGCTTATTAAGCTTACCTAATGCTTAATAAACATTAACTAAGCAGTATGCCTAATTAATACTCAAAGGTGCTCCGAGGAACTTTCAGTGTGTGTTAATTCTAGCGCCCCCCTTTGGACAAAAGCGGTAGTGTTTTTACCACGCCAGCTGTTGTTCCTGGGTGAGCGTATACCCATGATAAATGCATCAAGAAAAACTATATAAAAAATAGCATTCTTTGCACTGATGGTCTCGTTTGCTGTTACATGTAATTTATGATCATCAGAGGGAAAATTAGACTGTTTCAGAAATGTTTAAAAGTTCCTCGTAGCACCTTTAACTAAATAACAGTTATTTATTTGTGTACCCTTATTGTAGAGTGTTACCTATTTTTTCGTGGTCTTTTCAGAGGTCCTGTGCAATTGTAAAAAGCTAAATATCGAATGTATTTTCTTCCATTGATTCTGTGAAGCATTTTGAAGTTGCTAACTGTTGCTAACTTTGCACTCTGCGTGTGTATGGTTGTGCATGTGTGTCGCTGTCAAGGCCTTTGCACACCGGGCGCGACGCGGATATACGGCACCAAAAAGCAAATATTTTGGAAGGTGAGTTTTGTCGCGTCTCACTTTAAGAAGCGACGTCCCAGGAAAATGTAACTCAGTTCGAAAAAATAAAAGCCGCAAATTTGCGAAGCGAAATTACGGCGCTGACGTGGAAGCTCGTATTGACTCTGTATTACGTTCGGTAATTAATAATAACGTGTGAATTAATCGGACGAATAAAACCGCGCCCGGTGTGCAAAGGCCTTTAGACAGTTAAGTTGGTTTATCACTTGGTTTTAAGTGACCGTCCCTCATGCTACGAAATAAACTGTTACAGTAAAAAATTTGTGTGTGTGTGTGTGTGTATGTGCCTGTTTCTATCTGTGTGTGTGTGTGTGTGTGTATGTGTGTGTGTGTGTGTGTGTGTGTGCCTGTTTCTATCTATGTGTGTGTGTGTGTATGTGTGTGTGTGTGTGTGTGTGTGTGTGTGTGCGCCTGTCTCTATGTGTGTGTGTGTGTGTGTGTGTGTGTGTGTGTGTGTGTGTGTGTGTGCCTGTCCATGCAAAAAGGAATCTGATCAAGAAAATTTATAAAATGTAAAACCAAATTAAAAATAAACATCCTAAATTCTTCCAGCTTTCACACACACACACACACACACACACACACACACACACACACACACACACACACACACACACACACACACACACTGATAACTCAAAAACAAAGAAATTACCCGGTGAAACTTAATCTTTAATATGGAGCCCTCAGAAAAACATACAAAATGTTCAGTTTTTGCATAAGTTACAAATCTTGTGCTGAAATAAATAAATAAAAAATAATAATAAATTAAAATGTTGGGACTTTTGGGGCTGCATACTACGATAGAGAATTAAGGAAAATTAAATTAACAAAGGATAAACTTATACTGTTATATGGTAAATGG
>NC_137235.1:254598-257098 GCF_949987685.1 Ammodytes marinus | reverse complement strand
CAGAGACGCGTCCAGCAGCAGAACTAAGGGGTTGAACTGGACTCGCATGCTGTGGTTAGTCCGCTCTGATTCTGCCTTATGGAGGATGGACCGCTTACCCTGAACACAGGGGCACAATAACAAACCATTTAGACACAAAGCTACGCACTACAGCTTTAACTAAACGTATTTAAGGCTGTTGTTAAGAGTTTGAAGTTGGACTCCATCGGAAATTGTGAATGTTTTTAGTTAAGAATCTTATTTTTATGTTTTACAACTGTATTTAATATCGAACTTGTATTTTGCTTTGTGTTTTATGTGTAACTGTGTTCTGCTGTCCATCTTGGCCAGGTCTCTCTTGTAAAAGAGATTTTGATCTCAATGAGACTAACCTGGTTAAATAAAGGATAAATAAAATAAAAAATAAAAAAAGGCTATAATGTGAATAAGAAATCATTTAGACACAAAGCTACGCACTATAGCTTTATCTATAATGTATGTCGACAAACACCTAATCACCTCATAAAGTTTTTGAAGAAAAACGCTTCAAAAAAGGGTTAAGAAAACCCTAAACTGTAGGTACAACGAGAAATAATTTAGACACAAAGTTATGCACTATAGCTTTAAATATAATGTATGTCCACAAAGAAAGAAAAAGAAGGCCTTTTCTAATGTGAAATAATTTTAATCGTTTAGACAAAAAGTTACGCACTAAAGCTATAACCGAAAACGAAAGAAACTTAAATTACTCTGACTTATGGAAAATGGACCTCTTACCCTAAACACAAGGGCACAATAATAAACCATTTAGACACAAAGCTACGCACTATAGCTTTATCTATAATGTATGTCGACAATCACCTAATCACCTATTAAAGTTATTGAAGAAAAACGCTTAAAAAAGGTTAAGAAAGGTTAAGAAAACCCTAAACTGAGGGTACAATAACAAACCATTTAGACAAAAAGCTACGCACTACAGCTTTAA
Source organism: Ammodytes marinus (assembly GCF_949987685.1). Taxonomy (NCBI): domain Eukaryota; kingdom Metazoa; phylum Chordata; class Actinopteri; order Uranoscopiformes; family Ammodytidae; genus Ammodytes; species Ammodytes marinus. The sequence continues at coordinate 256,134 of NC_137235.1, read as the reverse complement.
CTATAATCCATGTTGACGATCACCTATTAAAGCTATTGAAGAAAACCGCCCCAAGGAACAACAGCTGGCGTGGTAAAAGCACTACCGCTTTTGTCCAAAGGGGGGCGCTAGAATGAACACACACTAGAAAGTTCCTCGTAGATACTTTAAAGGTGCTCTGAGGAACTTTTAAATATTTCTGAAACAGTCTCATTTTTCACTCTGATGATCATAAATTACATGTAACAGCAAACGAGACCATCAGTGCAAAGAATTATATTTTGATATAGTTTTTCTTAAAGGGGCACTGTGTAATATGACATCATCAACAAAGTTCTAGAATGCAACGCTCCCAGGGTAACCCCACTCCTTTTGAATAATAACAGAAGCTACAGTGGCCTTCAAGGACAAGAACAATTCTAAATTCTAAACAATGCACCTGATGACATTTCAAAAACATGGACGCCTCCATAAGACTTGCCTGCTCAATGTACAAAATGTAATATTAATATTTGTAATTCTCCGCTCAGGAGGATAATTCAGATTATTGGCAGAGGTAATTTTACACCAATGAGGACATATTTATGAATGAGGATATTGATTTTAGCTAATAAATTACTTAAAATGTTACACAGTGTCCCTTTAATGCTTCTAAATGTAGAACTATTCCTTTAAGACTCACGTGGGCCAGTGTGACTTGTCCTGTGATCTCCGGCGGTCGCATGTTGATGACATCATCGGCGGAGGGGTAAGGGGGGGGCGGGTAGGGCGGGAAATCCTCCGTGAAGTCTTTAGTCTCCAAGGCAACCGGACACACTTCCTCCTCCTCCCTCTGGCCGAGGCTTTCAGAGAGCTGGTCAGAGTCGACTCGGGAAGCTACATCTGGAAACAAGGGAAATACAACTGTAAATGTCAAATGTCTGTTTGAGGTAAGAGTAGCTACGTTTCATTTATAATTCGGGAAACAAACTCCATGGAACTCTCATTTGTAGGTTTGGCTCTTCCATTCCGGACATAATTGATTGGCGGACACCTGTGTCAAACGTAGGGCTGAGCCAACGTCGATGCAGACTCGATGATCGAGGGCTTTATAACCCACTCACACTCGAGGCTCTGTGGTTTGGGATGACACTCAATATGGCGGGCCCTCCTCGTGAACGCGCAAACGGAGGGATAGTGGATAGGGATAGGGTGTAGGGGGTGGATCTAGATTGGGCCTGGGTGTGCGGTATATTCTTAGGTTGTCTCCGGACAGATTTCTGCCGGTCCAATCAGCGAACAGAAGGAGTGGCTCAGAAGTCGGCGCATGACATGATTGGTTGGCAGATCCAGAGTGGCACTGGGCAGATCCAATAGTTTTAAATTTCAACAGACACCCGCCTTCAAGTGAGTTAACGTTTGTCAATTGAGCGATTCCAGACCTTCTGTACAAATGAAATGAAGTACGATGGTCTGGTAGGACCAGGCTAACCCCCCCTCCCCACCCCCCCCGTCCCCCAAAACAATTGCAAGTCAAAAAATCAAATACATTTCAAGCATTTTTTCCCAAAACTTTTC
>NC_137235.1:247098-249598 GCF_949987685.1 Ammodytes marinus | reverse complement strand
AATAAGTTTATACTTCTTCCTACTCCTTTCTAGGCTCAAGTCAATGCTGGTTTATCGAATATACAGCTCTGGAAAACATTAAGAGACCAGTCCGGGTTTTTCTTAAATCTTATGGAAAATGCTCTAAATGACATATTTTTATTGTGAATTTGGTAGAAATGTTGTCAGTAGTTTATATTATAAAACCAAAATGTTCATTCTACTCAAACATATGCCTATAAATAGTCAAACGAGAGACAGTGAACATTTGGAGTGGTCTCTTAATTTTTTTTCCAGAGCTGTATTTTGTATATTCTCCGCAGCAAGAATCATCACCAGAACCCCCTCCTCCCACCACATCACCCCTGTCCTGCACCAGCTTCATTGGCTCCCGGTTCACTTCCGCATTCAATTCAAGGTCCTCCTCCATACATTCAAAGCCATCCATAACCTTGCCCCCCCATACCTAACAGACCTCATCCAAATTGCCACTCCCTCCCGTGCACTCCGCTCCTCCTCCTCTGTTCACCTCACTGTCCCCTCTGCCCGTCTCAAGACGATGGGGAGCAGAGCCTTAAGCCGCTCTGCTTCCCTGCTCTGGAATGCACTACCCCCCGACATCCGCAACACTGAATCCATAACCCAGTTCAAAGCCAAACTCAAAACCCACCTTTTTAAATCTGCATACCCCCCCTGATCCTGCCTTCCTCATCACCTCACCACCCTATTGTGTATTTATTTTAAACTGTTTTTAATTCTGTTTGTGTACCTTGCTTTTAAACAGTATATGTTATTGAATTCTTTGAATGTAAGGCGACCTTGAGAGCCTTTGAAAGGCGCCTCGAAATAAAATTTATTATTATTATTATTATATTGACCGGCCCACATCGGACTCACCTTTCCTGGGAAGGTGCCGGTGCTGTATGGGGGTCTAGAGATGGTGCCAGCGCCGGACGGTTTGGGTTTACTGGGAATGGGTGGAGCCGCCATTTTGGAAACACCTTTACCTGAAGTCTAAAGGGGGAAAAATGTATGAGAATTAGAATTAACATTTCTTATTATCATGACATATATTAGCACACACACACACGCAGGCAGGAACACACACACACACACACACACACACACACACACACACACACACACACACACACACACACACACACACACACACACACACTCACACACTCACATTATCATAACATACAGATACAATATCTCCACTGTCTACATAGAAGTTTACAGAGCCACACACACACACCCACAAACACAAACACACACACATGCTCATACACACACACACACACACATGCTCATACACACACACACACACACACACACACACACACACACACACACACACACACACACCTGTCTACATAGCAGTTTACAGAGCCTAGGCTGTGAATTAACACTGTTTTTTTGTGGAAAAATGTGAACGTCGATTTGTACCTGATTCTCTGTGATTTGATTGGCCCGTGCGGGAACAGGGGGCGGGACATCCGACAGCATCTTACCACCTACAAGAGGAGGGAGCATCACGTGAGTTTGGGACAAATTGACAAACATCCTTATAATTATTTTTTAACGTTTATTTATACAGGTAAATCCCATTGAGACCGGAGACTCTTTTGCAAGGGAGACCTGTTCTGTTCCCATTCACACGTTACCATTCACACACACATTCATACTGGGGGCGGCAGTGGCGAAGTGGGTAGGGAGTTCGCCTCTGGTGTGCAGGGTCGGAGGTTCGATCCCCCGTCTCCCCGCCACATGTCGAAGTGTCCCTGGGCAAAGAGACACTGAACCCCGAATTGCTCCCGATAGTTAGTGTGGTAGCTGCTGCTATCGGTGTATGAATGTGTGTGTGACTGGGTGAATGTGTACAAAAACGATGTAAAGCGCTTTGGGTCTGTGATAAACGGAGATATAGCGCCATACAAGTCCATTTACCATTACCATCACACACCGATAGCAGCAGGCTAACTATCGACATTCACACGAGGCAAGGTGGGTGAAGTGTCTTGCCCAAGGACACAAGTGGCAGGGCGGGGATCGAACCGCTGTTTTTGTGAAATAAATTTAGTTTCTCTGTGCAAAGTGGAATTATCTTAGAATATATGTAATATATATATAATTATATAATGCAAATCTTAGAAAAAATAAAAATAATTAAATATCGTCCTGACGTACCGTAGTTGCGTGGCAGGGTGGAGGCGTGCCGGGAACCTCCGCTCCACTCAGAGGATTTGGACGTGACGAAACCTGTTGACAGAAGAGATAGGCTTTACACATTCCCACTGGTGAAAAGGTTTTCGGGCCTTGGAGTCTGTCTAATGTTTTCTAAATATTATCTATTTACTATGTCTGATAGTGCACTTGTTATTTGTTATATTTGTTTTATTTTTTTTCTCTATCCATCCATCCATCCATCCATCCATCCATCCATCCATCCATCCATCCATCCATCCATCCATCCATCCATCCGTCCACCCCCTACCTGAGGCAGGTTTTGCGGGCC
>NC_137235.1:234598-239598 GCF_949987685.1 Ammodytes marinus | reverse complement strand
TGTGACAACCAACCCGTGTGACAATTTACCCCATTCTCCCCTACTGTTATGCCAACAATCAAAGATGTCTTCCAATGCCTTTTTATTGTGAAAAAAATTATGAAAATAATTCATGATTCGATAGCCGCAATTGAATCATGATTTTTTTTCTTAATTTTTTTCGTCCGGTTTCTTGACACTCGAACCAAAAGTGTTCTACAGATTTTTTTTTTGTAATACTCCTTTAAGTTAAAAAAACCTCATCTGAGCTCACAAACACACACACACACACACACACACACACACACACACACACACACACGCTCCCCCCACCCCACACACACACACACCCCTCCCCCACCACACACACCCACCCTCCCACCGCCCCACACACACACACACCCTCACCCCCCCCTTCCCTCCCCCCACAAACACACTCACCTGAGTTCCTGCAGAGCTCAGCCAGGTAGCAGTTGGTCTCTCCCGGCTCTTTGCAGATTTCAACCACGTCTCTGCACAGCGTCTCCACGGTAACGGGAACCTCGGTAACGTACTGGTCGCTGTTGCTAAGGTACACGGTTAAGAACATCTAAAAAAAAACGCACAAAAAAAATAATATTAATTAATTTTTTTTATTAATTGGAAATTCTCAGTTGTTCTTTTAAAGGAGCAGTGTGTAACTTTGTGTGTGTCAGAGAAGTGAAACATTTTCTACGGTATAAATTCTCATAACTGAATAAACAAACTTTCCTCACAGGAAAATGTAGATCCCTGGAACACTGTTTGAAGTTAGAAAGCTTCCTGAAAAGTTACTGTTTCACTGTTGTTGTTGTTTACAGCAGCAGGGCCCACAGTTTGGTTTACAAACATATTCTAGTCTTACGTTTGGTTCCAGGTTCCTCAAAATAATTTAGATTTATGATGATAGAATTATTCAATACTAAGAATTACATGTAGAGAAAATATGTTTAGTAAACTAACTGCAGGCTCTGAGAATGTAAACAAACCCCCCTCCTCTGAAACTACACACTGACCCTTTTAAATGAAAAAGTCCAATTCTTCCATTGAGTGGAGGTCAATGTAAATAGCCCAGGGTGAGGGTTGACTTATGGGGTTATGAAAATCTATTTCTCTTCCTCCTATAATCAAATCCTTTGGTGCGAAAAATTTGAATATCATGCAAAAGTTCATTTATTTCAGTAATTCAACTTAAAAGGTGAAACTAAAATATTATATAGACTAATTAGATGCAGAGTGAGATATCTCAAGCCTTTATTTGTTATAATTTTGGTTATTATCGCTTACAGCTTATGAAAACCCCACATTCAAAATCTCAGAAAATTTGAATATTACATGAAATCAATAAAAAAAGGGATTTTAAATACAGAAATGTCAGCCCTCTATAAAGTATAATCATCCATATGTACTCAGTACTTGCTCTGGGCTCCTTTTGCATGAATTATTGCCTCAATTCCAATTCATTTTCCATGATATTCTAATAATATGAGTTTCACCTGTAGTTGTAGGGCTAGGTGGGGTAAGTTTCCTGCGTGTAAGACTTTCCTAGTGGGAGATAGCGACCCTAGCTTCACTGTTGTTGTTGTTTACAGCAGCAGGGCCCACAGTTTGGCTTGTACAGTAGTGTGTGTGTGTGTGTGTGTGTGTGTGTGTGCGTGTGTTTGTGCGTGGATATGTGTGTGTGTGTGTATCTTCACCTTCATGTACTATTTCAGACCTAAATAGATATTTCTGGATATTCTGAAACTCCCATGATGCAATGGGCCATCTGCTACTCCAGCAGGGTGCCTGCCAACCTGCAGTGTGTGTGTGTGTGTGTGTGAGAGTGTGTGTGTGTGAGTGTGTGTGAGTGTGTGTGTGTGTGTGAGTGTGTGTGTGTGTGTGTGTGTGTGTGTGTGTGTGTATGTGTGTGTGTGTGTGTGTGTATGTGTATTTATGTAAGTATGTGTGTGTATGTGATTGTGTGTGTGTGTGTGTGTGTGTGTGTATTTGTTTGTATGTGTGTGTGTGTGTGTGTATGTGTGTGTGTGTGTGTGTGTGTGTGTGTGTGTGTGTGTGTGTGTGTGTGTGTGTGTGTGTGTGCAGTGTTTTCTAACCTTTGTTTATCCTTGTCCATTGTGTGGGACAAAGTAAGTAAATCATTAAAATTACATTAAATTTTAAATGAAAATCAAATAAAAGGCAGGTTGTGTTTCATATAAATATTCACTGATTCACTGATCTAGCTATGATGGGCCCCCTCTGTTTACATACCAGTTTACAGAGCCTAGGCTGTGTATTAACACTGGATTGTTTTGTTCAGCACACACACAGTACAGACAGGTAGCGGATCATGAGGAGATATTCACTGATTTTGACAACAAGCGTTCTCCAGAATCACTGACTGCACCTTTAAAGATTCAAGATTCAAGATTCAAGATTCAAGGATTTTATTGTCATTGTAGCACAACGAAATTCAGTTTGGCACTCTCCAGCAACAATATCTAAAAATGACAAAACAAGACAATTGACAAATCAAACGATGACACAACAACAAAGACCAAATGACAAAAATGGTTTAAAAATAAATATATAAATAGTGATATGTAGATTTAAAAATTTAGAAATTATCCCTATACATATTGTGCCATATATGCAATTCATATGAAGATAAAAAAAAAATTATAATGATTAAAAATGTAGATGTGCGTGTTGTTCTTAATGCTTTGTTAGGGGGGTTGGGGAGGGGAGGGGGTGATGGAGGCTACAGCTCTTGGAAAAAAACTGTTCCTCATCCTGGTGGTGCGGGCCCCCAGTGTGCGGTACCTCTTCCCCGATGGTAGGGGAACAAACAAGGTGTGTCCTGGGTGGGTTATATCAGAACTTATTGACCTTGCCTTCCTCTTCAGTCGGTCACCCCACACAGAGTCCAGGTCTGGTAGCTCAGCTCCGATGATCTTTCTGGCCGACTTAACCACCCTGGCCAAGTCCCTCTTGCTCTCCACTGTGCAGCCTGAATGCCACACACAGCAGCCCTGGCAGAGAATGCTCTCAATTGTACTCCTGTAAAAGTTAATGAGCAGGTGTGTGGCTAAACCAGCCTGTTTTAGCCTCCTTAGGAAGAAGAGCCTCTTCTGGGCCCTCTTCACGAGACTGGATATGTGAGTAGCCCATGTTAGGTCCTTAGTGATGTATGTCCCCAGGAATTTCACAGAGTCCACCCTCTCCACCTCTTCTCCATTTATGGTAATTGGGGTCTGCATGGTCCTCTTGGATCTCCTAAAGTCAACAATGATTTCATTGGTTTTGGTGGTGTTTAGGATCAGGTTGTTATCCACACACCACTCTGCCATGTGTTGGACCTCCTGCCTGTAATGGGACTCATTGTTGTCAGTAATGAGCCCCACCACAGTGGTGTCATCAGCAAACTTTATTATTGTGTTGGATGGATGGGGATGCAGTCATGGGTGAAGAGGGTGTAGAGGGCTGGGCTGAGTACACACCCCTGGGGCGCACCTGTGCTCAGGGTTATAGTTGAGGATGTCAGATCCCCTACTCTGACATTCTGCGGTCTGTTCGTGAGGAAGTCTAGGATCCATGAGCAGAGTGAGGTGGGCAGACCAAGATCAATGAGTTTGAGGACCAGTTTATGGGGGATTATGGTATTGAATGCGGAGCTGAAGTCCACAAAGAGCATCCTTACATATGTGTTGGGATGCTCCAGGTGGGACAGGGCTGTGTGAAGTGCGATGGAGACAGCGTCATCTGTGGACCTGTTTGCTTTATAGGCAAACTGGTGGCTGTCCAAGTCCACAGGGATGCGGTCTCTGATGGACACCAGTATCATCCGCTCGAAGCACTTCATTATTACTGGGGTGAGGGCGACTGGGCGGTAGTCATTAGCCCCTTTTACACAGCCAGTGAAAGCCGGGAATATGCCGGCCTTTCGGCCCTCCCCCCAGCTGTGTAAATGCGACAGTTGCGGAACGAGGGAAGAAAGGTGCGAGTGATCGTTCCGGGAATTTTACTACCTCGGGGGGTAGTAAGATTCCCGACACGATCAGTTCCGCCTCTCTGTTTAAATGCTCCAGCTTGTTGTTGCGGAACAGGGGGGCGTTTGACGTTCCATAGTCTTACGTTCTAAACATGCGACCATGTTAGCAGTTGAAGGACGTGTGTTTAACATTAACCACGGCGGCCTGATGTCCCGTAAAAATCACCAAATAAAAGGAACGGTGTATAATCTAGCTGATCATAAGGTCCGTTGCTCAATCCAAACCCCCGCGCTTCATTTTGCAGAGTGTATGAGTCTATTTCTGCCCAGGAGAAGTTGTACAATGGAAAGCTAGGCTAGGCTAAGTAAGGGATAAAGTATAGCGAACGGGTCACTTGCTAGAAATAAAGACCGACAAGCTGAAGCAGGAGCCCGACGCGCAGCGGAGGGCTCTTGTTCAGCTTGAAGGTCGACCTAGTAACGGGGGAATAGTCTGCTCGCCCCGCTAGACTGTCTGCTTCAGCTGACTGAAGGCTCCGGCTCAGCTGTTAGCCACAGAGCTACTGTTTTGCTAACACATTCCGCCGCCGCTATTATTATCCTAAGTCTGAGCGTATATCCACACTTTATTTCTGTCTACAGTAACGTGACTTCACACATTGTGTGTATGTGTATGTGTATGTCTGATTGGCAGATCGCTGCCCTCACAAAGAGACTCGCTCACAACCAACCTGTCACACACACACACACACACACACACACAGAGGTGAAGCGGTCGGATTGATTTAGTCAGTTTGGTTAACTGTCCCAGTGATGTTGGACTCAGCGCGTAGCGAGATCAACTGGCACATCGTGGGGACAGTAAAATACGGCCCTCTTACTGCAAGCTCCAGCACTTCTGCTCTCAATTCACCGGCCATTGTTGTTGTTGTAAAGCAGCTGACCGGCGCGGCGCTAAATGTTTACGTCACACCTGACGCTGTTTACAAGCACCTCTTTCATTCCGGAGCGCTGTGTAAAAGGGACTACT
>NC_137235.1:217500-220000 GCF_949987685.1 Ammodytes marinus | reverse complement strand
TGCCTCATGTCATCTCTGTTTCTCCACACTGTCTAATGAAGCAAAAATGCCCCCAAAATAATCTGTCTGTCCGTCTGTCCGAGTGTCTGTGTCTGTGTGTCTGTCTGTCTGTCTGTCTGTCTGTCTGTCTGTCCCCAAAATAATGTACCAAAAAAAAAACTAAATAAAGCAAAATAACTAAAAAATGCCAATTTAAATAATATCCGATAGTTAAATTACATGGTGTCTGAAAAAAAGCAAAAAAATGCCCCCCAAAATATATAAAATAATAATAATAATAATAATAATAATAATAATAATAATAATAATAATAATAATAATAAAAATAATAAAAATAAATAAATAAATAAAAATAAATAAATAAATAAACAATAATAATATTAATAATAATGATAATAATAAATAAATAAATAAATAAATACATAAATACATAAATACATAAATAAATTAATTATTATTAATAATAATAATAATAATAATAATAATAATAATAATAATAATAATAATAATAATAATAATAATAATAATAATAATAATAATAAATAATAATAATATCTAAAGTACCGGGGTTCTGTCCGCGTGGCAGTGTGCCCTGTCCCCCAGCTTGGTAGCTCTTTCCTGGGTTGTTTGTTCGCTGCGTGTACATGGAGTAGATGGATGAACCAGCCAGAGACTGAGGCTTCTGTAGCAGTGTGTCGGGGGTGTACGGACGAACGGCGGCCGCCCGGGGGCTGTCCTGCTTCCTGGGCAGAGGGAGGGTCTGGCTGTGAGCGGACTGGCCCCCCACCACACGCTAAGGGGGGAGGAAATATACATCAATAATTAGCAAAAAAATAAAAAAAATAAATCACAAAAATTATTATTATTTTTTTTTTATATATGTGTATTTTCGACATGGACTTTAAATAAGTTTCATGCAATAATTTACAAACAATTTGCACAATTTATTTTCAATGTCTTTATATTCTTTTTTTATGATACTACCGCTCGCTTGGGGGGTAAGAAAAACAAAATACCCATAAATAATATGCAAAAAAATATTTGATACATTTTTATTAAAAAACAACAACTTTTATATATGTATTTCGACATGGACCAAAGATACGTTTCATGTCATAATGTACACACAATTTACACATTTTATGATTTTCAGTTTCCCCCACGCCCCCAATCATATGCAGGTTTGAGTTTTTCACATGCCCAATCTGACACACCTTTCCTGGGAAGGTCTCTGTGTTTTATGGGGGTCTGGAGATGTTTTTTTTTATTTTTGTTTGTAAGGCCTTGTACATTTTATATTAGAGTATTGTATAAAGAGTATTGTATAAATATAAATAATTGTAAGTAAACATTCTGTAAACATGTGTTTAAAACTGATAAATTCCTGTCAGATAATCATGAGGAGCTGAATGAGGGCTGTATAGGGGAATAAATAATGCTCTAAATGACATATTCTTATTGTGAATTTGGTAGAAATGTTGTCAGTAGTTGATATTATAAAACCAAAATGTTCATTCTACTCAAACATATGGCTATAAACAGTAAAACCAGAGACACTGAACATTTGCAGTGGTCTCTTCATTTTTTCCAGAGCTTTATAAATACATCTATCTGTCTATCTGTCTATCTATCTATCTATCTATCTATCTATCTATCTATCTATCTATCTATCTATCTATCTATCTATCTATCTATCTATCTATCTATCTATCTATCTATCTGTCTGTCTGTCTGTCTGTCTGTCTGTCTGTCTGTCTGTCCGTCCGTCCGTCCGTCCGTCCGTCCGTCCGTCCGTCCGTCCGTCCGTCCGTCCGTCCGTCCGTCCGTCTATCTATCTATCTATCTATCTATCTATCTATCTATCTATCTATCTATCTATCTATCTATCTATCTATCTATCTATCTATCTATCTATCTGTCTATCTCTGTATAGGGGAATAGATACGCTTCGGCTTCCTCTCATAGACGATATGTGTATTTGTATGATGTGTCATACTTTATTTAATTATTTATTTAATTATTTTGTTTGAAATAAACATGAAATTATATAAAATAAGTTTATACTTCTTCCTACTCCTTTCTAGGCTCAAGTCAATGCTGGTTTATCGAATATACAGCTCTGGAAAACATTAAAGGTGCAGTGTGTAATATGACATCATCAAGTAAGTTCTAGAAAGTTCTAGAATGCAACGCTCCCTGGGTAACCCCAACCCCTTTAGAATAATAACAGAAGCTACAGTGGCCTTCAAGGACAAGAACAATTCTAAATTTTAAACAATGCACCTGATGACATTCCAACTATGACACTTTCAAGATGGCGGCACTAGGCCTTGGTCCAAAATATGCAGAAATATGGACATATATGAGACCCTTTCTAAGGGAAAGAAAATAATTCAAAAAAGATTTTTCAGCTATTATGCACTAAATTAAATGTACTTATGGATATTATAATTACTTTCTACAAAATCTGCCAGGAAATAAAACCCAAAATTCTACACAC
>NC_137235.1:202500-205000 GCF_949987685.1 Ammodytes marinus | reverse complement strand
GTATAATCATCCATATGTACTCAGTACTTGGTTTGGGGCCCTTCTGAATGAATTCTTGCCTCAATTCCAATTCATTTTCCATGATATTCTAATAATATGAGTTTCACCTGTAGTTGTAGGGCTAGGTGGGGTAAGTTTCCTGCGTGTAAAGGCCTTTGCACACCGGGCGCGACGCGAATAAACGCAACGTAAAAGCGAATGTTTTGAAATGTGAATTTTGTCGCGTCTCACTTTAGAAGCGACGTCCCAGAAAAATCTAACTCAGTTCGAAAAAATAAAAAACGCAAATTCGCAATGCGAAATGACGGCGCTGGTGTGGAAGCTTGTATTGACTCTGTATACGTTCGGTAATTAACGGATTAATCGCACGAATAAAACGCGCCCGGTGTGCAAAGGCCTTTAGACTTTCCTAGTGGGAGATAGCGACCCTAGCTTCACTGTTGTTGTTGTTTACAGCAGCAGGGCCCACAGTTTGGCTTGTACAGTATTCTAACAGATTGTAAGTGTGTGTGTGTGTGTGTGTGTGTGTGTGTGTGTGTGAGTGTGTGTGAGTGTGTGTGTGTGTGTGTGAGTGTGTGTGTGTGTGTGTGTGCGTGTGAGTGTGGGGGGGGGTCTGCTGTGTGTATGTGTGTGTGTGTGTGTGTGTGTGGGGGGGGGTCTGCTGTGTGTATGTGTGTGTGTGTGTGTGTGTGTGTGGGGGGGGGGGGGGGGGGTCTGCTGTGTGTATGTGTGTGTGTGTGTGTGTGTGTGTGTGTGTGGGGGGGGGGGGTCTGCTGTGTGTATGTGTGTGTGTGTGTGTGTGTGTGTGTGTGCATATTTATGTAAGTACTTTTGTTGCCACTTGTGGGCGTATCTGACGGGAGGCTCTGTGTGTGTGTGTGTGTGTGTGTGTGTGTGTGTGTGTGTGTGTGTGTGTGTGTGTGTGTGTGTGTGTGTGTGTGTGTGTGTGTGTGTGTGTGTGTGTGTGTGTGTGTGTGTGTGTGTGTGTGTGTGTGTGTGTGTGTGTGAGTGAGTGAGTGAGTGAGTGAGTGTGTGTGTGAGTGAGTGAGTGAGTGTGTGTGTGTGTGTGTGTGTGCGTGGATATGTGTGTGTGTGTGTGTGTGTGTGTATTCACCTTCATGTACTATTTCAGACCTAAATAGATATTTCTGGATATTCTGAAACTCCCATGATGCAACGGGCCATCTGCTACTCCAGCAGGGTGTCTGCCAACCTGCAGTGTGTGTGTGTGTGTGTGTGTGTGTGTGTGTGTGTGTGTGTGTGTGTGTGTGTGTGTGTGTGTGTGTGTGTGTGTGTGTGTGTGTGTGTGTGTGTGTGTGTGTGTGTGTGTGTGGGTATGTGTATTTATGTATGTGTGTGTATGTGATTGTGTGTGTGTGTGTGTGTGTGTATTTGTTTGTATGTGTGTGTGTGTGTGTGTGTATATGTGTGTGTGTGTGTGTGTGTGTGTGTGTGTGTGTGTGTGTGTGTGTGTGTGTGTGTGTGTGTGTGTGTGTGTGTGTGTGTGTGTGTGTGTGTATGTGTAAGGTGTAGTCAGTGATTCTGGAGAACGCTTGTTGTCAAAATCACTTTTTGTCAAAATCAGAGAAAATCTGTCATGTCTGTACTGTGTGTGAGCTGGAAAAAGATCAGGGGCCTCATTTATAAAGCTTTCTGTGCACAAAAACCTTGCGTAGACGGCAGAATGTGCGGTCAAATGTGCGGTGGCAAACCGGTGGTATTTATAAAATAATTATTTGCGGAGAATTGGGCGAATTCCCACGCCAACTTTTGACCATGCGTAGAGCTACTGCAAGGTTTTCCTGACTCGGGGAATCAGCGACACTCAATGGCAACACCACGAAATAAAGCTCTGTCATCGGAAAAACACACATATCCTTGTGAAATGCATGGCACCCAATATATTTAATCAATTATATGTGTGCGTACCTATTGTTGCGAATATAGGCTACTGTTGTCTATGGCATGCAGTAATGATGTAGGTTGATTTACTTATCAAGTAGGTCTATACATGTTTTGGTTATATTTTTACATGTAATCTTATAGTTCTACTCTATAATAATATCATATACGTCGGGAGGTGTGTCCCTGAGTGGCCAGCGGGAGAGCAAATAGTCTTTATTTTAGGCTGTGTGTAAAAAGTAGTTTTGTACAAAGTTAAGGCCAAACATATTAATTAAAACTATATATTTCGTTAGATAAAATCATGTTGTGAATTTAGCAAATTATTTTATGCATTTCTTTCCCATAACAACTAACCCTGGAAGTTTAAACTATAATCTGACGTTGTTGGAAATGTGTTGATCTCACGGAAGGGGAACAATGCTTTGGAATAGACTACAGGCTAATGCATTATTTCACTTCTCACAACACATTTTATATAGGCCTACATATAGTCCAACAGGTTCGCTAATACGTGATATTTCATACAGTACAAAGTTGGGCAAAACAGCTTAACAAAGACTATAACGACTGTGCCAATCATGATATGTGATCAGCG
>NC_137235.1:192500-195000 GCF_949987685.1 Ammodytes marinus | reverse complement strand
GGAAGGAATGTTACTGAAGCTCTCCCAGGGTGTTCATCTAGAAGATGCAGGATCTGCATCATACCAGACCATGATGGCCTTTGAGAGTGAAGGAGTAGGGATGTCTTCCACAAAACATCCAGCTGTGATGTTTTGTTATCTGCTGGCAACAGAGCCAGTGGCTGATACACAATAGGTTCACGCATAGGAGGAATCATAAAGTACTGAATGTGTATGCGACCAACCGCAGCAATATCTGCAGCAGTCACTTGGATCTTTAAAAGAAAAAATGAAGCCTATGCGAATATATTTTGGGTAGCCTATATTTGATTAGAGTATAGCTAATTTGCATATTAAAATACATTTTCAAAGATAAGAATGGAATATCACAAACCATGCAAAGCACGATGCAGATGTGCTCATTGTCCAAACTGCTATTGCCTCAGCCAGAACAAAAGACACAGTCTCAGTAGGTGATGACACAGACTTGTCAGAACTCTTGTTGCATCATGCTGATCTGAATGCACAGGAGCCGTTTATGGCACAAGAACCAAAGAAAGCAACAAAAACAAGACGGATATGGTGCATAAAGTAGACAAAGGAGTTACTTGGTCCCAAGGTGTGTGACAATCTCTTCTTTCTCCATGCCATTTCAGGCTGTGATTCTACGTCTCGTCTATTTGGCATAGGAAAGGGAATGGCACTAGCCTGGAAATCCAGACCTGCCACTAGGCGCTGGCAAGTTAAATGTGCTGCGCCTGTTGGTCTGGGCACTCTCCATTGAAGCTCATTAAATATGTCAAGAAATCCTGAGCTACATTTCAATTGGTTCTATCTGATATGGGTGGGCCAGAGCCCTATGTATGGTGCTCTGGGGCGGACGTAAACGGATGACGACAGTGCGCCGTCGAAGCCGTGATAGTAAACATCAAAGATAGCTGCGGATATGTTGTTTGAGTTTGAGACGGCTTTGGCCTCGACCCTTTACAATTTGGAAGACGGCACTCAATCTTTCATTAGCAAGTAAGAGGAATGTTCTGTTTTGCAGACGACCACGGCAAAAGTTAAATTTAACAGTTAATCCCGCTGCTCGCTAAATGAACGGGGCTTAATACGGCACATTGTTCATTGCTCTGATTGGTTGTAGTGCTATCAAATTGCGTGCAGTGGCATTTGAAGAGACAAATCTAATTCATGAGAGGCACCCCTGGCAGGTAAGCCAGGCAGTTTTTCAGGTTTGAGGCCAGTCTAAAAGCAGCATTGCCATCACCCATTGGCAGTACGATGATTGGATATTCAATAAGTGTGGAGCTCATGTGCATATTCAAATTCATTTAAAAAGAAACTTGTAATACAAAAAAAGTGACTTTTCAAGTATACTTTTACTATGTAAAGTTTTATTGTGGTAGGAGTAAAGGAAAAAATTAAGCCTATTTGGGTTTATTTTGGGCATGTATATCTCAGTGTATAGCTCATTTGCATATTAAAATCCATTTTCAAAGAAACTTGTAATACAATTTTTTTTTATTTTCATGGATACTTTCATTGTGTAAAGTTTCATTTTGATAGGACTAAGGGAAAAAAAATAGCCCTATTGGGATTTATTGGTGCTTCGCCTTATTGGCACACATCTCGGATTGATGAGAATTAAACATATTTCCTCAACTAGGATTTCTTAGGACTTTTAGTATGTTGTTCTGGACACCTCATAGAAATTATCTGAGCTGAAAAAAATTCTTTTACAATTTGTCTGTTTTTTGGCCCAAAAATGGGTTACTTTGCCTGGCCTATTCTTAAAGCTCACGATCTACTGACATAAACAGTGTAACGTTCATAATAAAATAGCCTACTTTAATATTAGGCCTAAATAAAAATAGCAGTTCAATTCTAGGCCTAGAATTTGTGAATATAGAAGGGAATTTGTCTGCCTGAATATATTTAAAGGAATACTTCACCCATACGGAACCAGCGTTCTATCATTATAAAATCACTATTATAATATAATGAATGAGGTTTTTCTTCCCTCAGTCTTCCCTTGGCCCAGCTGTCCTGTTAATCCTAACCCTACATTTTACCATGTGTGATGTCACAAGAAGGAAACTGTAGGGTTAGACAGTGAGACCATAAAACACTCTTTCTGCCTTTTCTCAGGCTAGGATGAACCGATTTAAATTTTGTTTGCACATTTATACTACATAGGATCTCAGAGTTCAATACACCTTCATATTCCCACCGCTGAAGTAGGTCTTTAATTACAACCCTTCCTACCGGCTAAATAATAGTACTTTTATACAGGCTATTATCAAAATAATGTCAAATGATGGTGCAGGGATTTTATGTATAGCAAAGCAAAGCAAAAAATAAAATAAAAATGCAAGCTTTATTTTTCTATCAATATTTATTTTTTTTGGGGGGGGGGGGGGGATTTGAGCATTTTTGAATATTGAAGGGAATTTGTCCACCTAAATAATATTACAGCCTTTTACCTAGCGGCTAATTAATAGTATCTTTATATTAATAT
>NC_137235.1:177500-180000 GCF_949987685.1 Ammodytes marinus | reverse complement strand
GGTCGCCTCTGGAGTGCAGGGTCGGAGGTTTGATCCCCCGTCTCCCCGCCACATGTCCAAGTGTCCCTGGGCAAAGAGACACTGAACCCTAAACTGCTTCCGATGGTTCAGAGAGCGCCTTGCATGGCAGCTGCTGCCATCGGTGTATGAGTGTGTGTGTGAATGGGTGAATGTGGTAAGATATGTAAAGCGCTTTGGGGCTGAGAAAATCGGCTAAAAAGAGCTTTATAAGTCAAGACCATTTACCATGCTAACTAGATTGTTTTATGATCAGATGTAGTATGTAGAATAGAAAAAAGAAAGAGTATGAGATTTGGAACGGAGGGATAGATTGTTCGGGCTAAAAAAAATCGAGATTTACATTTGATCAAATACCATTCAGCCTTCATTAAATACCTTCACTTTCATCACACACACACACACACACACACACACACACACACACACACACACACACACACACACACACACACACACACACACACACACACACCTTCGTCTTCTTCACTGAACTCTTCCTCTCCTCTCTGTGTGAGCAAAGCAAAGTTTTTCTCCGCGTCAGAATCTCCATCGTCGCTGCTGCTGCTCTGCGCCGCCATCTTTGAAGTTTTATTAGTTGTCATCTTGTAGTTCTGAGCGCTTCAGTTTTCTCCTGATTCGTAGATTATAAAGATAGATATCTGTTGGGGAACAAAGCATGAAGAGGGAACTTTAAAGGGTCAGTGTGTAGTTTCAAATCAAATCAATCAAATCAGGTTTTATTTGTATAGCCCAATATCACAAATAGACATTTGCCTCAGTGGGCTTTACATTCCATACAATATGATACCCTCTGCCCTTATCTATCTATCTATCTATCTATCTATCTATCTATCTATCTATCTATCTATCTATCTATCTATCTATCTATCTATCTATCTATCTATCCATCCATCCATCCATCCATCCATCCATCCATCCATCCATCCATCCATCCATCCATCCATCCATCCATCCATCTGCCCTTACACCCTTAGCTCGGCTGAGAAAAATCTCCTAGTAAAAAACCCTTTATCGGGATTTTAAAAAATGAGAAACCCCAGGGAGAGTTGACAGAGTAAGGGATCCCTGTGTGTGTGTGTGTGTGTGTGTGTGTGTGTGTGTGTGTGTGTGTGTGTGTGTGTGTGTGTGTGTGTGTGTGTGTGTGTGGGATCCCTCTCTTCAGAGGAGGGGGTTTGTTTACATTCACAGAGCCTGCAGTTAGTTTACTAAACATATTTTCTCTACATGTAATTCTTAGTATTGAATAATTCTATCAAATTATTCTGAGGAACCTGGAACCAAACGTAAGACTAGAATATGTTTGTAAACCAAACTGTGGGCCCTGCTGCTGTAAACAACAACAACAGTGAAACAGTAACTTTTCAGGAAGCTTTCTAACTTCAAACAGTGTTCCAGGGATCCAAGGTTAGTTAGTTATCAATGGGAAGGTAGTACTTGTAATGCAGTTTTTTCAGTTCTTGCTTTTTCTAATTTAATTTCTCTTTTTGCTAGGAAAATATGGCCCATCCACAACTATATATATATATTTTTTGTAATACTTTAGACAGACAGACACACAGACAGACACACACACACACACAAACCGACTGAAATACATACAAACAGACAGACTGGAATACAGACAGACAGACAGACAGACACAGAGACAGACACAAACACACACACACAATTATTACACACACACACACACCTGAAAATATTAAGCATCTTAAGTTCTATCAAATATAACCAGAGTATTTCACTGTTGCCTATTTTGATACGAGTGTTCACCACATTTACTGCAGCCAGCTCGCTCATACAACAGACCAAACTCCCATTCAAAATAACCTACATTTTGTGAATTATTCTTTTTTTAGCATATTTAGAAACATAGTAAGGTTTTCATACTTTCATATTATATTATTTAATTGATAAACTCTGATTCGGGCTATTTGTCACCTTTGTAACGGCGCAGAATATTTTACAAAATGTTAATATTTCTGAGGTAGCTCGTTTTTCTTACGTTGTTTACTTGCAGCAAAACGGTGACAAACGTGAACTATTTTGGGGGATATTGACTTTGCAGGTCCATTAACTATACGCCGAAAGTACCACTGGATCGTAATCAAATCACAAAATCACATAAATGGTTCTATTTCCAACAAGAATTCACACGAAAAGCCCCAAAAAAATTCTAAAGCGACTGTTTTTCCAACTCATTTTAGCGTTACGTTTTTATATAGAAATACCTAGATAGATAGAGAATTTGATCTATGTAAAAATGTCTATTTGTGACATGTTATTTGGTTAATAAAGGTTTATTTACCTTATTTTATATGAAGCTGTTTTTGTTAAACTCCAGTGTCGCACAGCTCCATTGCCCACGTGTGAGTGTCGCGTAGAGACGTGACGTCACACCAAAACAATTCCCATTTCAAAATAAAAGCCTCACGCTCACAGTGGGTTCGTTTCATGGACA
>NC_137235.1:170000-172500 GCF_949987685.1 Ammodytes marinus | reverse complement strand
ACTGGTTTGGAGATAGTAACGCGTTAGATTACTCGTTACTGAAAAAAGGGGTCCGATGCCGGTAACGCGTTACTAAGTAACGCGTTACCGGCATCACTTGCAGCAACAACACACATATGGGCTTTATGCAAAACACAGCTGTATTCAGTGTGTGTCTCTATGTGTGTGTGTGTGTGTGTGTGTGTGTGTGTGTGTGTGTGTGTGTGTGTGTGTGTGTGTGTGTTTCAGAGGTTAACATATGTGGCAGAAAGCCACCAGATTACAGGAAGAGTTCTGATAAATCAACTCCCTCCCTCCCTCCCTCCCTCTCTCTCTCTCCGTCTCCCTCCCTCCCTCCCTTCACACACACAGTTGTGCTTTATGCAAAACACAGCTGTATTCAGTACTGTGGATGGTTTTTGACTTTAAAAGTCTCATACTGATTTTTTTTGTGAAAGATTGATCCACTACAGTTGATCTAGACACATGAAAACAACATGTAAACGCTTCAGATTTTTTTTTTTTTTTTTTTGCCATTTCAGGTTTTTGCAAAAGTAAAAAAAGAAATGGTACAACTGGAATATTCTACAAAACTTAGGTTGCGTTCCGAATCTCATACTTTCTACTATATAGTATGTAGAAAAAAGATTTAGGATGTCCCGATTCTTGTGGCCAGATTTAGGATGGTTAGAAGTACCCGGATGTCCTACTTCATGCGGCCAAGATTGTTAGTGTTGAAAACAGCATCCTATTTGGGCGATTCTGACCCACAATCCAGTGCGCACGTGAAGTGACGTCACATCGACGAAGCCTCCATATGAAAACAAACGGGGATGCAACGGATATAAAAGCAAGAGGCAAGATCAAGGCGCAATGTTATGATGAAATAAGAGAGTAAAGTATGTCCCAATAGTATGCCTACTGCATCCTAACTAGATTCTTTTTATCGTCGGATGTAGTATGTAGAATAGAGAAAAGAAAGAGTATGAGATTCTGAACGCAACCATAGTGTTGTAGGGGAATGATTGGAAGACATTTCGGCTATGGATCCTGTCTCCTGTTGGCATCTGGCCACATCACCTCATCCACGTCACAGGCAATGTCCTCCCTTGCCAAGCAACGGGGGAAATATCGCCTTGCGTGCCTTATCCAACCTCTTGAAGAATTTTTTGGAAAGATTGATCCACTATATGTTCATTGAGACACATGAAAAAATATAGAAAAGCTTCTGAAAAATTGCAATTTCATGGCTTGGCCAAAATTTTTTTTTAAAAACACAATGAATAGGTAGGATCGCAGTTCAACAAGCGATTCAGTGTGTCACTATGAACTCTGAAACAATTACAGTAACAAAAAAAAGTGTTGTAAGGAATGGGGAGGGTGGATTATGAATCATTTTACGGATACCGCCTCCCGTTTGCGTCTGACTACATCGCCTCATCGACATCACATGCAATATCATCCTTTGAGAAGCAAAGCAAAGTGTGTGTGTGTGTGTGTGTGTGTGTGTGTGTGTGTGTGTGTGTGTGTGTGTGTGTGTGTGTGTGAGAGAGAGTGTGTGTGAGAGAGAGTGTGTTTGTGTGTGTGTGTGTGAGAGTGTGAGTGAGTGAGTGAGTGAGTGAGTGAGTGAGTGACTGAGTGACTGAGTGAGTGAGTGAGTGAGTGACTGAGTGAGTGAGTGAGTGAGTGAGTGTGTGTGTGTGTGTGTGTGTACTATATTCTTGTTATGATCAGCTGTAGTATGTAGAACAGTAAAAAGAAAGAGTATGACATTTGGAGCGCAGTCTTAGTGTGTGTGTGTGTGTGTGTGTGTGTGTGTGTGTGTGTATGAGAGAGAGAGACATAGAGAGTGAGAGTGAGTGAGTGTGTGTGTGTGCTTGCCTCTGTGTGCGTGCGTGCCTCCTTGCTTGCGTGTGTGTGTGCCTCCTTGTGTGTGAGCTTACTTCCGTGCTTGTGTGTGGGTGTGCGTGCCTGCTTACTTGCGTGTGTGTGTGTGTGCGTGCCTCCTTGCGTGTGTGTGTGTGTGCGTGCCTCCTTACGTGTGTGTGTGCTTACTTCCGTGCTTGTGTGTGTGTGCGTGCCTCCTTGCGTTTCTCTGTGTGTGTGTGTGCCTCCTTGCGTGCCTCCTTGTGTGTGTGCGTGCCTCCTTGCGTGCCTCCTTGTGTGTGTGCCTCTGTGTGTGTGTGCGTGGCTCCTTGCGTTTCTCTGTGTGTGTGCGTGCCTCCTTGCTTGTGTGTGCCTCTGTGTGTGTGCATTTGGGGGCGTGTGTGTTTTTGTCTCTCTCTCTGAATGACAACAGGCCGATAATCTATTCATGGGGAAGAGGGGAACAGCTGCTCTGAGTTCAGAGTAAAGAGTGGAGACCCTTTCATCTGTCAGTCACCAGCCATTTAACCCCGACACAACAGTAGGGTCTGTGTGTAAGTGAGTGAGTGAGTGAGTGAGTGAGTGAGTGAGTGAGTGAGTGAGTGAGTGAGTGAGTGAGTGAGTGAGTGAGTGAGTGAGTGAGTGAGTGAGTGAG
>NC_137235.1:150000-160000 GCF_949987685.1 Ammodytes marinus | reverse complement strand
TAGGCTTGGTGGTGGTAGAGAGGGCGGTCCACTCAGGGATGATCAGCCCCGGTGTCACCTGGCAGAGTCTCAGGCACAGCGGACCAACGGCACAGATCCACTACCAGGTGAAAACTAAAAGTCAAGGTTTCAAATCTGTCTGTCTGTCTGTCTGTCTGTCTGTCTGTCTGTCTGTCTGTCTGTCTGTCTGTCTGTCTGTCTGTGTAATAAAGTAACTTAACCTGTGTGTGTGTGTGTGTGTGTGTGTGTGTGTGTGTGTGTGTGTGTGTGTGTGTGCTTTGATTAAGATTGCTTTAGGGATTAAAGTTGGGGATGGATGGATAGATAGATAGACATATAGATAGACAGATAGATAGATAGATAGATAGATAGATAGATAGATAGATAGACAGACAGACAGACAGACGGACGGACGGACGGACGGACGGACGGACGGACGGACGGACGGACGGACGGACGGACGGACGGACGGACGGACAGACAGACAGACAGACAGACAGACAGACAGACAGACAGACAGACAGATAGATAGATAGATAGATAGATAGACAGCTAGATAGATAGACAGACAGACAGACAGACACACACACACACACACACACACACACACACACACACACACACACACACACACACACACAGACAGAGATAACATGTCTGCTGCCTCCCAGGTGCGTCTGTCCTGTGATGAACATTACTTCGGCGTGGGGTGCAACAGCTTCTGTCGCCCGCGGGACGATTTCTTCGGACACTTTGACTGTGACGCCAACGGAAACAAAACCTGTCAGGAGGGCTGGACCGGGCCGGACTGTAATACTGGTGAGGGACTGACACACACACACACACACACACACACACACACACACACACACACACACACACACTCACTCACTCACTCGATCACTCACTCACTCACTCGATCACTCACTCACTCACTCACTCACTCACTCGATCACTCACTCACTCACTCACTCACTCACTCACTCGATCACTCACTCGATCACTCACTCACTCACTCACTCACTCACTCACTCACTCACTCACTCACTCACTCACTCACTCACTCACTCACTCACTCGATCACTCACTCACTCACTCACTCACTCACTCACTCACTCACTCACTCACTCACTCACTCACTCACTCACTCACTCACTCACTCGATCACTCACTCACTCACTCACTCACTCACTCACTCACTCACTCACTCACTCACTCACTCACTCACTCACTCACTCGATCACTCACTCACTCACTCACTCACTCACTCACTCACTCACTCACTCACTCACTCACTCACTCACTCACTCACTCACTCACTCACTCGATCACACACACACACACACACACACACACACACACACACACACACACACTCACTCACTCACTCGATCACTCACTCACTCACTCACTCACTCACTCACTCACTCACTCACTCACTCACTCGATCACTCACTCACTCACTCACTCACTCACTCACTCACTCGATCACTCACTCACTCACTCACTCACTCACTCGATCACTCACTCGATCACTCACTCACTCACTCACTCACTCACTCACTCACTCGATCACTCACTCACTCACTCACTCACTCACTCACTCACTCACTCACTCACTCACTCACTCGATCACTCACTCACTCACTCACTCGATCACTCACTCACTCACTCGATCACTCACTCACTCACTCACTCACTCACTCACTCACTCACTCACTCACTCACTCACTCACTCACTCACTCACTCGATCACTCACACACTCACTCACTCGATCACTCACTCACTCACTCACTCACTCACTCACTCACTCACTCACTCACTCACTCACTCACTCACTCACTCACTCACTCACTCACTCACTCACTCGATCACTCACTCACTCACTCACTCACTCACTCACTCACTCACTCACTCACTCACTCACTCACTCGATCACTCACTCACTCACACACACAGTCACTCACTCACTCACTCACTCACTCACTCACTCACTCGATCACTCACTCGATCACTCACTCACTCACTCACTCACTCACTCACTCGATCACTCACTCACTCACTCACTCACTCACTCGATCACAGGGTTAGAATCCTGCCTGCGTCATTTTATCTCTGTCTGTCCAAAACTGTCCAATAAACAAAAAAACACCAAAAAATGATCTTGTGTGTGTTTGTCTTTCCACAGCGGTCTGCAGACAGGGGTGCAGCACACAGCATGGGTCCTGTAAAGTACCTGGAGAATGCAGGTGAGAACCAACACACACACACAGACACACACACACACACACACACACACACACACACACACACACACACACACACACACACATACACAAAATGATACACAGTTTTCAAAAGCTATTTCCTGAAGAAAATTACACACTTTTACTTTTAGAACGTTTACATGCACTCTAATAAACCAATCTTCTTGTGTGTGTGTGTGTGTGTGTGTGTGTGTGTCTGTCTGCTTGTATGTCTATTCCTCCCTCCCTCCCTCTCTCTCTCCCTCCCTCTCTCTCCCTCTCCCTCCCTCTCTGCCTGTCTCTCTCCCTCTCTCTCCCTCCATCCCTTCCTCCCTCCCTCTCCCTCTCTCTCCTTCTCTCTCTCTCCCTCTCTCCCTCCCTCCTTGTCTATCTATCTATCTATCTATCTATCTATCTATCTATCTATCTATCTATCTATCTATCTATCTATCTATCTATCTATCTATCTATCTATCTATCTATCTGTCTGTCTGTCTGTCTGTCTGTCTGTCTGTCTGTCTGTCTGTCTGTCTGTCTGTCTGTCTGTCTGTCTATCTATCTATCTATCTATCTATCTATCTATCTGTCTGTCTGTCTGTCTGTCTGTCTGTCTGTCTGTCTGTCTGTCTGTCTTTCTCTGTCTGTCTGTCTGTCTGTCTGTCTGTCTGTCTATTTATTTATTTATCTATCTATCTATCTATCTGTCTCTCTCTCCCTCTGTCCCTCCCTCCCTCCCTCCCTCCCTCCCTCTCTCTCTCTCCCTCCCTCCTTCCCTCCTTGTCTCTCTCTCTCTCTCCCTCTCTCTCTCAGATGTCTGTATGGATGGCAGGGTGATTACTGTGACCGGTGCATCCCTCACCCGGGCTGTGTGCGTGGCAGCTGTGTCGGGCCGTGGCAGTGTCTCTGTGACACCAACTATGGAGGACAGCTCTGTGACAAAGGTCTGTTTAATAAATAATAATAATATACAGCCGCAGAAAAACATTCAGAGACCAGCCTGGATTTTTCTTCAATCTTTATCTCTACAATACTTATTGAAAATGCTCTTAATGACAATATTTTTCAGTGTGAATTTGCTAGAAAATGTTGCCAGTAATTTATATTATAAAATCAAAACGTTAATTTTACTCGAACATATGCCTCTAAAGAGTAAAACAAGAGACACTGAACATTTGAAGTGGTCTTTTATTTTTTTCCGGAGCTGTGTATATATATATATATATATACACAGCTCCGGAAAAAAATAATCTAATTAATTACAGGCTCTGTGATTAATTAATCTAAATTAATTGCATACTTTTATGACACTTTTATACCTGTTTATAAACAGCTGTATAGCCTACTACAGTTTGTTTCTCTCTCTCTCTCTCGCTCTCTCTCTCTCTCTCGCTCTCCGTCTCTCATAACTTCTGTCTCCACAACAGACAGCGCTGCACTGCCACAGATGCCTATGCCGATTCATTCACCATCGTCGTAATCATAGGCAAAAATATTGACACACACACATACATACATACATACACACACACACACACACACACACACACGGGGCGGGAGACGAGACAGCTAGCAAACAAAATTGAGACACAGAGGAAGATTGAGAGATAGGCTACTGTTTTGAACATATATTGTTGCACCACTAAATCAATAATGCCCAGACACTGCGGAGAATAAAGTAAGATGTCTTCCTACCTTCATGCTTATTTTCCATAGAGCCCTCGGCCCCGCCCTTTCCTCTGCTTCTCTCTCCCTTTCACCCGTGCTCGCCGAGCTGCGCACCACTTTTGCACCGGGTCAAAGGGCATTATAGAAGTGCGATTAATCTGCGTTAATTTTTTTAATTGCGTTAATTTTTCTTTGATTAATTAATCGAAATTAACGCGTTAATTTGACAGCCCTAATATATATATATATTTTATTCTTTGAAGGTGCTCAGAGGAACTTTCAGTGTGTGTTAATTCTAGCGCCCCCCTTTGGACTACGCCAGCTGTTGTTCCTGGGTGAGCGTATACCCATGACAAAGGCATTAAGAAAAACTATATAAAAATAGCATTCTTTGCACTGATGGTCTCGTTTGCTTTTAATCTATGAGCATCAGAGGAAAAATGCAGAAATATAAAATACAAAATTATTAAAAATGACTCTATCCGATGAGGTAAGTTAGTTTTTAAATGTCTCTTTCAGATTTGAACACGTGTGCGACTCTGCAGCCGTGTCTGAACAGAGGAACCTGCAGTAACACGGGACCTGATAAATACCACTGCTCCTGTCCCAAGGGCTTCCAGGGGGTCAACTGTGAGAGAGGTGAGAGGGACAGACAGGCAGACAGACAGACAGACAGACAGACAGACAGACAGACAGACAGACAGACAGACAGACAGACAGACAGACAGACAGACAGACAGACAGACAGACAGACAGACAGACAGACAGACAGACAGATAGTAGGGGTGTAACGGTACATAACAGTCACTTCCAGGGGGTCAACTGTGAGAGAGGTGAGAGGGACAGACAGACAGATAATTATCTATAGGTTTCCTTCAGTATAGAAAAGAAAAAAATGCTCTAACCTCCAAAATCTACTCCGTTCATTCTTGAATCAGAGTCGACGTTTGTGCAAAGTTTGAAGAAAATCCCACAAAGCGTTCATGAGAATGGCCTGGACAGACTGACAACTGTATACATATATATATGTTTTAAATAAATATGTAATAATAATACATATTTATTATTAATAATAATAATAATAATAATAATAATAATAATAATTTTATTTTGTATTATTATTATTATTATTATTATTATTATTATTATTATTATTATTATTATTATTATTATTATTATTATTAATAATAATAATAATAATAATAATAATTTTATTTTGTATTATTATTATTATTATACAAAATAAAATAATAATAATTATTATTATTATTAATAATAATAATAATAATAATACAAAATAAAATTATTATTATTATTATTATTATTATTATTATTATTATTATTATTATATTATTAATAATAATAATAATAATAATAATAATAATAATACTAATAATTTTATTTTGTATTATTATTATTATTATTATTATTATTATTATTATTATTATTATTATTATTATTATTATTATTATTATTATTATATTATATTTTATGGAATTGATATTGAGTAAAACCATTTGTCTGTCTGTCTCAGCCGACCTCGCCTGTGTCTCTGGCCCCTGCATGAACGGAGGCCGATGTGACGAAACCCCAAACGGCTTCCAGTGTCGCTGTGGCAACAGCTGGACCGGACCCTCATGCTCCATCAGTAAGACCATTATCTTTATAAGTTTATTTTTTTATATATATTTTTTTTATTTATCATTAGGGGAGAGTGGGGCAAGTTGTGCCATTTGGAAGTTGTGCAACCCCTTGTTTCTAGAAAACCGTGGAAGAAATTGGAAATGTGACCACATATTTAAGAAGAGCCATCCATTTAACTCATCCTGTAAAGAAGGGAGACACATGGAATAACATATAAGCACATTTAAGCTCAAAAAACAGTTTTTTGCCTTTCAAAGTAAAATTTCCATGGTCAAGGTTTTTTGATTATTGTGTCTGAACAATTATAGACAAGTTTGAAAACATTTGACACTTGTTTTAGTGCTTTAGTATGCTACACTTTGAGTCTATACAGTTAGCACGATGTCAGCCCTAAACTGCTGCATCATACTTTTTATCCAAATTTCTGAGGTTGGGGTGATTTGTGCCAAAGGGCCTAGGTGAGTTATAAGTAAGTAAGTAAGTAAGTAAGTAAAATGTATTTATAAAAGCACATTTATAACAGTTTGCACTGCCCAAAGTGCTGTACATAGTGCATTCAGTAGGTAAACAATTAAGGTAAAATAACAATAACCAAAATAAAGGACATAAAGCCCATACATCCACATAAACACAGATAGTAGTGCAGAGGTAAGATAGTTAATGGGGAGTAAACGCCAGGGTGTACAGATGGGTTTTGAGCCTTGATTTAAAGGCAGAAATGTAGGGGGAATCACATTTGTCAGGTGGCAGTTGGTTCCACAAGCACGGAGCAGCTAGTGCAAAGTACATTTCTGAGAGTTGTGCCAGTGGCATGGCTGTATACGCTGGTCACCAAAAGAAAGTGATTAGTGTTAGTGAATTTTTTTAATTAATTTAAAAAAAATTTAAGAGATATTTTTGAGGAATTTTAACTATTATTTTTCTTTCTTTAATGATATATTATATTATTATTATTATTATTATTATTATTATTATTATTATTATTATTATTATTATTATTATTATTATTATTATTATTATTATTATAAAGATTATTATTATTA
The DNA here is from genome assembly GCF_949987685.1 of Ammodytes marinus. Taxonomy (NCBI): domain Eukaryota; kingdom Metazoa; phylum Chordata; class Actinopteri; order Uranoscopiformes; family Ammodytidae; genus Ammodytes; species Ammodytes marinus. The sequence goes on along the minus strand of NC_137235.1, from coordinate 153,401 downwards.
TTTTTTAAGATAATAATTTTTTAGGAATTTTTACCAATATTTTTTTATTTTTTATTTGTTTAATAGTTGAAGAGTAGTCAGTGTAGAATGGATATGGGTGCACCTTTATTTCATAGGGTTAATTATACTCCCTCTACCTCTAAATTCCAAAAAATAAAAAAATATAATATTTCTATAAATATGGACATGGTTTGGATTCAAAGCTGGGTTGGAGGATTTGGGGAGAAAATGGCAGTTGGGATAGAGATTCGAATCCAAATACCTCAACCGCTCCACTTGTTCTCTTTGGTCCCTCCCCTATGGTCCCTCCCTGACACGCTCTACACCAACAAAGTCGTGCTAAAGTGAATGGACAGTCCCAACAGCCAATAAGAACAGAGAATCGGAGCCTCGCTCTTATTGGTCAAAGTGTACAACTCATGTTAACTTTGACCAATCAGAAATCACATACCCCAGCTTTAATTGAATGTTTCAGAATTGTTGTGAATTTACGAGCATTTTGCTAGTGTTGAACAAGTTAAGAAAAATTCCAAAATAAGTCTAAAAATTATTTGAAATAGTTATTTGAATTAATATAGTTTAAAATCTTGCTTGTTTGCTTATCAACTAGAATGCCTGGGAAGTTTGTGCTCATATATGTCTATTAAATGACCAATATATCACATGGCCTCAGAAAAATGCAGTAAAAGTAAAATTTTGTATCAATATAGGTCTAAAAAACATTTTGGAAATTGGGTAAAATTTCATGGAAAAATGTCTAAAATGGAAAAATGTGTAGGAACTCTGATAGTTGCTCTAAATGCCTTTGTCATGGGTATACGCTCACCCAGGAACAACAGCTGGCGTAGTAAAAACACTACCGCTTTTGTCCAAAGGGGGGCGCTAGAATTAACAAAAACAAAAATTTCCTGGGAGACCCTTTAAGATCAAAAATTAGTCCAGACCAACAGGCAGCACTGTTTGAAATGCTGCTGTCTGATTGGCTGGTGTCCTTTGTTTTAATAATTTTATTTGAAAAAAAATTTGAGATAATTTTTTGGCGCATTTTTTTTCGCTTTATTAGACAGTTTGTGGAGAGACAGAGATGAAATGTGTCAGAGAGGGGAATGACATGCAGATTATTAATATGACCCAATCTCACAGTGAAATGTAAAATAGCTACATTGGTCCACAGCGCAAAATGTAGGTAATTCACAATAAAGGCCTTGAAATTGTGAATTACCTACATTTGTTCACCCTGTTCATTTCTAATGGACAGCGTACATGTCACGTGACTTTCAAGTCCTCCCGGCCGAAACGAAACCCAAGCTGTGACCGCCATTGCCCCAGCTTTTATTCTGCAGATTTTTAAGCTATTAAATGGGTTTTTGATAACATTGTTAGTGAGAAATATGTGTCTTACTCTCACAATCTTCACTCAGTGAATGTATACGATGTAGTTTGATGGTTATCACAAATATTATTCTGGACATCGCCAAGAAAATGTAGAAATACAACATTAGTTTCAGGTCGATATACTGGTTGCTATGCTGTTGCTATGACGCTCCTGGCGCTGCCTTGAACCGGAAACAGGAAGCGTTTGAATTATTATGATTTCTTTGCTGTAAATGCTTAAAGCCACTGCGAGTAAGTCGGCACGTTGGCGACACCTTTGAACAAAAGCGGTAGTATTATTACGACGCCAGCTGTCGTGAAGCTGTTTTCTAGCTCGTGCAGGGAGTGCAAGATTCAAATAATCAGGAAGCAATATGGTGCGTGTCCGTGTGTTGAAAGTGTGAGGGCACCGGACTCTTTTCGGCTCCGTGAGTCTATGGGTGACACAGCATCAACTAATGCCAGTAAGTGCTAAACACACCTGATTGCAATGAGTTGATGCATTGTCACCTCTCACGGAGCTGAACGAGTCCCCGTGTCCTCACACAAAGCGAATGAACGAGAGATGGCAGTTAGTATGGATCACGATGAGGTAATGTGTTTATGTTGTAAATAATGACTATTTCCGATGAATAATGGTCATCTGATGATGCTGGTGAGGCAAAGTAAACTTTGTTTTAGTAGGCTACCGCTCATTCATTTAGGAGTAAACACTGCAGTCTAGTTTCGCTGCGTGAAATTGTGTATACGTTGCTTGGCAACGCCCTCCCGCCCGACTATCACTCTCCCTTTTAGCTTTTCTTCATTGCATTTTCTTTTCTTTCTTTGATGGTTCAGCCCCGTTATCAGTCATTATGACGACAAATAACTGTCTCAAACAAGGCTCCCGCTCCCCTTCCCTCACCTGGAGGGATAGGCTTCTCAATTCACGTTCCTGCGCCACACTGAAATCTGCGACCAATACGGATATGTGACCATAGAGCATGCACGCGTGAACCGAAAATCGGACTGTGGTGTACGACCAGATCAAATGCAGTAATAAAAACTATATAAAAACGTCTTTCTTTGCACTGATGGTCTCGTTTGCTGTTAAAGGTAATTTATGATTATGAGAGGAAACATGAGGCTGTTTAAAAGATATTTAAATGTTACTCGTAGCCGCTTTAATGTAACTGTTAAATTGTGTTCTCTCATTTAAAAAACACATGTTTATTACAGGGGAGGGATGACGTCTACAGAGTCGCCTGCTTACAGCTCCCGTGACAGTTATGAACGTTTTCATTTTCTTTGTCACGAGGAAAGCCAATCAGAGAGCAGAGCTCAGTCATCCTCCACGGTCAGACAGCAAGTGCAGCGATACATTACAAAGTAAAATCGGATGGCACTTGGTTTCAGCATATGTAATGTAGTTAGCTTTCTGTATATGTCCATGGTAGCCATTTAGAGGGAGCTGATCACTTGATATTGCGGACTTTACAGTTAAAATAGCAGGAGAGATCACTTTGCTTGCTTTTTAACCTCTGTATAATCTTGTGGATTAAATAACTTTTTATGTTATTCATTATTTTACATTAAATTACCTTTGAGGAGAGATATCCTTGACACCTTCATTTTTCTCACCTGCACACTTTGTTACCTTTTACCTTTTACGTTGTATCTTATTTTCTGTTGTCTATATCTTTTTTGTTTTTTTTATTGTGCAAATAAATTAAATCAAATCAAAAGCATTAAACCGGAAACAGGAAGCGTTTTGATGACTTTCGTTTTTTTAATTTTTTGCTGTAAAAGCTTAATGTAACTGCTAAATTGTGTTCTCTCATTTTTTTTTTATTTTAGAGCAGGGATTACGTCTCCAGAGTTGCCCGCTTACACCTCCTTTTTTATTGTGCAAATAAATTAAATCAAACTTACATTCATCATAAAGAGAGAGAAGAGAAGAAATATATATCATGATTTAGGCTCTCTTCTATGCATTTCCTTTAGACGGACATGGAGCGTTTTACCTTGTTTTTTAACCTCTGTATAAC
>NC_137235.1:132500-135000 GCF_949987685.1 Ammodytes marinus | reverse complement strand
CATTCCTATAACAACCAGCATCCAGTGTTAAAGTCACACTACATGATGACATGTTTATACTAACTTTAATTTACAGAAACAAGCACACACACACACACACACACACACACACACACACACACACACACACACACACACACACACACACACACACACACAGACACAGACAGACAGGCCGACACACACACACACACACACACACACACACACACACACAGACAGACACACACACAGACAGACGGACAGACAGAAACAAGCACACACACATACAGACAGGTTGCGGATGGTGAATAGATATTACCTGATTCTGACAAAACTAAAATCTATATTAGATGACCTACTATGCCTTTAATACGCAGCCTAGGCTCTGTAAACGGGCATGTTGCTAGCTACGTTCATCTACAGGTGATACTCATATTAGAATATCATGGAAAATTAATTGGAATTGAGGCAAGAATTCATGCAAAAGGGGCCCAAAACCAAGTACTGAGTACATATGGATGATTATACTTTATAGAGGGCCGACATTTCTGTATTTAAAATCCCTTTTTTATTGATTTTTATGTAATATTAAAATTTTCTGAGATTTTGAATTTGGGGTTTTCATAAGCTGTAAGCCATAATAAATACAATTATAACAAATGAAGGCTTGAAATATCTCACTTTGCATGTAATGAGTCTATATAATATTTTAGTTTCACCTTTTAAGTTGAATTACTGAAATAAATTAACTTTTGCACGATATTCTAATTTTTCGAGTTTCACCTGTACATACCCTTTTAGATCAGGGTTCACCCACACAGTGCCCACAGGCCTGTTCTGAAAATAGTATAATAATCTGTTTCCCACCTTTTTTAAGTCATTGTTGATAATTATTGTGAGAAATCATTAACATGATCAGTGTCTTCACATAGATGAGTATCATTAATCATTAATAATAATATAGAACTAAAGGCAAACTGAGCAAATGTGTTATTTCAGAAGAGTGTATCAAACTGGGTGCCCTTCGTATGACTCAGTACCCATGAAGTAGCCCTCAGGTTCAAAAAGGTTGGTGACCCCTGGTTTAGATACTAACATACCAGTTTACAGAGCCTAGGCTATTTTATAAACATTGGATTTTTTCTTCTTCAGCGCGCACAGTACAGAGAAGTATCATGACGAGATATTCACTGATTTAGACCAAAAATAAAAGTGATTTTGACAACAAGCGTTCTCCAGAATCACTGACTGCACCTTTAACGTCCAGACAACAGATTGATACTTTGATCATTCATCATTTATTGATTAATGTACAGTGAATCAAAACAATCATTTCATTAAAATAAAAAGGAGAAAACAGAACAAAGAAGATTTTTTCCCCACTGCATCTTTCTGATTATAAATATATCATTTGTCAATTTTGTGTGTGTGTGAGCGTTCTGTGTGTGTGTGTGTGTGTGTGTGTGTGTGTGTGTGTGTGTGTGTGTATGTCAGTCCTCTGCTGTGTGTATGAGCCGTCTTTCGTTGTCAGTGTGTGTGTGTGTGTGTGTGTGTGTGTGTGTGTGTGTGTGTGTGTGTGTCAGACCTCTGCTATGTGAGTGAAAAGTCTTTCATTGCCATAGTGTGTGTGTGTGTGTGTGTGTGTGTGTGTCAGTCCTCCGCTGGTGTGTGTGTGAGCGTTCTGTCGGCTTGTGTGTGTGCGTGTGTGTTCTGGGAGCGTGCGCTGTGCTTCATGGCGCGCTGCATCAGGTATGTGATCAGGTGGATGGACACGAAGGCACCGCCCGCCGCCCAATACCAGTTCCTCCTCAGCCAACTCTGAGGCTTCATGATGCCCTCTGCAAGACAGACAGGCAGAGAGAGAGACAGGTAGAGAGACAGACAAGTAGACAGACAGACAGACAGGCAGGCAGAGAGAGAGACAGGTAGAGAGATAGATAGACAGACAGGTAGAGAGATAGGCAGACAGGCAGAGAGAGAGAGAGAGAGACAGACAGACAGGGAGAGAGAGAGAGAGACAGACAGGGAGGGAGAGAGATAGATAGACAGGCAGGCAGAGAGACAGGGAGAGAGATAGGCAGACAGACAGGCAGGTAGACAGACAGACAGACAGGCAGGGAGAGAGATAGGCAGACAGACAGGCAGGCAGAGAGAGAGACAGGGAGAGAGACAGATAGACAGACAGGCAGGGAGAGAGAGAGAGACAGGGAGGGAGATAGAGACAGAGAGACAGGCAGACAGACAGGCAGAGAGAGAGACAGACAGGTAGAGAGATAGAGAGACAGACAGGTAGAGAGACAGACAGGCAGGGAGAGAGAGAGAGAGACAGACAGACAGACAGGGAGGCAGAGAGACAGACAGGGAGGCAGAGAGACAGACAGGCAGACAGACAGACAGGCAGAGAGACAGACAGGGAGGCAGGGAGACAGGGAGGCAGAGAGACAGACAGACAGACAGACAGGTAGAGAGACAGACATACAGGTAGAGAGAGAGGCAGGCAGGCAGACAGACAGACAGG
>NC_137235.1:127500-130000 GCF_949987685.1 Ammodytes marinus | reverse complement strand
TTTTAAAAACTGCATTTATTTTCATTTTTGAGATAATTTTTTTGGGTATATTGGCTTATATTTAATTAAAAAAGTATCTTAAAAAAAGTGAGTGATGTTTTTTAATTTATTCAAAAAACCTGAAAAAAAAAGGTGTCTCTAACCACTACACCATGAGCGAACCCTAGGCATGGTATTCTAATGTAGGGAATGATAACCTTAAGCTAAAACACCACACTATCTGTATTGAGATTACAGCTCGAAAAATGTCTTATTTTGAAATATAATATTTTGGCCAAAAAAATTAAATGTTTCACTTCTCTGACTCACCCAAAGACTAACAGTGCACCAGTAAATCCAAAAACAGCTTATTTCAGCTTCAACCATTATTTTTTAATTTTTTATAAGACAATTCAAATATCATGTAGCCTATAAAAGCTAGTAATAGGACAAGAAACAGAGTTAGAAAGTGCCAGGGGTTATAGAGAATTATAAATGAAAATAGGGACATCACAATTTAAACATTACATTTAAACAAACAAATTAAAAGGTGGATGCAGTGTGTAACTTTGTGTGTGTCAGAGAAGTGAAACATTTTCTAAGGTTTATTCTCATAACTGAATAAACAAACTTTCCTCACAGGAAAATGTGATCCCTGGAACACTGTTTGAAGTTAGAAAGCTTCCTGAAAAGTTACTGTTTCACTGTTGTTGTTTACAGCAGCAGGGCCCACAGTTTGGTTTACAAACATATTCTAGTCTTAACGTTTGGTTCCAGGTTCCTCAAAATGACAATATAATTATTAAATACTAAGAATTACATGTAGAGAAAATATATTTAGTAAACTAACTGCAGGCTCTGTGAATGTAAACAACACCCCCCCCCCCTGAAAACTACACACTGCACCTTTAAATTTGAAGCACAATTTAATGGTTATACTATAAACACTTATAAATGAACCATTGTGTCTGTCTGCTATGTCTCCTGCATCACTCAGCTGTTCACAGACGTTTGTCCGGACTTAAAGGCCTACTTCACCGGTTTGAATATGAAGGTGTATTGAATTCTGAGATCCTATGTAGTATAAATGTGCGAAAAAAATTGAAATCGGTTCATCCTAGTCTGAGAAAAGGCAGAAAGAGTGTTTTTTTTAACCCAATATTTCTCTTTCTCGTGACATCACATAAAGAGAAATATAGGGTTAAAAAAAAACGTACTCTGTAAATATGACTGTGATGTCACAGTAAAAGACATCACAGTAATATTTACAAAGTAAGTTTTTTTTTAACCCTATATTTCTCTTTCTGTGATGTCACGAGAAAGAGAAATATAGGGTTAAAAAAAACACTCTTTCTGCCTTTTCTCAGGCTAGGATGAACCGATTTTAATTTTTTTTGCACATTTATACTACATAGGATCTCAGAATTCAATACACCTTCATATTCAAACCGGTGAAGTAGGCCTTTAACTAAACAATTTGATCATGACATATTGTTTTATTTAATTCCTTCGCTCTCTGTATGTGTCCAAATTGGTCTATTTCTCCCTTTATACAGGCTCCATTATGTGTTCTTAGTGTGTGTGTGTGTGTGTGTGTGTGTGTGTGTGTGTGTGTGTGTGTGTGTGTGTGTGTGTGTGTGTGATAGCCTACAATTTAAACATTCTCTCGTTCTCACTTTTGAATCAACATTACACCAGAATAACAACCATGTAGCTATCCCAGTGAAACACTCAAATAGTCTAATTCATACATAAATAGGTATAATCAAACTCTACCAAAATGTGTCTATTTGTACCACATTATATTATATAGCATTTATTATAGTTGAATGTTGTTAGTGGGTGTGTGGGATACAGTTTTACCACTCTCTCGTTCTCCTAACTTCTAAATCAACATTACGCCAGAATAACAACCATGTAGCTATCCCAGTGAAACACTCAAATAGCCTAATTCATACACATAGGCAAACTCTACCAAAAGGTGTCTATCCCCCCCCCCATTATATTAGATATGCTTTATTATAGTTGAATGTTCTTAGTGGGTGTGTGTGATACAATGTTACCATTCTCTCGTTCTCACTTTTGAATCAACATTAGCCTAGAATAACAACCATGTAGCTATCCCAGTAAAACACTCAAATAGCCTAATTCATTCATAGATAGGTCTTATCAAACTCTACCAAAAGGTGTCTATTTGTCTCCCATTATATTAAATAGGTTTTATTATAGTTGTATGTTCTTAGTGGGTGTGTGTGATACAATGTTACCACTCTCTCGTTTCCACTTTTGAATCAACATTAGCCTAGAATTACAACCACGTCCCAGTAAAACACTCAAATAGCCTAATTCATACATACATAGGTCTTATCAAACTCTACCGAAATGTGTCTATTTGTACCACATTATATTATATAGCATTTATTATAGTTGAATGTTGTTAGTGGGTGTGTGGGATACAGTTTTACCACTCTCTCGTTCTCCTAACTTCTAAATCAACATTACGCCAGAATAACAACCATGT
>NC_137235.1:72500-122500 GCF_949987685.1 Ammodytes marinus | reverse complement strand
AGCTAGCTAACTGTTAACGTAACGTTAAACTCCTGAAGATGCTGTAATCAATGACACAGTATTAGGTGATTTCGGGTAGGCTATTGTGTGAGCGATAATTTCCCCCATCATCTTAAAACACAGTGTGCAAAATGTAATACCTACAGCTAATCTACAGTAAATTTAAGACAATTCATGATCTTAATTTCACAAACTTTATTTTAAGACTTTTTAAGGACCTGCGGGAACCATGTAAATGTATAATTATTAAATTATGAATTAAATTATAGGAAATAAAAGTTAAATTTACAGACATTAGTTTCCATTATATTTAATTGCTGCTATCAATCAGCTGCGCTGATACAGACTGTGAACCAACAGTCCTCAGCCTGTCAGTGTAACAGAGAAACAGTGTGTGAGCTCTTGGTGTCTCTTCATACCTGAGAGTCTCCAGTCTCAAGAGGGGATCCTCCTGCAGCTTCACTCCTACTTCTCCTGGATGGTTGTAGCTCAGGTCCAGCTCTTTCAGATGGGAGGGGTTGGAGCTCAGAGCTGAGGCCAGAGAAACACAGCCTTTCTTTGAGATCAGACAGCCTGACAACCTGTAGACAGACACAGACAGACATACAGACAGACAGACAGTTATATAATTGATTTAATTTTAATTAGCTAAATGTTAAGTTTTCTCATCAGTCAACCACTTTGGACCTTATTGTTACTAAACAGTTGACAGACACTAGAATCCATCATCAGTTACATGTTTTGAACGAAGTTTACAATAATTCTTTTTGACCATTATTTATATATTAACGTTTACATGTTGACATGATAGAGAGTTCACGTTATATATTTCCTAATAAACAGTTGCCTCCTTTTAAAGCTAGTTTAGAGGATATTGGATTTGAAAGTTGGTTTTTACATAATTTAATGGTACATTTATATTTTCTGGTACATCCTTATGATTCAAATTAGAATCTATGATCATTAACACCACAGTAGGAACTAAAGAAATACTAATACATACAGTATAATATAGACTTTGTCACCAAACATCTAGGTTATTTTTTATCAACAAATCAACAAATAAGCATCAAAGTGTGATCTGACCTGAGAATCTCCAGTTTACAGTGTGGACTCCGCAGTCCAACAGAAAGCATCTTCACTCCTGAATCCTGCAGGTCGTTGTTACTCAGGTCCAGCTCTCTCAGACTAGAGGACTGGGAGCTGAGAACTGAGGACAGAGCTTCACAGCTTCTCTCTGACAGGTTACAGCCACTCAGTCTGGGGGAGAGTAATAAGTAAAGAAAAATACTGATACTATTTCTGCCAGAAATGTTACAACCACCACATTTCTATGACTGCCTTTACTGAGTTGATGAATATTTAAGCATTAGGTTTTCAGGTGACAAGAAATTGATAGATTTGATCTGAACTTATCAAAAAGTTAAAGGCATCATAGGAGATTATCTGCAATATGCACTTTTTAATATGTTGTGAAAAGTGCTTTTTACACCCCAACAGCAATAAATGACTTATGGGCAATGAAAAAGAAACGAAAAACCCCCAAATTCTGTACCTTCTATAAACCTGTTAAAATGCTGACCAATCGGAGACGATGGACCCGTATCTAAAGAACCAATCACAATCCTGCGCGTTCTCTCCCCTCTGTGTGCGAGCCTGAGCGCGTTCACGGAGGGCAGAGAAAGCGTTCGTGCCATATCGTAGTAGGCTACCTGGCAGTGGACTAGACCTAGTGGAAGTAGCATAACAAGCTTACACAATGGAACCTACACAGAAGTTACCAGAGGTGTGGACTCGAGTCACATGACTTGGACTCGAGTCAGACTCGAGTCATGAATTTGATGACTTGAGACTCGACTTGACAAAATGTAAAGAGACTTGCAACTTGACTTGGACTTTAACATCAATGACTCGTGACTTGAGCCTTTTGACTTGACAAGACTTGCTACTTTCCCCAAAACCCAAAGATTAAATAGTAGGCTATATTTTTAAGTAGGCTACTGCTCTGTATCTTTCATCATGTAGCCTAGTGTAGCGGAGGAAACTGGTGGATGTCGCCTACCGGTACCGCGCTGATCTGCTTATCACTGGTTTCACTTCAGAGGTGTCGGCCAGAACACCACTTAAGGCCAAAAACGTCAGACTATAAGCATGAGAAGAGGAGTATGGTTTTTCCGCTCTTTATTTTCCTTCTTTCACAGGCACAGCAGCATAGATCGCAGGAAAAGAGACACAGGCTTACATTCCGCTCGTGAGGAGACGTTAGAACAGCTGTTGCCACCTGCGAATCGCGGCCATCAATAACATCCATAAACTGTAACTTATAACAGCGATCGGGACTGCATGTACTTACTCACACACGGGTGTGATTCACATAAACACGTTTCAACTGTGTCGACTACTGCGGCAACATGCGCGCTCACACACCTGACCGAGAGAGAAGAGAAAAGGAACTTACTAGACAGACCCTCCGGCCGACTGACGTCACGGCCACTAACTGACAGCTATACTGTCATCCACACTGAACAAAACTCATCTCAACACTCTATAAGAAATAACAACACTGTAACCTATAAACTTTGGGGCCTTTTCTGCATGTAGCCTATGTGTGAGTGTTTGTGTGTGTGAGTTAAATGTTAACAATCACTGGTAAACAGTGCAATTGGGAAGTGCAGCCAGCAGCGCTCGTGCACGGCTGTGTGTCGAGGGGTGGGGGAGGGAGTCCCGAGGGGAGAGGGAGGAGTTAAACGGAACTCCGAGGACAAGCTAATTTCAAATCATGCTAGCTCTCTCAGATCGTACAGTATAGCTTTAACTAAGAAATTCAATTAATTCCTACACGTACAAAACAGTGTCTGCGGTTATCAGTGAACTTACAGAGCTTTGTTGGAGGCTTTGACCACTGGCAGCAGCCTCAGAAGAACCTCCTCTGAAGCAGAGTATTTCTTCAGGTCAAACACGTCCAGATCTTTTTCTGATGACAGTAAGATGAAGACCAGAGCTGACCACTGAACAGGAGACATTTTATCTGTGGAGAGACTTCCTGAGCTCAAGGACTGTTGGATCTCCTCCACTAGAGAACTGTCATTCAGTTCATTCAGACAGTGGAACAGATTGATGCTTTTCTCTAGAGACAGATTCTCACTGATCTTCTTCTTGATGTACGTCACTGTTTTCTGATTGGGCTCTGGGCTGCTTTCCTTTTTCAGTAGGCCTGGTAGAAGACTCTGATTGGATTGCAGTGAAAGACCCAGGAGGAAGCGGAGGAACAAGTCCAAGTGTCCATTTGGACTCTTCAAGGCCATGTCAATAGCAGACCTGTGGACATTGGTCTCAGATGTTTTGTTGCACATCCTGCTTAACTTCCTTCGCAGATATTCTAAAGAAGTTTCCCCTAGCTCAGGTATTACATTCCTGTTACTGTTAAGGAGTTCCGTCTCTACATATAAAGCGGCCAAATACTCATGAACACTCAGATGGATGAAGCTGAACATCTTGTCTTTCTTCCTGCCACGTTCCTCTTTAAAGATCTCTGTGAACACTCCTGAGAAGAGAGAGGCTTCTCCGACATCAATGCCACTCTCTTTGAGATCTTTCTCGTAGAAGATCAGGTTGCCCTTTGTCAGCTGGTGGAACGCTAGTTTAGCTAATAACTCAATGTACTTTTCTGCATTCCCATCTTTTGTTTCAATATGAAACCTCATAAATTCTGTGTACATCTCAGTCAGGGTCTTGGGAAGCTCTCCTCCCTCTCTCTTCTTAAACAAATCCTCCAGGACTACAGCAGTGATCCAGCAGAAGACTGGGATGTGGCACATGATGTGGAGGCTTCGTGATGTCTTGATATGGGAGATGATTGTGTTGGCCTTCTCCTCCTCATCTTTGAATCTCTTCCTGAAGTACTCCTCCTTCTTTGGGTCAGTGAACCCTCTGACCTCTGTCACCACGTCAACATAATCAGAATGGATCTGATTGGCTGCTGCAGGTCGTGTGGTTATCCAGAGGCGAGCAGAGGGAAGCAGGTTCTTATTGATGAGGTTTGACAGCAGCACATCTACTGAAGTGGACTCTGTAACATCACAGTGACTTTTAATGTCCAGTTGGAGGCGGCTCTCATCCAGTCCATCCAAAATGAACAAAAGCTTGAATTTGTTCTCGTAGTAGTCTGGGTTTCCCGAAGATTGCAGAGTTGTAAAGATGTAATTAAGAGCTTCTTCCGTGATGTGACTGGTCTCCTTGATACATATATGAATTAGCTTTGCCAAACTCAACTTTTCTCCCTTCCGTAAATTCAACTGGCGGAAGGTGAGGGGGAATATGAGATGCCCATCTTGATTGGCTCCTCCTTCAGCAAAGTCCAAAACAAACTTATTCACAAGGAATGTTTTGCCAATTCCTGCAATTCCCAAGGTCAGCACTGTTCTTATGGGTTTGAATTTTCCAGGGGGGATTTTGAACATGTCACTTGGTTTAATTGGTTCCTCTGAATCAGCTGGCTTCACCGCCTCAATCTGTCTGATTTCATGCTGTTCGTTGATGTGTACGTTGCCCCCAGCTGTGATGAACAGTTCTGTGTAGATATCATCCAAAGGCTGGGCATCCTTCTCCTCTGCCCACCCCTCTCTAGCGGACCTAAACGTATGCTTGAGGTTTGTTTGAAGCTGTTGTTGGTAAAATGAGATGGGTTTTGGCTCTGGTAGGTCAACAATTGCATCTGTGAGACATAAGTAGAATGAAAACCTTATACAATTAGATTTTATGTGTAAAAATGCCTATTTTCTAGTGGTGGGCCGATAACGGCGTTAACGGCTGCGTTAACGCCAAACTCTTATCGGGCGATAAAAAAAATATCGCCGTTAATCTCTTAATTCCACCTCCTGTTCGGCTCAGGGGAGATGCTGTTCGCCGTCGGGGTGAACCCCCTTCCGCACGTGAAGGCTCGCTTCACGTGCGGGAAAGCTATAGTGTGAGCGGCCACAGCTTGTATTTTGGTCATATCTAACACTGGACTGCAGGCCTATATAAAAGTGTTGTACCTTTGCTTTCTTTGGGTTAAAAAAAACTCCATCAACTCAGTATCCGTCTAGTCCAAAAAAACTCTGTCAGCTGCTGCTGCAGACGGTGTGCAGACGTGCTCGGAGAATCGGCATCGGCGCATCAACAGTCATTCAATGCAGCGGCAGTAATCATACAACCGAACGGTGTAGAAAGTCCCGTCAGTTAAAAATAGTGATCCAGATTTTAAATCCATGTTAAAATCGGAAGGATATAAAGCTAGTTAGCTTAAAAAAAGTAGCAAACATGTCAACTGTGATGTGTTCAGGCCGGCTCAGTAATATGATTGATGTGTTCAAATGCAACACAAAAAAAAAGAAATTTGAGATTTTGGCGAAACTTGTTTTCCCAGCAAGATAAAATAGATAGTAAAGATGGAATTATGACCTGTTTAATGTCCTATCTTGAGCTATGATCATATCAGCAATTAAAGCAATAATACAAGTTCTATTTCAACAAAATAATAGAAAATTATCAATTTTGATATCAATAAAGACTTGGATCGTTAAGGAGTCTTGAAAATGGTATCAATATCAATACAAATTAACTCTCCTGTCATCTGAGAGAAATTAAGATGATTTAATTTTTTTAACCGTTAGTATTTACCGGTTAAAAATATTATCGGTTGACTGGTTTACCATGGACATCCCTTATACTGTATAAATGTATATCATACATTGTATGTTTTTTTTTGTGTTATCCCAGTTAAGTTTATTATTAATTTTTTATCATTTAATATTACTTTTAATAGTTCCGGGACGTTGGAGCAATAACCTGGTGTTTTGACACTTCAGTGTGCACTGTGAATTTGAAGTAATGTTCAGTTTTTGAATAAAGATGCAGCATTTACAAATGTTTATTTTTTTTATCCGATTCATCGATTAATCGAAAAAATAATCGACCGATTAATCGATTATTGAAATAATCGTTAGTTGCAGCCCTAAACAATTCATCGTTACCTCTTATGGCCTACAGTTCAAAGTTCATGTTTAACTGAATAAACAGTTTGTAAACACAAGTACATCTTGTTGAACATTATTTATTTTCATCACCAATTATCATAGTAGAACAGCTTCCTCAAGCAGTTTGTGATGCATGTTGGAAACAGGAGATGAGCCCCTGGTCTGATGCGCCACCTGGCTTGAGAAACACGTTCTCAAAGACTTACTTTGAGTCATTATTTAGGGAGCACACACATATTATGAATGAATTCAAATGAGCCATTTTAATCTAGATTAATCTAGATTAATTTCAAAATTAATCTAGATTAATCTAGATTAAAAAAATTAATCTATGCCCACCTCTACTATTTTCCCATGAGTACCAACAAATGTTATTTTAAGTAAGTTTCCCCTCGGGCCAGAACATAATCAAAGGCTAATTCAAGGAATTGATTGATGGAGAAATGCATCTGAAATGTGCGACAGACCACCTTGTGTGATAGACGCAGATAATGAATTAAATTAAAACAACCCAATAATAAATGTGTATCATTCTAACTAAGAAAATGCTGGTTTGTTAATCTAAAACACATCACACCATACCTGGACTGACCATGTAATTAATTTTTTTTTGGCTAAACATAGTGCAAGTAAGCTAAGAATAAAGTGATTACTGTGTTTTTAGTATTTCAAAGCCTACCGTTTATGGTCGGCTATTTCAGCATCAGGTGTTGTCTACTACCTGCCGCCTGCTGATTCATGAAATAAATGTTTTAAAGTATCCTAATTTTTTTTAAATCACTCACAAAATGGATAAAATTAGGGATGCACCGAAATGAAAATTCTTGGCCGAAACCGAAACCGAATAAAATGAAACAGTTGGCCGAATGGCCGAAACCGAATACCGAAAGAGGCTTTTGCAGTTTTGTTTATTTATTTTGCCACTTCTTTCAACATTGCATACATGAACTCCCAAATGTTCTCCTCAAACATAGCCTACAACTAAAAATCAACCCTAAATAAATAAACAGTAAAACCTTCCAATCTAAGAGTAAAATTAACATTTTACTAGGAATGTGATTGTGAATCACTCATTGATTTTTACCTTGACTTGTATGAGGAAGAATCTACAAAAAGATCGACTTATTGCCTTTTTTTCTTTTCTTTTTTTGCAATGCAGTGCAGGTTGAGTTGCTCTAAAAAACGCACCACAGTTCCCACCGTAATGTTCAGACTTCAGAATTTGCATCAAAGCCCTGATCATAACAATGAGAGGCTTTAAACGATGTCCATGCTTAGGAGGTGATTGTAACTTTTTCGGCTGTAGACTGAAACTAACGGGGGGAGGCGGCTCACTGGACATATATTTAGTTACGCTGTCAGTTTGCCGAGATGGCTCTGTATTCCATGGACATATAAAGAAATGTATTCAGGCTCGAGCAATGCAATCAGATCGCAGTGCCCCCCCCCCCTCTCTCCCACAGCGCTAACGGACAATATGATTATCATTTTCGCCGTCAAACCAGATTTTTTTTGCGCTGCGGCTCTCACCGGCGAGGTGTCAGTGAATGACACCGTTACCAACCGTTAGTTTCACTGGGTGAATCGCTGCTTCGCTCGCGCAAGGTTTTTGTGTTTCTAATGTGATAAAACATCAGTCTTGGACGAGCGTTTTATCTTAATGCTGCTTAAAGCATTGCAATGCGCCGTGTTTCATCCAGTTTGAAAACATGCTCCCACACTGGACTCTGACATTTTCATGCACGCAGCCTACAGACTGCTCCTGCTGCGCGCTCCCGACCAGACGTGGACTCGCATACACGGTTACGTCTCTCTTTACTTCCATTTCCTGGTTTGCAAGCGCGCAGCTCTTTTAAAAAAATATTTCCTTATTGTCATTTAGTTTGTCAATATTCGGTAATTTTGTTCGGCCTTTTAACTGTTTCGGGCCGAAACCGAAAATGACTTATTTTGTCATTTTCGGCCGAACCTTTTCGGTGGCCGAATGTTCGGTGCATCCCTAGATAAAATGAGAAGATGTTACTCAGATGGGCAGCAGTGCAGTCAAGTGAAGACAGAGAGATTCAGACAGACGTAGGGAGAGGGCACACACTTTATTTTATAGTTTTGCTTCTCAACTTAGTTATCATCACTCCGTTTATTCATAATGCTGGCTAACTGACCCCCTAGGCTTCCAAAGTCTTAGACGTGTTTTTACTCATGAATCTCACCAACCTAAATTCTCCCATTTTAATCTATGCAGCTGTTTGCACCAGCTCTGTGAAGCTTGTCTCTCAGCTGAACACAGGTGTAAACAATAATGTTTGTCCCTCATATACTACTCTCATAACACAGGCATTCTTTACAGGGTTAGATTCGTAATATTTGGGACTTGAAGTTCGATACTGCTAAAAAATAAAATAATCAGAATGGTGCAGGAGATGCCTGTTGCACACCACTGCTCTACGGCGTCTTAGTAAAAAAACATCACACTTGTTAGCAGCGGTTTCATAGCTTCTTCTTTTTGAAATATAATAAATGTTTACCTTCACACTGAGAGGACGGTCCAATGTTTGCTGAAGTCTCTCCAACATCGTTGACATCCACTGATGGTGAGAGAAGGAATGGTTTTTCATTTATTTCATTTCATTACATTTTTTAGTGGTTCTTAAAATGAACTGTTATACATAATGATTATAACACCATCTACAATCCTCTCATCAATATCTCAGTGTCTCAAACCGAGGATAGCAGCACCATTAGCTTCTGTCCTCTCAATCAGGAATGACCAACAACATTAAAAACCTTTTCTCTTAATTACGAGATCAAGCCGTCAATTATTGTGTGAATACAATGAGCACCTGAATGCACTGGGCCTCTGTACTGAGACCATGTTCCTCTACCAGTATTGTGTTGCCAACTCTTTATTCCTAAAAATACAAATATAAAGTGTGACTGACCTTCTGGTCCTGAGCTGGTGTCTGACAGTTTCTTCACCAGATCATTCCTGTTTATCTTATGTAGAACCTTCTTGGTCACGTTCACAGCTCCAGGAAGCTTATAGGCGTTGACCATCAGATCGACTGTGTCCCGCCTTTCTGCTTTCTCCAGTTTGGACACACTGATAGGTTGGCACCCTTCCAGGAAGTCGGGCTGCCTCAGACGCCATTTAAAGTCCTTAAATTCATCCTCTCTTAAATCTTCCAGAGCCTTCAAAAGGTCCTCTGGTGTCATCGTGGCTTCCTGTTAAAATCAGACAATATTGTCAACCTGAAGGAGAGCTGTAACACAAAGAGCAGCAACAGGAGTTCTGATTTGGAATACACACGTAAAGGGTTGAGGCCAAAGCCGTCTCAAACTATCCGTAACAACATATCCGTAAGCCAGGCAGTTTTTCAGGTTAGAGGCCAGTCTAAAAGCAGCATTGCCATCACCCATTGGCAGTACGATGATTGGATATTCAATAAGTGTGGAGCTCATGTCAGTGTTTCCCCTACCATTATACAGGCCTGGCGGGGCCGCCAGGCCAACGGGACCCCCCGCCAGGCCAACAGCAGCCTGACTTAAAAAAATAAAAATAATTTTTTTTTATTTTTTCACTTTTTCCGCAATAATCATTTGCGAGCGTCTGCGCGGCACTGTTGGTCTACCCCTCGTGTGCGCCTGTCTTTACAACCTCTCGTTTGATCATCCCATCAGCTGATCTGTGTGTCTGCGTGTGTGTGTATGTGTTCTGCGCGCGGCGCCATGCGCGTGTGCATTCGGTGCGCACTTTTTGACACGGAAGCCAATGAGCAGGAGCATGACTAGCAAGCAAACGTTGAACTAGTGGCGAAAATAAAACCAGCGCCTGCTCTATGGAGATATTAAGGACTCAGTAACAGGGACGTTGAACAGGAAAAAGTGCTGAGCAAAACTTAGAAAGTTAAAATCGCTACGTCGCCGTGGCAACACAACTAATCTGTATCAACAGCAGAGACAGCGCAGAAAAAACGGCATGCACTCGTTTCAGTAAGTTTACAGAAGTGCCACACTGCTACTGCCTTTGGCATTCTTCTCAGAAAAGCATTAATGTATTTTCAGGGGACATATTCATTTATTTATTGTTTTAACTGTTAAGTTATCTTGAAAACAGCAGGTTATTGTAGGCCTACAAGCTTTATTTTTTTGTATTTTCAATGCTAGGCCTAGCCTACTTTATTTTTATGTTTTACATTGAGAAATAGGCTAGATGAAATATAATGGTCGGAATAGGGAATTTGCCTTATGTAGCACACATGTTGATAGGCTAATCATGATGTGTAGCCTATGTTAATTAATTTATTTTCAACAAGGCTATTTGCATAAAAAAAAACTAAAGAAATGTTTTCAATAGGCTAGCTTCAAGGTGAGGTGATTCAGATTATTCCAGAAATGAGTACTAGACAGGACCTGTCTATATTAGATCTTAGTGTTTATTGTTTTTAATTGAAATCCGCGCGTTTTTCTTCAATAGTTTACATGGCTTGTGTCTCCAAATTATTACAGAAAAGTTATCGGCAGGACATATGACAGTTGTTTACAGAGCACAGAATTAAACAGATTTCACCTCAAAGTGCACCAGATTGATGTATTTAACTTTAAAATGATAATGTTTCCACTGCAGGGGGATGCCCCCAGACCTCCCTAGAAGGCCCATTCTCACCCAGCAGTATCTAAAAATCCTGTGAGAAACACCACATGTACAAACGTACTGAATGTGAAAGTATAACCCTATGCCCAATTTTTTTTTGGCATTGTTATGCTTTATTGATAGTGTAGAGACAGAGTTGAAGTGGGGCAGAGAGGGGAGTGACATGCAGAGAACGACCGCGGGCTGGAATCAAACCCGGGTCCGCTGCTGGCCGAGGCCAATGGGGGGGACGCCCTACCAACTGAGCTAAGGGCGCCCCACGCCCTCATTTTTAACGGGGCTGTCAAAAGAGGCTCATCCCAAATGGGGTTTGTTTTGGTCCATTTCTTCTAGAAATTTGGTACGCACGCGGCGCACATACTCTTTATCAGCTCTTACCACCGGGCCTAAAAAAAATTCTAGGGGAAACACTGATGTGCATATTCAAATTCATTTAAAAAGAAACTTGTAATACAAAAAAAGTTACATTTCAAGTATACTTTTACTACGTAAAGTTTTATTGTGGTAGGAGTAAAGGAAAAAATTAAGCCTAATTGGGTTTATTTTTGTGGTGATCACAGCTGGCTGCTGTGCGCTCCTCCTCCTTTTGCCACTCCCACTCCCTCTGTTCCGTGGCACACCTGGTCTGCATCTTCAATCAACGCACCTACTTCACCTCTGGCTTCCCTGCTGTCGTTGCCAGATCGTACCATGCACTACAGTGGTAACTATACACGCCTGGCTCCTAGTTTTCTCCTCGTCACTATCTCGTTGTCTCGTGTTTTTTCGTGATCACCACCCTAACGCTGTTTTTCCTCTGCCTGCAGTTACCCGGACCACAACCTCCAGCTTCCTACCTGCTTCTCCGTCCCGGCTTCCCCACTCACCACCTGCTTCCCCACCTCGTTGAATAAACCTTTTTATTATATCCACAACTGCCTCTGTCTGCTCTTGGGTCCCGTACATGATCATAACAGAACGATCCGGCCAAGATGGACCCAGCGGAATTTGGCAAGATCCGTGGAGCTCTCGCCGCCCAAGGCACGCAGGTGGCTGAGCACAGCCAAGCCCTCCGGGACGCTATGGAGGCTTTTGAGAATCTCGCTACCCGTGTCACTCAAATGGGGCAGCAGTTGGACTTACTGGTTCCCCTCACCACAGCGCCTTCACTGTCAGCCGCACCTCCGCCTGCTCCCGTTTCCCCGATACACCTGCCACGAGCCCGTGAGCCCTTCATTCCTGCGCCTGAGCGCTACGCTGGGGACATGGGTACGTGTAGAGCCTTTCTGATCCAATGTTCCCTAGTTTTCAGCCAGCAGCCCCTCACATACCCCACTGAAAGGTCGAAAATCGCTTATATTATGGGGTCACTTAAGGGGGTTGCACTAGCGTGGGCTTCAGCAGTGTGGGACAGTAGTTCTCCAGCTAATGACAATTTTGATCTATTTGTAGCGGAGATGAGGAAAGTTTTTGATCACCCAGTAGAGGGAGGGGACGCCGCCAAGCGGCTTATTTCTTTACGTCAGGGCTCCCGCAGTGTAGCTGAGTTCTCCGTGGAGTTCAGGACCTATGCAGCCAGGTCAGGCTGGAACGACAAGTCACTACGTGGGCTTTTTCTTTCAAGTCTCAGTGAGACAATCAAGGATGAGCTGGCTACTAGGGAGGAAGCTGACACTCTCGATGAAATGATTTCCCTCTCTATCCGGCTGGATAATCGCCTACGCGAGCGGCGTAGGGAGAAGGCGGGCAGCTCCGTGCCCCCGGCTTTCGCTGCTTCCTGTTCCCCACTCTTCCCTGAGACTGCCCTCTCTGCCCCCGTGACGCGTGCTGCCACTGAAGAGGAGCCCATGCAGCTGGGCCGCACACGCCTCACCCAGGCAGAGCGGCTTCATCGGATTAAGACCGGAGTGTGTCTGTACTGTGCGCTGCCCGGGCATCTCATCTCCACCTGTCCGTCACTGCCAAAAGACAGGGCTTGGCAGTGAGGCTCGGGGCCCTGCTGAGCCACGCTCCCTCCGTCCCCGATTCTCACTGTTCTCGCTCACTGCTGGATGCCACTCTCCTGTCCCTCGGTCATCCCTTTCCTGTGTCAGCCCTGGTGGATTCTGGAGCGGATGAGAACTTCATCGACGCTGGCTTCGTGTCTCAGGTTGGCATTAAATTGGAACAATTACCCTCTCCCTTAAATGCTAACGCCTTAGACGGCCGTCACCTGGCCCTTATTACTCACCGTACTGTGCCCCTTGAGCTAATTGTTTCTGGTAATCACCACGAGATACTGCAGTTTCATGTCATCCTGTCTCCCCTCACTCCCCTGGTGCTGGGGCACCCCTGGCTCAGACTTCATAATCCCCAATTTGACTGGGCTTCTGGCAAAGTGGTGAGTTGGAGCACTTTTTGTCATTCCACCTGCTTACTATCTGCCCCGTCTCCGGCAGTGGGAGATGTTCCCTTGCCCAAGGAACCTCCCGACCTCTCCTTGGTTCCCCAAATCTATCATGACCTGGGAGAGGTATTTAGTAAGTGTCGTGCGCTCACCCTGCCTCCGCATCGCCCCTATGACTGTGCCATCGATCTCCTCCCCGGCGCCCCTTTGCCCAGTAGTCGCCTCTATAACTTGTCCCGTCCTGAGAGGGAGACCATGGAGAAGTACATTAAGGATTCTCTTTCGGCTGGCCTCATGAGACCCTCCTCTTCTCCTGTTGGTGCAGGTTTCTTTTTTGTGGCCAAGAAGGACAAGTCACTTCGCCCATGCATTGATTTCAGGGGTCTTAATAACATTACGGTGAAGAACAAGTATGCTTTGCCCCTCATCAGTTCCGCATTCGAGCCACTGCAGGGCGCCACAGTCTTCTCCAAATTGGACCTACGTAATGCCTATCACCTGGTGCGTATCCGTGAAGGCGATGAGTGGAAGACGGCCTTTAACACCCCCCTCGGCCATTTTGAGTATCTCGTCATGCCTTTCGGCCTAACTAATGCCCCTGCTGTGTTCCAGAACCTGGTCAACGACGTCCTCCGGGACTTTCTCAACCGCTCAGTTTTTGTCTAATTAGACGACATCCTGATTTTTTCCCGCAACCAGGAGGAACACATTCAGCATGTCCGGCAAGTTCTTCAACGGCTGTTGGAGAACAAACTATATGTGAAGGCCGAGAAGTGTGAGTTCAGTGTCACCTCTGTATCCTTCCTGGGGTTCATTATTGAGAGCGGGCAAGTGAGGACCTGCCCCGAGAAGGTCATTGCAGTGACAGACTGGCCCATCCCCGATTCCCGCAAGAAACTGCAGCAGTTTCTGGGGTTTGCCAATTTTTACCGGAGATTTATCCGGGATTACAGCAGGGTTGCAGCCCCTCTCACCCGTCTCACCTCTCCTGCCCTCCCGTTTGCCTGGACGCCGGAGGCGGACGCTGCCTTCTCTGGGCTTAAAGGGCTTTTTTCGTCTGCTCCCATTCTCATCCAACCGGACCCCTCCAGGCAGTTCGTTGTGGAGGTGGATGCTTCTGACACTGGAGTGGGGGCGGTCTTGTCCCAGCGCTCGGCCACTGATGGGAAGATTCATCCTTGCGCCTTTTTCTCTCGCCGGCTGGTTCCTGCGGAGCGGAACTATGATGTGGGTAACAGAGAGCTGCTGGCTGTGAAACTGGCGTTGGAGGAATGGCGGCACTGGCTTGAGGGGTTAGAACAGCCGTTCGTGGTTTGGACCGACCACAAGAATTTGTCTTACATCCAGACAGCTAAGCGATTAAATTCCCGCCAAGCCCGGTGGTCCCTTTTTTTTGGGCGGTTCAATTTCACCCTCACCTACCGGCCCGGGTCCCGTAACGTCAAGCCTGACGCCCTATCTCGTCAGTTTAACACTGTGAACACTCCGGCCCCCCCTGACACTATCCTCTCTCCTTCCTGCCTCAAGGTGGCTGCTGTCACCTGAAAGATAGAGTCCCTCGTCCGGGAGGCCCAAGCCATCGAACCGGACCCGGGAAACGGCCCTCCCAACCGCCTTTTTGTCCCCAGTTCGGTTCGCTCACAAGTGCTGGTGTGGGGCCACACATCGCGCTTTGCCTGTCACCCTGGCGTGGGTCGCACCCTGTCGCTCCTTAAGAGGCATTTTTGGTGGCCAGCGATGGACGCGGACACCCGGGCATTTGTGCTGGCCTGCACGGTTTGTGCTCGGGCCAAGTCCTCCCACCAACCCCCTGCTGGTCTGCTACGTCCCCTTCCGGTTCCTGGCCGGCCCTGGTCTCACATTGGCCTGGATTTTGTCACTGGTCTTCCTCCCTCTAGAGGCCACACAGTCATTCTCACGGTTGTGGACAGATTTTCAAAGGCTGTTCACTTCATTGCCCTTCCTAAACTCCCCTCTGCCACCGAGACTGCCCAGCTGCTTGTGCAGCATGTCTTCCGCCTCCACGGGATACCCACTGATCTCGTCTCTGACCGTGGGCCCCAATTCATTTCCCAAGTTTGGAAAGCGTTCTGCCGGGCGCTAGGGGGCTCGGTCAGCCTGTCATCCGGATACCACCCGCAGACCAATGGGCAGGCGGAAAGGGCAAACCAGGACCTTGGGACCGCTCTGCGTTGCGTGGCTGCACGTAACCCCTCTGCCTGGAGCGAATACCTACCCTGGATTGAGTATGCCCATAACTCAATGTCCTGTGCTGCGACTAATATGTCCCCGTTCGAATGTTCCCTGGGGTACCAGCCACCCTTGTTTCCCTCTCAGGAGGATGACATCTCCGTCCCCTCCGTTCAGCACCATCTCCGCCGCTGTCGCAGGGTGTGGAAGGGCGCTCGCTCCGCTCTGCTGCGCTCTGCGGAGCAAAACAGGCGCATTGCGGATCGCCACAGGGCTCCCGCTCCTGCCTACCAGGCTATATTAATCAGGAAATTAATGAAGCGCGATAATGACGGTCACGGCGCACATGACAGGCGAACGCGTATGTGTGTGTGTGCGCTCGCCTACAGGACGGCGGGCGCACGAGGACAATGACGTCACGGTTAACCGTGTACACAAAAAAAATTCCGTCGTGTACACGGTTAGACATTTTTGTAAATGTTCACACCCCTAGTTCATTACACGTTATCTCAGGATAATGGCATTTAAAATGAAAAGCAATGAGAGGAACCAACCTTTAGTTTTCTCATTAACATTTTCTCTTATTTTCATCACATCTGTACCTCTGCTTTTCATCACCTAAAACAAAATAAGATCAGGTTAATGTGTGTGTGTGTGTGTGTGTGTGTGTGTGTGTGTATAATTTTTAAATGTGTTTTAATGTGTATTTTTTAAAGTCTTGTCTAAGGAGCATTTCTGTAACTCTGTGAGCTATATTATCTCTAGAGGTTACTGCTGGCTTTCCTCATCAAAGATGTGTAATGTTCCCTTTGAGGATCCTCACCTTGAAGGGTTCTTATAGTCACGTCCATATGAGGTCGGAGAGACAGCCGTCACATCCTCATCTCTAAATCTAAATCCAGAAACGTGAATTTTCTTCACTGAGTTCACGGAAAAAAACGTTCAAGTTTCAGTCAAAGAGTAAAAACATTCAGGCTGTCAAACCAGTTCTGACATTCCTTCATTTCTCAGCAGTAAAGATTCACGGGGCTGATTAAATCCAGTGTTTCCCCCAGCGCTTTATAGTTAAGGCGGCCGCCTTAGCAAAACCAGCCCCCCGCCTTGACTACTGACCGACCAAAAAAAAAATTAAAATTAAATCTTTATTTTTTTTATTTTTAGTGCTGCACAATTAATGTACTAGCAAGCGCGATGTGTGATTTGTCATGGTCAGAAATGCGCGAAAGGCCGTGATTTGCAGTAAATAAATGTGCACATGTCTCCAAGCGTTTCTCTCTGCTCAGACTATCAGCTGCTCTGTGTCGGGGGCTCTGCGCGCGCGACCGTCCCGCGCTGCGCGCGACTACGGCATGTACGCGGGAAACGAGCAGCAGCAAACCGACATTTAACCTGTGGCGATAATAAACGCAGTGCGGTTCTATGGGGATATTTAGCTGAACAGAAAGAAGTGCTCTGCAAAGCTAGACTAGTTTAAGACTCCACATCACCGTGGCAACACAACTTATCGGCTCATACAGCGCAGAGAAAAGTGTGATACATGCATGAGAGTGATGGCCCAGGCACCTTTCAGTACGTTTACAGAAGTGCACACTGTAACTGTCTTTGAAATGCATTTAGTAATTTTAAGGGGAAAACACGTTGTATTATTTCAATTATTGAATTATTTTTCAAACGGCATGCTAGTGTAGCCATACAAGATTTATTTTTCTGAATTTTAAATGCTGCTTTATTTTTATGTTTTAAATTTGGAAATACATGTTCCAAAACAACCAATAACCTCTGTATTTAAAAAGAAATCAAGCAAGTAGGCTAATAATAACCATATATGAATTAATCGCATCACAGTATGCCTATTGTCCACAATAATCTCACAACAGCCCCCCATCCAAAAAGGAACTTTAAAAAGCACTTTGATACACATGTTAAGTGTATGGTCCATTATTTTTATTTAGTGTGTCTGCATGGTATTGCACCAAAACAGTAGAACTTTTCTTTAATTGTATTTTGTACCGTCTGCATGTTTGCACAAAATGTGCACATAGCAAACAAAATTGCACAACTGTAAGGTCAGTGTCATTCAAATAAACAGAACTATTTCTTTAGGGCGCATTGGCATCTTTGAGCAAAATACCCCCAAAATTTTCGCCGCCGCGCTATGCGCCGCGCCTCCTGTACGGCTAGACAGTGACCACCTTGACTAAGACATTTCCTGGGGGAAACACTGAAATCTATAGACTAAACATGAAAAAGCTAATTTTGATTTTGATAAAAAAAATTGCATACGATTGTATAGATTAATTATTATACTCATTATAGTATAGTAAGTGATTTAATTCAAGAATATTCAGCTCTAAAAACTCTAAATACCAAAGTTGAAATAATCACTACAAGTATATTATGTAGCCCCTGAATATTACAGGTATAACGACAACAGAGTTTCCTCATCAAAGGTGTGTAATGTTACCTGTCAGGGTCCTCACCTGGTGAAGTCACGTTGAGGTCGGGGAGACTTTCTTCCTCCGTGTGCAGACGCTGCTGGTGTCTGTGTTCAACTGAGCGACAGCGTCACATGCTCATCCCTTAAATGCAAATCCAGACATGTCACTATGACCTGAGGGGACAAACCCAGACTGAGCTGTAGTAGTAAATGGTAAATGGACTTGTATAGCGCTTTATCTCCGTTGTTCACAGACCTAAAGCGCTTTACATTGTTTTGTACACATTCACCCAGTCACACACACATTCATACACCAATAGCAGCAGCTACCACGCAGGGTAGGCTTAGCACTAGGGTGCTAAGTTAACTAAGCTAACTATCGGGAGCAATTCGGGGTTCAGTGTCTTGCCCAGGGACACTTCGACATGTGGCGGGGAGACGGGGGATCGAACCTCCAACCCTGCACACCAGAGGCGAACTCCCTACCACTTCGCCACTGGCAGTACTAGATTACCACTGCCGCCCCTTAACGGGGCGGCAGTGGTAATCTAGTACTGCCAGTCAGCAGAAGGTGGCAGTGTTACACAAGGTCTGTTAGTCAATTTTCACAGCAGACTTTGATGTTGTTGGCGCCTGCTATTTGAGAACAATTAAAACTAATTACCACCTATTACACATGCAAACACAGACATCCACAAACACACACAAACACAGCCACTCAAAAGCCCCTCTGATGTGATCTTAGTGTCCATTATGGGGCCTTTCCGAATAGTCCAATCTCCTAACCTATAAGCCTCCTTTCCTATACCTTAACCCCTAAACGTCATCGGGGTTAAGGAGAGATGAAAGGTGCTTCCTGTCGAACATAGGAAAAGACAGCACTGTTTCAAAAGAATTCGACTCCACTTTTCCTAACCGACGTCATTGCGCGACGGCGAGTATTGCTGACGTGAGTCACTAGCGTGAAACTACACTATAGCCTATTCTCCGAAAATTGACTACAACAAGCGCTCGTTTGATCCATGCGTTCTTTTCATATTGATTTAATCAGGTTGTCGCCAACAGAGTGAGAATCACTCCCATATATCCCAATTCACATGTGGAATAAAAAGAGGCTACACTTGTGTTGATGTTGAAATGAACTGCCCCCAGTAACTTCATTAAATGTGAAGTTGGTATTTTATTTTCTTATGGTGTAAATGATGTGCTACGAAAATATCTATTATGATGTTGGTCTTTTATGAGTTCTTTATTATCTTTAGCCTGTGTGTGTGTGTGTGTGGGGGGGGGGGGTGTATTTTGTTTTAGCCGAGTTAAATCTTCTCTTCTCCTCTCTTCTGTTTTACCTCTCGTTCGTATTCGTGTAGACGGAGCATATCTGTTTGAATGTGAGATGAATCTTAAAAAAAATCGCTTCTGAATAATACATAATTTTTTGAGATGGTTGGGATATGAAGCTGCCCAGACCAGATTACAGTAGTTCAGGAAAGGAAACAAAAAACTATAGTATAAAGTTAAATGGGCAGAAGGATTAATTAAAGGACAAACTTTCCTTAATATGCCCATCATCTTTGTGGACCTTTTGCAAACCAGGTCTATGTGATTTGACCAATTAAGTCTTTCGTCAACTAGAATTCCCAAAAATTTGGTAGCCTTTACTTGCATAATTTCTGATCCGTTAATAAGTACTTTTGCTTGTTCTTTGGGATAAGACTTGTTTATGTTGCAAAAGATCACAAAGTTACATTTCTTCACATTAAGTGTTAATTTATTAATTTGAAACCATTTGGCAATAGAGCATAATTCATCATTCACACAGTCAATCAAATAATTAAAGTCATTATGAGTTGCTATGAGATTAGTGTCATCGGCAAATAATACAGGAAAAAGATGTTTGCAAGACATGGCTAAATCGTTTATATAGATCAAAAATAATAAAGGGCCCAGTATTGAGCCCTGTGGCACCCCATGAATAATTCTGGACTTGGTAGAAGAATAGCCATTAAGCGACACATATTGTTCTCTGTAAGTTAAGTAATTCTTAAACCAGTTCAGGGCAATATCCTCCACTCCATATCTATTTAATTTGCTTATCAGAATACTGTGGTTAACCGTATCGAACGCTTTGCTTAAGTCCAAAAATATCCCAATGGCAAACTCAGCATTGTCCATAGCAGTTGAAATTATATTAGTTATCTGGAGTAATGCATGCTCTGTTGAATGTTTTTTACGGAATCCATACTGGTGAGCATATAGGATCTTATTATCAGTTAAGTGCTTGGAAATTCTTGCATAAACTAATTTCTCCAATAATTTAGAGATGCAAGGCAGGATTGATATAGGTCTATAGTTCCCAAAATCATCAGTAGCACCTGTTTTGAAAATAGGGATAACTTTAGCAATTTTAAGATGGAGGGGAATAATTCCAGATTGGAGTGATAGAGAAAGAATATGGGTTAGCGGTTGAATTAAATAATCAGTGGTTTCTTTTAACAAAATGCTCTTTATGCCATCATGATCTGGGGCTGAATTCTTTAATTCCATGATGATATTATGGACCTCCTGTGTAGTTGGAGGTACAAAGGTATTGAGAGGAGGATATTGCCCCTTAATCAAGTTACAAGGGTTCTCATTTGTACCCAAGATACTTGATGCCAGATCACAGCCAACATTAACAAAAAAATTATTAAAGCCATCATCTTTTGAACTCCAAACTTTAATTAAACAGCTCAGACGAGCTGCACAGGTAGCAGAGCTGTCGACCATCTTGAAATTTGATGTACCGAGGTACGTACCGAACCGTGACTTTTGTGTAACGGTACACTAAAGTCACGGTTCGGTACGTACCTCGGTTTTGAAGTCATGGTACGGTACAGTACGGTACGGTTCATAGTTAAGGGAGAATGAACAGTTTTAGCTGTCAGTAACTAGCTAACATACAAATAAAATGCATAACAAATCTAAAAAGAATACAGCTGCAATTCTCCAATAAATAAAATACTTATTAAATACTAGTGAAGGTGCAGCATAAACTAAAATTGCAGTGAAAAAAAAGCCAGTGTTAATGCTCAGCAGGTTCTGTAAGCTGGTATATAAAAAAAGGGTATGTCATCTTTAAGGGTATTGTTGACTTTAAATATATATATATATATATATATTAGTGCTGTCAGTTTATCGCGTTATTAACGGCGTTAACGCAAACCCATTTTAACGGCGTGAATTTTTTTATCGCGCGATTAACGCTCGTCATGGTCTAGCAAACGTTGTGGTTTTTTCACAAGCTGTTGTATCAACTAGTAATGTTAGAACAACTGAAACACCACAAACTATACACCTGGCTCGCAGGTAAGTTACTGTTAATTCAAACGGAACATGTCCTACAGCGTAATTTCACATTAAAATAATTTAACTGGCAAAACGACTAAACTTCAAGTCAATTCTGACTTTTATTTTGAAGCAGAAACCGGAACCTAGCACTTCCTAGCTCAGCTGCTTCACTAGTCTTCCGTGACTCTGGGACTTCGCGGAAAAAGAACAGTAAAGAAAGCTTGTCATTTGCAAAAGTCTTACTTATAACTCTGCGCGCACACCAAAACCTCCATGAATGTTGGTGGCAGCCGCCAGTCATTCATTTTCACTTTATTTTTCGCTACGAAGGGCGACTGCCTCGGCTGCAGCAGCGCCATGGCAACCAACCGGCACCCACCGGCAGTCCGGCACACAAGCGTGTAGCCTAGTCAGTGTGTCCACTCCAATAAGCCGTGCGTGGATGAAAGACTCCCAAAACATTTAGGCCTACAACAACAAGTTTAATTTAGCCTAAAAACTAATTTGTTTGATATAGCCTATGTTGTTTTATGGTTTGGTTTTTAAATAAAAAAATAAGTTCCAATTATGTTTGTGTATGCTGTTCTAGGGGTGGGGGGGATCTACATTGTGGGCTATTTGCACTGAATAGCAAATTATGATATTTTAGAAGAAATACACTGAATTACAAGGGTGTAGAGAATGGGTGTGATAAGAGCATTAAAATGAGAAAAAATAATGGGACAAAAAGAAATCAAGGGACATTTAGGCTAGAATAGGTAAAAATGCGATTAATCGCGAGTTAACTATGACATTGATAGTTAACTCGCGATTAAATATTTTAATCGCTTGACAGCACTAATATATATATAATACTGCAGCTCTCTTAAGCTCTGAAGTGCTCTTATAAATATAACAATTATCAAATAAAAGTGCAACTGCAGCATCAATTAAATGACAGCTTATGTATTTTCAGTATAAAAAAGCAAATACTGTCTGGGTTTGCACAGCTCGATTTTCTTCACAGTAACGGTGACCTGGATGGTGCCTTTTCAAATGCGTATGCATGTTCGACGTGTTGGCTCCCTTTATATGTCCATAGCCTACATACATAAGCGATCGCGGTGAAACAATAACCTGTGTGCCGACATTGTTCCACACGTTTATCACTGTTTTCATAATTCTACTGGAATCCAAAGTTATCCCTCAAACGGGATTTGAATGACAGGGGGGCGCCTGCGAGCTCCGGTTTCCTGTTGACTTTCGCCATGCAGTTCGCTCTCTGTTCGATAGCACTGTATAAAATATTTATTTGCACTACTCATAGACTGTAAAAGAAAGGAGGGGTAGCCTACTACAACTGCTAGTAGGGATGCAAACGGAACACTTGAGCGGAGAGGTGCGTCTGCTCTGACCGCAGCTGGGAGGGGCTGCTGCGCAAGGAACGGGGACGGGGGAGCTTATGGCCTCGTTTGAGATGCATTTTTGTTGTGCGCTCAGCAAGACGCGCGTCATAGTTGCGCAGGTCTGAGCAAGACGGCTCCAAGTCGAACGAGGCCAGTGTTTCCCCTACCATTATACAGGCCTGGCGGCCCCGCCAGGCCAACGGGACCCCCCGACAGGCCAACTGCAACCTGACTTAAAAAAAATAAAAAAAATATTATTATTATTTTTTTAATCAATTTTTCATTGATTCCGTAATAATCATTTGCGCGCGTCTGTGCGGCACTGTCGTTCTACCCCTCGTGTGCGCCTGTCTTTACAACCTCTCGTTTGATCATCCCATCAGCTGATCTGTGTGTCTGCGTGTGTATGTGTGTCTGCGCGCGGCGCGATGCACGTGTGTAGGCCTATTCGGTGCGGGTGCGCACTTGTTAAAACACGGAAGCCAATGAGCAGAAGCATGACTAGCAAGCAAACGTTGAACTAGTGGCGAAAATAAAACCAGCGCCTGCTCTATACAGATATTAAGGACTCAGTAACAGGGACGTTGAACAGGAAAAAGTGCTGCGCAAAGTTTAGAAAGTTAAAATCGCTACGTCGCCGTGGCAACACAACCAATCTGTATCAACAGCAAAGACAGCGCTGAAAAAAACGGCATGCACTCGTTTCAGTAAGTTTACAGAAGTGCCACACTGCTACTGCCTTTGGCATTCTCAGAAAAGCATTCATTTATTTTCAAGGGACATATTAATTAATTTATTGTTTTAACTGTTAAGTTATCTTGAAAACAGCAGGCTATTGTAGGCCTACAAGCTTTATGTTTTTGTATTTTCAATGCTACTTTATTTGTATGTTTTAAATTGAGAAATAGGCTAGATGAAATATAATGGTCGGAATAGGGAATTTGCCTTATGTAGCACACATGTTGATAGGCTAATCATGATGTGTAGCCTATGTTAATTAATTTATTTTCAACAAGGCTATTTGCATCAAAAAAAATAAAGAACATTTTCAATAGGGTAGCTTCAAGGTGAGGTGATTCAGATTATTCCAGAAATGAGTCTAAACAGGACCTGTCTATATTAGATCTTAGTGTTTATTGTTTTTTTATTGAAATCCACATGTTTTTCTTCAATAGTTTACATGGCTTGTGTCTCCAAATTATTACAGAAAATAGTTATGGGCATATGTTGTTTACAGAGCACAGAATTAATCAGATTTCGCCTCTCAAAGTGCACCAGATTGATGCATTTAACTTAAAGGATAAGGTTTCTTCTGCAGGGGGATGCCCCCAGACCCCCCTAGAAGGTCCATTCTCACCCAGCAGGATCTAAAAATCCTGTGAGAAACACCACATGTACAAACGTACTGAATGTGAAAGCATAACCCTATGCCCTCATTTTTAACGGGCTATCAAAAGAGGCTCATCCCAAATGGGGTTCGTTTTGGTCAATTTCTTCTAGAAATTTGGTACGCACATACTCTTTATCAGCTCTTACCACCGGGCCTGAAAAAAATTCTAGGGGAAACACTGCTGTGATACCTGGCAGACTCCACTGGAGAACCAGACTGACAACTGCACAACCTTTGCACGTTATCACGCAGGACTATAGTAGAAAAAAAGCTTTTGACCCCTCCTCCCCTCCGTGCACGTCACAACACACATCTGCCAATCAAATCGTAACCCAGGGAACAGAAGCCCCGCCTCCTACAGCGTTTGACTTCACAGGAATTTTGTTCACGGTGTTTCCAGAAAAAAACGCTCAAGTTTCAATCAAAGAGTAAAAACATTCAGGCTGTCAAACCAGTTCTGACATTCCTTCATTTCTCAGCAGCAGAGATTCACAGGGCTGATTAAATCTAGAGACTAAACATGAAAAAGCTCATTTTGATAAATAAAACTTGCATACAATTGTATAGATCAATTATTATACTGATTATAAAATATTAAGTTATTTAATTTATGAGTATTCAGTTCTAAAAACTGTAAATACCAATGTTGAAATAATCAAGTCACCACAAGTATATTATGTAGCCCCTGAATATAACATATTAGTATATAACATATAGTTATCATGACAACAGAGTCTCCTCATCAAAGGTGTGTAATGTTACCTGTCAGGGTCCTCACCTGGTGAAGTCACGTCGAGGTCGGGGAGACTTTCTTCCTCCGTGTGCAGACGCTGCTGGTGTCTGTGTTCAACTGAGCGACAGCGTCACATGTTCATCCCTTAAATGAAAAAAATACGTCATAATGACCTGAGGGCAGAAACCCAGTCTGAGCTGTAGTACTGCCAGTCAGCAGAAGGTGCCAAAAAAAAGCTTCCCCTCCTCCCCCCCCCCCCACACGTCACCACACACATCTGCCAATCAAAACAACTTAATCTCTTCACACCAACATGACGGATCATAACCCAGCGAGCAGAAGCCCCGCCTCCTACAGCGTTTCACTTCACGGGAATTTTGTTCACTGTGTTTCCAGGCAACGAAAACAAACAGCTTTTGTTCTTTGAATAACTGCTATGGGTGTAGTACAGTCACAGAAAAAACAAATACTAAAAACATTCGGGCTGTCAGACCAGTTCTGACAAGCCTTCATTTCTCAGCAGTAAAGATTCACGGAGACTAAATAAAACATAAAAAGGCTAATTTTAATTTAGTATCATACTCATTATAGTTTAATAAGTGAAAAAAATTCATGAATATTCAAAGGATCTACAAACATTAAAAAAGCTTTGACCTTTGCTGCGTAATCAAAAAGTTTTAGTCAACGTGTAAAAACATTCAGGCTGTCAGACCAGTTCTGACACGTCTTCATTTCTCAGCAGAAAGGGTTCTCTGCACTGATTAAATCTAGAGACTAAACATGAAAAAGCTCATTTTGATAAAAAATGTGCATACATTGTATAGATCAAATCATTTACTGATCATAGTATAATAGGTGATTTAATTCATGAATATTCAGATCAACAAACAGTAAATACCAACAGAGTCACTAAAAGTATATTATGTAACCCCTGAATATAACAGTTATCATGACAACAGAGTTTCCTAATCAAAGGTGTGTAATGTTACCTGTCAGGGTCCTCACCTGGTGAAGTCACGTCGAGGTCGGGGAGACTTTCTTCCTCCGTGTGCAGACGCTGCTGGTGTCTGTGTTCAACTGAGCGACAGCGTCACATGCTCATCCCTTAAATGAAAATACAGAAACGTCACTATGACCTGAGGGCAGAAACCCAGTCTGAGCTGTAGTACTGCCAGTCAGCAGAAGGTGGCAGTGTTACAAAAGGTCTGTTAGTCAATTTTCACAGCAGATTTTGATGTTGTTGGCGCCTGCTATTTGAGAACAATTAAAACTAATTACCACCTATTACACATGCAAACACAGACGTACACAAACACACACAAACACACACAAACACAGCCACTCAAAAGCCCCTCGGATGTGATCTTAGTGCCCATAATAGTGTCCCTTAATATAAAAAAAAATTTGTGGCTCATGTGCTACAATGGTGCTGCTATGGTAGAAAAAAGCTTTTGACCCCCCCCCCCCCCTCTCTTCAAAAGAGGTCAGGGGTCAAATGGTACAAATATGTCTTTACTCTGTTGAACCTGCGTGACAAACCGAAATGATACGATGAGATAGAACAATAACATTCTGCATATTAGGGACAGACGTCACCCGAGGAATGCTGCAGGCACCTTCACTCCCACTCATGCATTCACACACACACACACACACACACACACACACACACACACACACACACTAACACTTGTGTACGGCTATACTTGTGAGGATAGTACCCTACTCTAACCCTAACATAAACATAATTCATACCTTTCATACCTGAACCTTACAACCTCGTGTTAACCCTCAAACAGCCCTTTGTGCTGATTAAATCTACTTAACCAAACATGAAAAGGCAAATTTTGATCAATTATCATACTGATTATGGTATAATAAGTGAATATATGCATGAATATCCAGAGGATCTACAAACAGTAAGTACCAGCATTGAAAATACAAGTATATTATGGAAACCCTGAATTAGAAAAAAAAATCATGGTTTGTTCTGAATTTACTTAGAGACAGAAAACTTATTTGCTAACTTTAAATATGAAAATGAAAATAGAACTAAATGAAAACTCTCAGGAGGCACTGTGTTAATTCTCATCATTCAGTCACATGACATACAGAGCTCTGACTGGGAGGAAATCACACATCTCACTGTTTACAGGCCTGAGCAGAAAGTTTGACATGGTTTTGAATTTCCGGCTTCACTTTAAACTAATCACTTTCTGGAACAATTCCTTTCTCTATTGAATTGTTTAAAGTCTCCACTAACATACTTTAGCTTTTTGTCCTTTAGGCTTATAGAGGATTCAGGTTCTTATGAAATTGTGAACATGCTGCCCCTTCGTACCAGTCTGATCTCATGACACGTTATGCCGACCTCACACCAAACGACTTCCCGCAACCTGTGCCCGCCTGTGACACCTGGCAGACTCCACTGGAGAACCAGACTGACAACTGCACAACCTTTGCACGTTATCACTAAGGACTATAGTAGAAAAAAAGCTTTTGACCCCTCCTCCCCTCCGCGCACGTCACAACACACATCTGCCAATCAAATCGTAACCCAGGGAACAGAAGCCCCGCCTCCTACAGCGTTTGACTTCACGGGAATTTTGTTCACGGTGTTTCCAGAAAAAAACGCTCAAGTTTCAATCAAAGAGTAAAGACATGCAGGCTGTCAAACCAGTTCTGACATTCCTTCATTTCTCAGCAGCAGAGATTCACGGGGCTGATTAAATCTAGAGACTAAACATGAAAAAGCTCATTTTGATAAAGAAAACTTGCATACAATTGTATAGATCAATTATTATACTAATTATAAAATATTAAGTTATTTAATTTATGAATATTCAGTTCTAAAAACTGTAAATACCAAAGTTGAAATAATCAAGTCACCACAAGTATATTAAGTAGCCCCTGAATATAACATATTAGTATATAACATATAGTTATCATGACAACAGAGTCTCCTCATCAAAGGTGTGTAATGTTACCTGTCAGGGTCCTCACCTGGTGAAGTCACGTCGAGGTCGGGGAGACTTTCTTCCTCCGTGTGCAGACGCTGCTGGTGTCTGTGTTCAACTGAGCGACAGCGTCACATGCTCATCCCTTAAATGAAAATACAGAAACGTCACTATGACCTGAGGGCAGAAACCCAGTCTGAGCTGTAGTACTGCCAGTCAGCAGAAGGTGGCAGTGTTACAAAAGGTCTGTTAGTCAATTTTCACAGCAGATTTTGATGTTGTTGGCGCCTGCTATTTGAGAACAATTAAAACTAATTACCACCTATTACACATGCAAACACAGACGTACACAAACACACACAAACACACACAAACACAGCCACTCAAAAGCCCCTCGGATGTGATCTTAGTGCCCATAATAGTGTCCCTTAATATAAAAAAAAATTTGTGGCTCATGTGCTACAATGGTGCTGCTATGGTAGAAAAAAGCTTTTGACCCCCCCCCCCCCCTCTCTTCAAAAGAGGTCAGGGGTCAAATGGTACAAATATGTCTTTACTCTGTTGAACCTGCGTGACAAACCGAAATGATACGATGAGATAGAACAATAACATTCTGCATATTAGGGACAGACGTCACCCGAGGAATGCTGCAGGCACCTTCACTCCCACTCATGCATTCACACACACACACACACACACACACACACACACACACACACACACACACACTAACACTTGTGTACGGCTATACTTGTGAGGATAGTACCCTACTCTAACCCTAACATAAACATAATTCATACCTTTCATACCTGAACCTTACAACCTCGTGTTAACCCTCAAACAGCCCTTTGTGCTGATTAAATCTACTTAACCAAACATGAAAAGGCAAATTTTGATCAATTATCATACTGATTATGGTATAATAAGTGAATATATGCATGAATATCCAGAGGATCTACAAACAGTAAGTACCAGCATTGAAAATACAAGTATATTATGGAAACCCTGAATATAGAAAAAAAAATCATGGTTTAGCTTGTGATTGTGCTGAATTTACTTAGAGACAGAAAACTTATTTGCCAAATAGGCTAAAGCTGCTCCTTCTCAAAGGGGACTGTCCACAAAACTATAAACTAATAAACTAAACTAAACAAATTGTTTAAAGTCTCCACTAACATACTTTAGCTTTTTGTCCTTTAGGCTTATAGAGGATTCAGGTTCTTATTAAATTGTGAACATGCTGCCCCTTCATACCCGTCTGATCTCATGACACATTATGCCGACCTCACACCAAACGACTTCCCGCAACCTGTGCCCGCCTGTGACACCTGGCAGACTCCACTGGAGAACCAGACTGACAACTGCACAACCTTTGCACGTTATCAAGAAGGACTATAGTAGAAAAAAAGCTTTTGACCCCTCCTCCCCTCCTCCCCTCCGCGCACGTCACAACACACATCTGCCAATCAAATCGTAACCCAGGGAACAGAAGCCCCGCCTCCTACTGCGTTTGACTTCACGGGAATTTTGAAGAAAAAAACGCTCAAGTTTCAGTCAAAGAGTAAAAACATTCAGGCTGTCAAACCAGTTCTGACATTCCTTCATTTCTCAGCAGCAGAGATTCACGGGGCTGATTAAATCTAGAGACTAAACATGAAAAAGCTCATTTTGATATAGAAAACTTGCATACGATTGTATAGATCAATTATTATACTGATTATAAAATATTAAGTTATTTAATTTATTCAGTTCTAAAAACTGTAAATACCAATGTTGAAATAATCAAGTCACCACAAGTATATTAAGTAGCCCCTGAATATAACTGTTATCATGACAACAGAGTTTCCTCATCAAAGGTGTGTAATGTTACCTGTCAGGGTCCTCACCTGGTGAAGTCACGTCGAGGTCGGGGAGACTTTCTTCCTCCGTGTGCAGACGCTGCTGGTGTCTGTGTTCAACTGAGCGACAGCGTCACATGCTCATCCTTTAAATGAAAAAAATACGTCACTATGACCTGAGGGCAGAAACCCAGTCTGAGCTGTAGTACTGCCAGTCAGCAGAGGGTGCCAAAAAAAATCTTCCCCTCCTCCCCTCCCCACACGTCACCACACACATCTGCCAATCAAAACAACTGAATCTCTTCACACCAACCAGACGGATCATAACAAACAGAAGCCCCGCCTCCTACAGGGTTTGACTTCACGGGAATTTTCTTCACTGTTTTTCCAGGGAACGAAAACAAACAGCTTTTGTTCTTTGAATCACTGCTATGGGTGTAGTACAGTTATAGAAAAAACAAATACAAAAAACATTCGGGCTGTCAGACCAGTTCTGACAAGCCTTCATTTCTCAGCAGTAAAGATTCACGGAGACTAAATAAAACATAAAAAGGCTCATTTTGATTTAGTATCATACTGAATACAGTATAGTAAGTGAACAAATTCATGAATATTCAAAGGATCTACAAACATTAAAAAAGCTTTGACCTTTGCTGTTTGCGTGATCAAAAAGTTTTAGTCAACGTGTAAAAACATTCAGGCTGTCAGACCAGTTCTGACACGTCTTCATTTCTCAGCAGAAAGGGTTCTCTGCACTGATTAAATCTAGAGACTAAACATGAAAAAGCTCATTTTGATAAAAAACGTGCATACATTGTATAGATCAAATCATTTACTGATCATAGTATAATAGGTGATTTAATTCATGAATATTCAGATCAACAAACAGTAAATACCAACAGAGTCACTAAAAGTATATTATGTAACCCCTGAATATAACAGTTATCATGACAACAGAGTTTCCTAATCAAAGGTGTGTAATGTTACCTGTCAGGGTCCTCACCTGGTGAAGTCACGTCGAGGTCGGGGAGACTTTCTTCCTCCGTGTGCAGACGCTGCTGGTGTCTGTGTTCAACTGAGCGACAGCGTCACATGCTCATCCCTTAAATGAAAATACAGAAACGTCACTATGACCTGAGGGCAGAAACCCAGTCTGAGCTGTAGTACTGCCAGTCAGCAGAAGGTGGCAGTGTTACAAAAGGTCTGTTAGTCAATTTTCACAGCAGATTTTGATGTTGTTGGCGCCTGCTATTTGAGAACAATTAAAACTAATTACCACCTATTACACATGCAAACACAGACGTACACAAACACACACAAACACACACAAACACAGCCACTCAAAAGCCCCTCGGATGTGATCTTAGTGCCCATAATAGTGTCCCTTAATATAAAAAAAAATTTGTGGCTCATGTGCTACAATGGTGCTGCTATGGTAGAAAAAAGCTTTTGACCCCCCCCCCCCCCCTCTCTTCAAAAGAGGTCAGGGGTCAAATGGTACAAATATGTCTTTACTCTGTTGAACCTGCGTGACAAACCGAAATGATACGATGAGATAGAACAATAACATTCTGCATATTAGGGACAGACGTCACCCGAGGAATGCTGCAGGCACCTTCACTCCCACTCATGCATTCACACACACACACACACACACACACACACACACACACACACACACACACACACACACACACTAACACTTGTGTACGGCTATACTTGTGAGGATAGTACCCTACTCTAACCCTAACATAAACATAATTCATACCTTTCATACCTGAACCTTACAACCTAGTGTTAACCCTCAAACAGCCCTTTGTGCTGATTAAATCTACTTAACCAAACATGAAAAGGCAAATTTTGATCAATTATCATACTGATTATGGTATAATAAGTGAATATATGCATGAATATCCAGAGGATCTACAAACAGTAAGTACCAGCATTGAAAATACAAGTATATTATGGAAACCCTGAATATAGAAAAAAAAATCATGGTTTAGCTTATGATTGTGCTGAATTTACTTAGAGACAGAAAACTTATTTGCTAACTTTAAATATGAAAATGAAAATAGAACTAAATGAAAATTCTCAGAAGGCACTGTGTTAATTCTCATCATTCAGTCACATGACATACAGAGCTCTGACTGGGAGGAAATCACACATCTCACTGTTTACAGGCCTGAGCAGAAAGTTTGACATGGTTTTGAATTTCTGGCTTCACTTTAAACTAATCACTTTCTGAAACACGTCCTTTCTCTATTGAATTGAAATAGTTTCCTACTGACAACTGGCTGGGGACTACAGCTGGAAATTAGCCAAATAGGCTAAAGCTGCTCCTTCTCAAAGGGGACTGTCCACGAAACTATAAACAAATAAACTAAACTAATTGTTTAAAGTCTCCACTAACATACTTTAGCTTTTTGTCCTTTAGGCTTATAGAGGATTCAAGTTCTTATGAAATTGTGAACATGCTGCCCCTTCGTACCAGTCTGATCTCATGACACGTTATGCCGACCTCACACCAAACGACTTCCCGCAACCTGTGCCCGCCTGTGACACCTGGCAGACTCCACTGGAGAACCAGACGGACAACTGCACAACCTTTGCAGGTTATCACGAAGGACTATAGTAGAAAAAAAGCTTTTGACTCCTCCTCCCCTCCGCGCAAGTCACAACACACATCTGCCAATCAAATCGTAACCCAGGGAACAGAAGCCCCGCCTCCTACTGCGTTTGACTTCACGGGAATTTTGAAGAAAAAAACTTTCAAGTTTCAGTCGAAGAGTAAAAACATTCAGGCTGTCAAACCAGTTCTGACATTCCTTCATTTCTCAGCAGCAGAGATTCACGGGGCTGATTAAATCTAGAGACTAAACATGAAAAAGCTCATTTTGATAAAGAAAACTTGCATACAATTGTATAGATCAATTATTATGCTGATTATAAAATATTAAGTTATTTAATTTATGAATATTCAGCTCTAAAAACTGTAAATACCAATGTTGAAATAATCAAGTCACCACAAGTATATTAAGTAGCCCCTGAATATAACATATTAGTATATAACATATAGTTATCATGACAACAGAGTTTCTTCATCAAAGGTGTGTAATGTTACCTGTCAGGGTCCTCACCTGGTGAAGTCACGTCGAGGTCGGGGAGACTTTCTTCCTCCGTGTGCAGACGCTGCTGGTGTCTGTGTTCAACTGAGCGACAGCGTCACATGCTCATCCCTTAAATGAAAAAAATACGTCACTATGACCTGAGGGCAGAAACCCAGTCTGAGCTGTAGTACTGCCAGTCAGCCGCAGGTGCCAAAAAGAAGCTTCCCCTCCTCCCCCCCCCCCCCACACGTCACCACACACATCTGCCAATCAAAACAACTTAATCTCTTCACACCAACATGACGGATCATAACCCAGAGAGCAGAAGCCCCGCCTCCTACAGCGTTTCACTTCACGGGAATTTTGTTCACTGTGTTTCCAGGCAACGAAAACAAACAGCTTTTGTTCTTTGAATCACTGCTGTGTGCGTAGCACAGTCACAGAAAAAATAGAGGCTAAAAACACAAGGGCTGTCAAACCAGTTCTGCCTTTATTTCTCAACAGTAAAGATCTCTGGTGCAGATTAAATACACCTAGCATAGTGGAGACAGCC
Source organism: Ammodytes marinus (assembly GCF_949987685.1). Classification (NCBI taxonomy): domain Eukaryota; kingdom Metazoa; phylum Chordata; class Actinopteri; order Uranoscopiformes; family Ammodytidae; genus Ammodytes; species Ammodytes marinus. The sequence continues at coordinate 89,550 of NC_137235.1, read as the reverse complement.
ATGCATCAGACATTTATCGAATATTTGAAAGGCCATGTATACTCAGACAAGTGACGCGGTCAGTACGAGTGGCAAGTTCGGTATATGTGATAATCCAATCCAGTTGTCCCATGGAAACGCACTGACTGACAGAGCTCCAGAAGGAAGAGGGGAAAGAAAAACAGGTTCATTATTGAATGGAGGACAGAGAAGAGGATGTAGTAGGGCAGCCGGGTATTTGTAAGCATATGGGACATCCTACATCCTAAATCTGTTTCTACCGTATACTCAAAAGCAGGAAGTAAGGGGATTGGAACACAGCTACTGACAGAGCAACAGAAAGAAGAGGAGAAAGACAGACAGGTTCACTAACACACACAGCCATGAGAAACTTTTTCCTTAATTGATCAGTAAATGGTTGATTAGCATAAATAATCTACAACTAACTATATCATTCACAGTGCAAATAGGATTCATTTAAATTCCCTTACCTTTAGCAGAATCCATCCATGAAGAATGTTTAAAACTGGAAGAAATATGAACGATAATATGACCAGAGTGAGTGGACACAACCAAGTTTACTGAGTTTTTAGGTTTTTGATCGTGAAATGACAGCTTCCTTGATATTCATCTTGCTATATTTTCTGGCCCGTGCCAATTGTGGAAAAAAGCAAACCGAGTTAACCTCCAAAATAAAAGCCTGACATAAAATTACAGTGGGATACATATACAATTTTTGTTAAACTACAGGCTACACATTTATGAAAACAAGGTCATCAAGTGGTAGAAAACATTTAAACAGTCATATAAAAAGGTTAATTTAAAACTTTTCTATATTTAAAAAATATATTTTTAGTACATTTCTTATGAGACTTTTGCTTGAGAATCGCATGTTCACACTTAAGAGGTCCAAAAATCCCAATATTTAAAATGGTTCACTGTTAAGACTTTACAACATGAGATAGCATTAATATGAAATGTCGGATTTTATTTGTTGATTTAAAAATAAAATGTACATGTCACTGACAAAGAAGAGGGCGAGCCACGATTTGGAAATAACAACTAACTTAATTTTTATAACCAGTAGGCTACCTAGTATAACCAGTTGGTTTATAGGAATTAACAGCAAACAACTTAATCAGTCATAGTGCAAATAGGCATAATGAAGTCTCCCTTACCTTTATGCAGAATCAGCAGCTTCGGTTTAAGATGTAGAACGTTCATCACTTGAAGAAATATGTAAATGAGTCGATAATATTAAAATATAAGCTACAGTATGAGTGAGTGGACACAACACAGTTTACTGAGTTTTGTGTATTTTTATTCTAAAATTACAACTACTTTGATGATATTTATTTCGTAATATTTTGTAAACCGTGACCAAATTTTAACAGAAGCATCCCGAGTTTCATCTTCTTTTCCCGCGCGCACGGAATCAAATCACAACCGTTGGCGCCGTCAGAATCCGTTAACGTGTCAAACGCACGGTTCAAATAGACCTACTGAAATCAATGAATACATAGCCTATGTTTTTATGTCGAGTTATGTTGTGATTTAGTTGTTCAAATCCTCTTCACGGTTAACTTATAGAGTAAGTCTAGTATCAACCATCCAACGAGCCTCAACATTACAGTTAACTCAGGTAAAGTACCGTTCACTTTGCTAACAACACATCAGGTTAGCTAACACTAAGTTAAAGTTAAAACTCTATACAAATATATAAACCAGTTAAATCTCCTTCCTACCTCTTCAACTGGCGCTCATCTGACTCTTATCCTCATTTAGACTTGAATATTTCCTCATCATTAACGTGACGCCGTTCGTGCGTTACCGTCAAGTTACGGTTATCTCTCGAGACAACGTTCCTTTCAAAATAAAATAATACGAAACGGAAAAATACAAGAATAAAAGCTGCAATTCAAAGTGACAGTGGAATACTTTCATTTCACACGTTATTCACGAGACTTGAGACAGAGTTTTAGGTTCACAGTTCGAGAGGTAAGTGTTATGTTTGTTCCATATGACAAACCGTGTTTATCTCCGAGAACTCTTTATTGAATTTGCGGTCAAACACATGTAGCTTACACGCTCATAGCTCCTATCACGTAGGCTACTTCCTGTGTGCTTGGCTCTAAGCCTTGTGGGTAACGTAGTTCAATAAACCTTTATCAACACAGTAAGAATAATTTCTCAAGAAAAGGAGGTAAAAGCAGTTTGACAAAAGTTCATAATTTCTTGAGAAAAACTCAAGACATTGTATTACTACTCTATAACAGGAGAGCCGCCTGTCTTTTACTTACTACCCCTTTTCTAATGTCTATTCTATACTTGATGTATTTTAATGTTGATGTATGTTATGCCCCCTGTAAAGCACTTTGAATGGCCTTGTGTCTGAATTGTGCTATAGAAATAAACTTGCCTTGCCTTTAAAAAATAAAACCTCCCACAAGCGAATCTATGCCAAATCATATATATTTTCCAGGTCGTTCTGGTGGAATAACGTCACAGCTGAAATAAACAACAACAACCAAATGACTTCACACCTTCAGATTTATTATTTAATAATAAAGTAGAAACAGTCAAAGCGTCTCAGTGTGTAAAGAACCACATGTAAAGATTTAAACTCAAATAATCAAAATATAAAAGTTTGATTCAGAAACAGAAAAAAAAACCTTTCATTTGCATTGTAATTTGACATTTTATTTTTCAGACCATATTTGAGTAATTATATTATAGTGCTTTTATTTTTTTAAAGTCTGATTTATTTAACCAATATTTTTGTGTTGGAATCCAAAGAATATCCGTCATTCCATCACCTTCATTTCTGCATAAAAGCAAGAAAATCAGGCCTAAGAAATCCGGCCTTTTTTTTAAAAGATTATTTTCTGGTATTTTTGCTTTTATTAGACAGTTTTGGAGTGACGGAGATGAAATGAGTCAGAGAGGGGAATGACATGCAGAGAACGACCCGGGCTGGATTCTAACCCGGGTCTGCTGTGAAGAGGACAGACAGACAGACAGACAGACAGACAGACAGACAGACAGACAGACAGACAGACAGACAGACAGACAGACAGACAGACAGACAGACAGACAGACAGACAGACAGACAGACAGACAGACAGACAGACAGACAGACAGACAGGCAGGCAGGCAGAGAGGGGAATGACATGCAGAGAACGACCCGGGCTGGATTCTAACCCGGGTCTGCTGTGAAGAGGACCGAGACTCTATGGGGGGTGGGAGGGGCTCTAACCCCTAAAGGCCTGAGAATGTTTTTAATTAGCAAAACAAACAATGTAGTTGAAAAAGAAAGAGAAAAAATTCAAAGTGAAAATCATTTCAACGTCACACAAGTTGAACTAAATCTAAATGATTATAAAGCAGCGAATGAACACAGCGATACTTTGATTAAAATAAGAAAATATATTCCACACCATCAAGCGTAAATCTAACCACAACCGAGCAGCTTAAACAAACCCTTGAGTTACATCATTTGTTTTAAAAATTATTGTTTTCAACTCATCACCAATAAAATATTTATAATAAATGTAATTTATGCAGTAGGCCTATAATAAAGCCATTCATGTAATTTATAAATATATTGTCTAAATATTTATTTTAATTAAAGTATGTAACTATTTCCTTATTTATACATTTATAATTTGAATAAAGTGCAATTTAAGGAATTAATAAATCATGTTAAAGAGTTTTTTTTTTTTAGATCTGATTTAAATTATAATTCACTCACAACAAAGACGACAACAATATACAATCTGCCTTAATGACAAAGGCATTGATAAAAAAAACTTTATAAAAAATATCATTCTTTGCACTGATGGTCTCGTTTGCTGTTACATGTCAATTATGATCATCAGAGGAAAAATTTGACTGTTTCAGAAATATTTAAAAGTTCCTCGTAGGATAAGTAGAACATTTAACAGCTTTTGTAAACCATTAAGAGAACCAGACTCTTATTTTGGCGGTTCAGACCTGGTGACAGGAACTCTCAGAGCCCTGTTGGTTTTATTTTGGAAGTTACTTCCTGTTAGTATCATGAAAAACAACCCTGGTTGCGTTCCGAATCGCATACTCTTTCTTTTATTTCTATTCTACATACTACATCCGACGCTAAAAATAATCTAGTTAGGATGCAGTAGGCATACTATTGGGACATACTTTACTCTTATTTCATCATAACATGGCACCTTGATTTTGCCTCTTGCTTTTATATCCGTCGCATCCCCGTTTGTTTTCATATGGAGGCTTCGTCGATGTGACGTCACTTCACGTGCGCACTGGATTGTGGGTCACAATCGCCCAAATAGGATGCAGTTTTCAACACTAACAATCTTGGCCGCATGAAGTAGGACATCCGGGTACTTCTAACCATCCTAAATCTGGCAACAAGAATCGGGACATCCTAAATCTTTTTTCTACCATACTATATAGTAGAAAGTATGCGATTCGGAACGCAACCCGTGTTCCAATCCCCATACTTCCCTACTATTTAGTATGCCAGAAAAAGATTTAGGATGTCCCAATACATGCACGTCAATTGTAGTATGCTGAAAATACATAAATGCCCCACTAACTCCAATAGCATTTTGGAATATTCGTCTTTTATTCTTGACATTTCTTGACACGATGAAAAATAAATCTTCCTCATCTGATTTTTTTTTTTTCACCTGTCTGTGGCCCTAAAACTCTTCTGTACTTTAGTATGTAGTTTAGTAAAAAGACAAAGTATGTGATTTGGAACGCAGGGTTAATATTACAAAAATTACGTGCACTGAAATATTGAATAATGGATCATTTTCTTTCAAGGGGTGAAATAAAGTGGAACACATTTAAGGCACGTTCAGTGACACAGTCAGTTAGATTCTACGGCGCAGCCCGGAAACCTTTTTCCCTTTTTAAAGTTTAAAGTGCCAATATACAGCTCCGGAAAAAATTAAGAGACCACTCCAAATGTTCAGTGTCTCTTCTTTTACTCTTTAGAGGCACATGTTGGAGTAGAATGAACATTTTGGTTTTATAATATAAACTACAGACAACATTTCTACCAAATTCCCATTAAAAATATTGTCATTTAGAGCAGCGGTTTTCAAACTGTGGGGCGCGCCCCCCTTGGGGAGCGCGGGGTTATGGCAGGGGGGGCGCGGATGAATATGTAAAAAAAAGAAAAACTAAAAAAAAAAAAAAAAAAAAAAAAAATGTTTTTTTTTTTTTTTTTTTTCTTTTTTATACTAAGATCACGGCATAGCTGGACACAAGTTATTTTGCTTCGTTCCCCTCACTGCATTTAAATGCATTCAGTAAATTACAGAGAAATAGGTCTCGTTAAAGAAAAAGAGCACCAAGCCCAACCCAGAGGACCCTGCATACATTTTGTTTATTTTAAATTAATATTTTTATGGAAAATCCATGTGTCCTTCTTCAATAGCTTCTAATTCATCAGACCCAGTGTCTCCAAATTATTTGTTCACACAAAATTCCTCATATTTAGCCTCTTAATTGTCCTCTCAAAGTGCACCAGATTCATGCATTTCACTTTAAAAAGGTGAAAGAAAATCTCCCGGGGGGGCACACCCCCGGACCCCCCTAGGAGGGTCTCGTTCTCCACTGGCTGCTACTCTCCTCCAGCAGGACATTGGAGGCACTAGCGAAAAAACACTGGGTGTGTGAATGACATTTAACTAGTCAATAATTTGGGCAAGTCTGTCTGCCTATCTTTCTCACTCCGATGCACACTCAGTCAGTATTATCCATGCTTAAAGGAAGCAGGATTAAAACACTGGATTAAGATGTTAAAATGTATTACATGTGTTTAAAAACGCACAATTTTTAAATTTGTAAAATTATTTTTATTTATTTTTTTTGGGGAGGGGGTTGGGGGGGGGGCTCCGCTGAAATTTGTTCTCTGAGGGGGGGCTCACTCTCTCACACTTTGAAAACCCCTGATTTAGAGCATTTTCAATAAGTAATGTAGAGATAAAGATTGAAGAAAAATCCAGACTGGTCTCTACATTTTTTCCTGGGCTGTATATACATATATACTATATTGTCTGAAAATGCAAATATGCAGGCCTAGGGCTCTCCGTGAATTTTACCTGCTGAAATAAAGGATATTTAAATAATAAAGAATAAAAAAGGCAAGTACAGAAAAAAAATATATAGTATATATAGAGTATTTGAACTGTTCGGGCCAGCCCTACCACAGAGCATGTTAAATGGTAAATGGACTTGACTTATATAGCGCTTTCTAGACGATTTTCTCAGCCCCAAAGCGCTTTACATATCTTACCACATTCACCCATTCATACACACACTCATACACCGATGGTAGAAGCTGCCATGCAAGGCACTCTCTGAACCATCGGGAGCAGTTTGGGGTTCAGTGTCTTGCTCAGGGACACTTCGACATGTGGCGGGGAGACGGGGGATCGAACCTCCGACCCTGTACTCCAGAGGCGAACTCCCTACCCACTTCGCCACTGCCGCCCTGTTGTTGAGTTATATAAAAAAAACGTTTTATTATAAAATTTGATCTGAAACTGACAGCATCGGATTTTCTTTAAAAAGGATTAATTATTAGCACAAAGCTAAAAATGTAATAATGTTGAATTATGCCTTTAAAGTAGAATCATGATCCCAGGCAGTAGATAAGCATATACACACTCCGCTGAACAGCAAAACTGATTCAAGACGTTTTTATATCCAGCTCTGATGATTTGACGTTGTGGTGAAAATATGTGTTTGTGTCCACGTTCACACCACGGTTGTTTGGTAATGACACTCTTTGCAATCTCAAGGCAACATCTCCGGTTGCAATAGCATCTACAAACCTGCCTCACATTGATATGAAGCATTTGAAATTTATATAATATAATATAATATAATATAATATAATATAATATAATATAATATAATATAATATAATCTCTTCATTGTCTACATAGGAGGCTTTAAGGATAAGTTATAAGCGACTGTGGCTCAGGTGGTAGAGCGGGTCAGCCAATGGCGGTTCGATCCCCGCCCTGCCACTTGGGTCATGGTTGTTGTGTCCTTGGGCAAGACACTTCACCCACCTTGCCTCGTGTGAATGTCGATAGTTAACCTGCTATCGGTGTATGACTGTGTGTGTGAATGGGAACAGGTCTCCCTATAAATAAAGGTTAAATTTTTTTTATTTTTGTTTAAAAAAAAATTATAATTTAGCGTGGGTTAGCAGATGTTTGACCGGTATTCGGTTTCAAACTATACCGCGGTTTGAAAAAAATCAATGTTTCAAAATCACTATTATTTTCCTTCACACTGTTCTAAGGTATTAAGGCCTCAAAGGATGTTAACAGACAAGTTTATAAATATTCCGGATATTCCTGCATCATAACTTTAACTGAAATAGAAATGTGTAGAAAGTGAGCAGGTCTCTAAAAACCTTGTCGAGCTGTTCTCTTAAAGGACTGTCTGCTTTAATTTAGAATTTAATTATTTATTATATTATCATACACATATATTAATGTTACGAATATTCTTTATGTTATTGTAATATATAAAAAGATTGTGTTGGCCGAAATTATATATATTTTTTAACCAGACAATTCAAAATAAAAATAATTTTTCGAGCTTAAGTTAATCAAACTGTCAGAATACCATACCACACCATTGCCTAGAGTAGTTTAGGCTTGGGGGGGTTGGACCTAACGGAGGAAAAAGCCCCAATATGTGTGATGAGATTGGGCTCCAAACTGTGAGCCTGTTCCCCTGGTATGGTCCTCGCCATCTGATACAACACCATGTCTTTAGCGTTCCCTTTCACACAGAACGACCCGTCCAAATACTCCGCGACCCTTTGCGACGCGTTGCCCGGATACAGCATGGCGGGGGTGCAGCATTCCGTCGCCGGCGAGACCGCGTAAAGCTGCGGCGAGAGTCTCCGAAACTCCAAGAGGTAATGCCGCCCCATCAGCTCCGCGACCGCCATAAAATAAAGCGTGAAGAAGAGAAAATGTCCCGCGGAAAACGTCAAGGAAAAATAACAACAAGGGTTCCAGTAAGGGATGGTGAGTAGAAGGGCAGTGGACGCGACAAACCCCAATCCGACCCACTCTAGAATGCGGTAAGGCTCGGGGTTTATATAACGCTGAAGACGCTCTGGATGGTATAGCTTAACGTAGAGAGAGTGGAAGGCAAACGGTCGCGACAGCAGGTTGTTTATGACCGGGAAAAAGTCCGATCGGGGCAAAGCGTCGTCTTCCAGCACGACCGTGTGTTTAGGCCTCAACAGCTCCCAGCCCTTTCGCAGACAGAATACGTAATCTCTCTTCTCTCTCTCGAAGGTGTTCACTCGCTCTCTGTTTCTCTGCTGCTCCGTAGGGGATCGCCGGACCACCTGAAATAAGGAAATAAGAATTAGATTTATATATTTTAGCTGTGTCTTATTTCATTTTTCTTTTAACTTTTTTTATACTAAAAAGATCAATTAAGCCAAGGTGTGTGTGAGTGAGTGAGTGAGTGAGTGAGTGAGTGAGTGAGTGTAATTTTTACAAATTAATTTTCCATCACAATTTACACAATTTTGAAAACCTTATTTACAGTATCTCACAAAAGTGAGTACACCCCTCACATTTCTTCAAATATTTCATTATATCTTTTCATGGGACAACACTGAATAAATGACACTTTGATACAATGTAAAGTAGCGTGTGTACAGCTTATATAACAGTGTAAATTTACTGTCCCCTCAAAATAACTCGACACACAGCCATTAATGTCTAAACTGCCGGTTACAAAAGTGAGTACACCCCTGAGTTAAAATGTCCAAATTGGGCCCAAAGTGTCAATATTTTGTGTGGCCACCATTATTTTCCAGTACTACCTTAACCCTCTTGGGCATGGAGTTCACCAGAGCTTCACAGGTTGCCACTGGAATCCTCTTCCCCTCATTCATGACAACATCACAGAGCTGGTGGATACTGGAGACCTTGCGCTCCTCCATCTCCTGTTTTAAGAAGCCCCAAAGATGCTCAATAGGGTTTAGGTCTGGGGACATGCTTGGCCAGTCCATAACCTTTACCCTCAGCTTGTTTAGCAAGCCAGTGGTCGTCTTGGAAGTGTGTTTGGGGTCATTATCATGTTGCAGTACTGCCCTGCGGCCCAGTTTACGGAGGGAGGGGATCATGTTCTGCTTCAGTATGTCACAGTACATGTTAAGATTCAATGAACTGTAGATCCCCAGTGCTGGCAGCACTCATGCAGCCCCAGACCATGACACTCCAACCACCATGCTTGACTATAGGCAAGACACACTTGTCTTTGTACTCCTCACCTGGTTGCTGCTCCATACTCTTAACACCATCTGAACCAAATAAGTTTATCTTGGTCTCATCAGACCACAGGACATGGTTGCAGTGATCCATGTCCTTAGTCTGCTTGTCTTCAGCAAACTTTTTGTGGGGTTTCTTGTGCATCATCTTTAGAATAGGTTTCCTTCTGGGACGACAGCCATGCAGACCAGTATGATGCAAAGTGCGGCGTATGGTCTGAGCACTGACAGGTTGACCCCCCACCACTTCAAGCCCTGCGGCAATGCTGGCAGTATTCATACGTCTATTTTCCAAAGCCAACCTCTCGGTATGACACTGAAAACGTGCACTCAACCTTCTTAAACTGGGCCGCAGGGCAGTATTGCAACATGATAACGACCCCAAACACACCTCCAAGACGACCAGTGGCTTGCTAAAGAAGCTCAGGGTAAAGGTTATGGACTGGCCAAGCATGTCTCCAGCCATAAACCCTATTGAGCATCTTTGGGGCTTCTTAAAACGGGAGATGGAGGAGCGCGAGGTCTCTAATATCGACCAGCTCTGTGATGTCATCATGAATAGGTGGAAGAGGGTTGCAGTGGGAACCTGTGAAGCTCTGGTGAACTCCATGCCCAAGAGGGTTAAGGTAGTGCTGGAAAATAATGGTGGCCACACAAAATATTGACACTTTGGGCCCAATTTGGACATTTTCACTCAGGGGTGTACTCACTTTTGTTGCCTTCAGTTTAGACATTAATGGCTGTGTGTCGAGTTATTTTGAGGCGACAGTAAATTTACACTGTTATATAAGCTGTACACACGCTACTTTACATTGTATCAAAGTGTCATTTCTTCAGTGTTGTCCCATGGAAAGATATAATAAAATATTTGAAGAAATGTGAGGGGTGTACTCACTTTTGTGAGATACTGTATATAGGTGCACCGAGCAAGCACACAGACAGACAGACAGACAGACAGACAGACAGACAGACAGACAGACAGACAGACAGACAGACAGACAGACAGACAGACAGAGACACACACGGAGAACTCTGCATAATATTATGTTAGGGTGTATTCACACATGCTGTGTTTAGTTCGGTTGAAACGAACTCAGGTGCACTTCCGCCTTTGGTGCGCATCTTTCAGGCAGGTGTGAATACAGCAATGGCACTTGGGGGCGGACCAAACAAGCGCTCCGAGACCCAGCTGAAGAGGTAGTCTCGATGCGGTTCCATACGCACTCTGCTGCAGTTCGTTTGTGGTGTGAATTTGTCCGGACTCGATCCGACCCAATTGCAGGAAGCACTGTGCCTTTTCTTTTTTAATAAATCACCGTCAGCTTCACATTATGGGAAAGTGTTGCCTTTGTTAGGAAGATTAGTTGTGGTTTGACCGGGAGCCCGAGCGAATATATTACATTTGATAGACAGGACGCGTAAACATGCTGAATGTGTTCAGCGATCAGATGAAGGAGAGGGGAGCGTCTCCCGCACAGTGCCAACAGGTTCACGCTGCGCTTTGTATGAAGTGCGTGTTTTTATTTTGCTTCCCATGTTACGGGACCGTCAATACTATCCCCGTGTCAGTTTGGAGCAGAGCTGCGCCGGACTCACACAAAGCTGACACACGGCTATGTCAGCTGTGTGTCAGCTTGAGCCTATTCCTCGCGAGCCGCGCGTCCAGCAGCAAAAATACAGTAAATATTATGTTTCACATCGTAGGCTACAAGCCACACATTGACACAGGCCTACATATTATAACCATATGAAACAACAATAATGTTATGTTTCTTTATTTTATTCATAGGCTAGATGTAGGCCTATTTATTTATTATTTTTAACCCCATATTGTATCAGTTATATATTTCGCAGTTTTCACTTTGTGCTTCCTGCTTCTCTCCACCCCAGAATGTCTGTCCAATGAATGAATGACCTCAGATCACGTGTGGTTTTACTTCTTAATGCTGGTTCACTTGCAAAAGGGGCAATATGAAAGTGGACCACACCAAAAGAAAAAAATCTAAACTCTATTTGGTCTGGACCAAAGCAAGTGAACTAGCGGACCTTCCCAGTGTGAATACACCCTTAGTATTTTGAGTACTCATCCCAACACTAGGTGGTGCTGTAGGCCTAAGGACGAGGTCACCACAGGTTATTTAAGTTCATGACAGATTGAAGGAAAGCGCACAGAAAAAAAATATACATAAAAGCAGACAGACAGACACACACAAACACACACACACAGAAAAAGGGAGAGACACACACACACACACACACAGAAAGAGAGACACACACACACACACACACAGAAAGAGAGAGAGAGACACACACACACACAGAAAGAGACAAAACCTTCATAAAACCATCAGAAACAGGTTATAATCCAGTAAGAAAGTCTCCGCACCTTGAAATGCGTCTCCAGTAGTTTTGCGTCCTGGTTTTCCTCTGAGCTGCTTTCCACGTCACAGATCAAAACCTCGGCACAGCGACGCCGACCACAAGCTCCCAGCAGACTGCTCAGCTGAAGCATCACCTAGAGAGAGAGGGAGGGAGGGAGAGAGAGAGAGAGAGAGAGAGAGGGAGGGAGAGAGGCAGGGAGGGAGGGAGGGAGGGAGGGAGGGAGGGAGAGAGGGAGGGAGAGGGAGAGAGAGAGAGGGAGGGAGAAAGGGAGGGAGAGGGAGGGAGAGAGGGAGGGAGAGGGAGAGAGAGGGAGGGAGAGGGAGAGGGAGGGATGGAGGGAGAGAGGGAGGGAGAGGGAGAGGGAGAGGGAGAGAGAGGGAGAGAGAGAGAGAGAGAGAGAGACCACACACACACATATTATCTTAAATCTGCCAAACTCTACCTGTAACTGTTTTGAATAGGCTATATTGTACTTTCACTCATTTCATTATTAATTTCATTAATAGCAGCCATTCTACATCACTGTCTAAAGGTTTCAATTGTTTTTGTCTCTTTATCAGCTTGTTGTGTAGTTGATGTATTTGCAATTTCATTGTATTGTGTATGTATTGATGTTTTTTCTTTGAATTTGTCTGACTCAACATTATTCTAAAAGAGTGTGTGTCTCACACACACACACACACGCACACACACACACGCACACACACACACACACAACCCTCCCTCCCCCTCCCCCACCCCTCTATTGATCTCTCCAGTATAAAATAAAAGTTTAACAACAATAAAAAATATCAGATGGCTCTAGTCACCTGCAGCAGGTAATGGTAGTCCTGTCCCTCGCTCCTCCTGGCTGTCACCACCGTCACTAGCAGCTCGGGATGCCCAGAGGAGTCACTCCATTTGGGCATCGAGTCGGAGGAAGCAGCGCCGCCCCCCTGCCAGAATTTAAAGGCCTCCTGACCGCGATTCAAACTTTGCCGCAACACCTTGTGAAGGAAATTCTGTTAAGGTTGGAGGTCAACTCAGGTGGAAGAATATTTCAGGAGACTTGGATGAATTACGAAGCGATATTTATTACAGACTTGGCCAAGGAGAACCGGACTGCAACTCTCGTGACTTGCACTTCAATTCTGCAAGACTCATGCTTAGAGCTGTGTGTTAACCTGTTGCTGTGTGTGTGTGTGTGTGTGTGTGTGTGTTTTAACCTCGCGCTATCTCTACCACCTCCCCGGCTCGGGCACCAAGCGTACCAATGTTTTGGTTCAGAGCTGAACACAGTGAACCATAACATTCTGGAGTAGAAGGAGATGAGACTTTATCTATACAGCTGACCTAAGTGTCTCCTAACAGGCTCCAAGGCTGACCTAGAGTCTGAGAGACAGACACACAAGATAGGCATATATGACCTATTAATCTTTCCCATTAATATTACAACTAAAGACCCAAAATTCCCTCACACACCTCTTCACTCATGGGCTCCAGATAGAGAGGCTTGATGTAGTAGTAGGAGTAGAGCAGGCGGTGGCAGCAGAGAGGCAGCAGCACACAGAACGTTAACACACACAGCACCAGGGTTTGGGTCGCTGTGTGGGACCAGCGCACCTTCAGGCTGAGGCAGGCTCTCCATCGAGGCATTGGGGAAGCCCGCACACTAGGGGGGAAAAGAACAAGGAATGATTTTTTTTTATATCTTTTGGGGGGGATTTTTAAGCTTTTTTTTGATAGTACAGAGTTGACATGGGGAGACAGAGAGAGAGGGAGAGAGGTCCGGATTTGAACCCGCGACCACTGTAATGAAGGCCAGTGATAGTACAGAGTTGAAATGGGGAGACGGAGAGAGAGGGAGAGAGGGGGGATGACCTGCAGTAAAGGTCCACGGGTCGGATTTGAACCCGCGACCACTGCAACGAAGGCCGGAGCCGATATGGTACGCGCTCTATCCACTACGCCACCGGAGCACCCCGGAACAATGATTTTTTTTACTTTTTCTATTCTATTCTGTTTTTTGTTGCCTTATTCGTTTTGCACAATTTAGAATTGATTTGTTAGAATAAAAGGATAAAGAAAACATATTTAGGGGGCGCCCTTAGCTCAGTTGGTAGGGCGTCCCCCCCCATGGGCCTCGGCCAGCAGCGGACCCGGGTTCGATTCCAGCCCGCGGTCGTTCTCTGCATGTCACTCCCCTCTCTGCCCCATTTCAACTCTGTCTCTACACTATCAATAAAGCATGAAAATGCCAAAAAAATATCTTAAAAAACAAAACAAAAAAACATATTGTTTGGTTCAGGTTCCATAATCATTCTAATGTATTCTTCAATAAAAACGAGAAAAGTATTTGAAATTGATCATTCCCTCTAATATTGTAACTGCCATATAACCCTTTCATGCATGAATTATGATATACTCAGTCTGGATTATTTTCCGTAAAGACCTACTTCACCGGTGGGAATATGAAGGTGTATTGAAGATACTCTTCACTCTGAGATCCTATGTAGTATAAATGTGCAAACATTTTAGAAATCGGTTCATCCTAGCCTGAGAAAAGGCAGAAAGAGTGTTTTATGGTCTCACTGTCTATCTAACCCTACATTTTACTTGAGTGACATCACACTAGTAAAAATGTAGGGTTAGGATTAACAGGACAGCTTGGCCAAGGTAAGACTGAGGGAAGACTGAGGGAAGAGAAACCTCCTTCATTATATTATAATAGCGATTTTATAATGATAGAACGCCGGTTCCTTATGGGTGAAGTATTCCGTTAATTGATTTTAGTCTTCTTTAGGCATTAAAATAAAATATATAACTTAATTTTTTTTTAAACACAAATTTTTCACAGATTTTTCACATGTTCACTAGAGTAAACAGCATGCATTATTAATATCACAATTGCCATGTAATCGACAATAATCATAAATTATTATTTTTTTCGTGCAACAGCCCAAACTCACAGCCACACAAGGAACTGTACAGGTCGACATTCACAGCGTCCCAGCATGCAGTGCGCTTCAGAAAACCCACAGCGGTGAAATCTCCTCGGAAAAAGCCCACAGGAGTTTTGTCTTGATTTCGTTGAGAGAGTTTCAGCTCCGATCGTCGTCTGTGGACAGACACAAGCGGAGAGGGGGGTTTATTTACTAGACAATATACATATTGGTCTTTTTAGCAAAGTGTTTTTATTCTGAGAATGAAAAAAAGTACAACAATACGATGTATATAATGCAATGTACATGTAATACGTGCAGAATATAAATGAAACTGTTGCATTTTATACCCCAAAAACATTCCCCTAAATGGTGAACACACACACTACCTCAAATGACAAAGAGTGGTTCAAGCACAGAGCACAAACAAGAGGACATGTCAGTTAATACATAATAATAAAAGATAATTTAAGAATAAAGTACAAATAAAATAGTAATAATAGTAACAATGATTATTATAATAATAAATTAAAAGGGACAGGAGGGAGGGAGGCTGGTTGAGAAAGGGCCCAAATAACCTTTACAACATGCTTTAAAAAGGAGCAGTGTGTAACTTTATGTGTGTCAGAGAAGTGTAACATTTTTTCTTTTTTTTAAGATTATTTTTTGGCATTTTCAAGCTTTATTTGACAGTACAAAGTTGAAATGGGAAGACAGAGAGAGAGAGAGAGAGAGAGAGAGAGGGGGGGGGGGATGACCTGCAGTAAAGGTCCACTGGTCAGATTTGAACCTGCGACCACTGCAACGAAGGCCGGAGCCAATATGGTACGCGCTCTATCCACTACACCACCGGAGCGCCCCAGAAGTGAAACATTTTCTAAGGTTTATTCTCATAGCTGAATAAACAAACTTTCCTCACAGGAAAATGTAGATCCCTGGAACACTGTTTGAAGTTAGAAAGCTTCCTGAAAAGTTACTGTTTCACTGTTGTTGTTTACAGCAGCAGGGCCCACAGTTTGGTTCACAAACATATTCTAGTCTTACGTTTGGTTCCAGGTTCCTCAAAATAATTTGATTTATGTTGATAGAATTATTCAATACTAAGAATTACATGTAGAGAAAATATGTTTAGTAAACTAACTGCAGGCTCTGTGAATGTAAACAAATCCCCCTCCTCTGAAACTACACACTGCAGCTTTAAAACAATATCAGTGTTTCCTGTAATATTTATAATGTATATCAAAGTCCTCCTCCTAGCCAACAAACATTGCTAACGCACTTATTCCATAATATAGGCTACTGTAAATCCAGACATATAATATTTGCCTTTCAGAAAACTTCAATCATCTGTTGTTGGTTTGTTTGAGGTTCCCAGCAACAATGTATTAAGTCAATAATAATCACTTACCAAATTTAAATGTAGGCCTACAGTTTGGACCTTTGATTTATACTAGTATGAAAGAAGATTTGTTATGGAAGATAAAAAGACAAAAAAAATAAAAATAATCCAACATTGACCTGAATTTTCAAATGATCAAAATGTTATTTCCCCCACATCGCGTGAACTTCTCCTTTAAGAACATTCCACACGTGACTTTTTTAGCCATAATAAACTAGCCTACACCTCGACATACATTTTATACTAACCGTTCTGAAGCAACTGTTGTTTAACCATTATAGGCAAGGTAAGGTTACCTGGGGAGACAGGCTACATGCTCCTCCTTAGCCTACCTACCTCACGTGGCAAACACACAAGCCTACGACATTAACCCGTTAAAGAGCCGAGGCTACCCCAATACCCAAAGTAGAATAGCCTCTACCCTGTGAAACGGGCACAGTGTGGGTATAGACTCACCACAGGTCCATCGCATTGGACAGAAAAAAACACCTGGATGGTGTCGACGGATCGCGCTCAACGATGTAGTTTTTTTTCGGGTAGTAGTTTCCGGGTGCGCGCTGGAGAAAAATAAACAAAAATCACCGTAAGCACGTGAATACAGTCCTCAGCCGGCGACAGACAGAGACACAGACACTCTGGGGAGGCGTTGTGGAGGCTGACAGAGTGTTTTAAGGACGTAAAAAGCCGAGAAAGGGACTGACGGACAGCTGCTCAAAATAGGCCGCCTGCCTGTCACCACTCACCATGTTATATGGTACGGTAATAGAGCCGCAGAGGACATACCGTAATACTACTAATAGAGGTGGTGCCAAAAAGCGATTGCAGTTACTTTTGAATGAACCCTACCTTATTATACAGTTTGTACAGGTGGAATGTGTCCCTGAGCAAGACACTGAACCCCAAATTGATCCCGATAGTCAGCCTGCTATCGGTGTATGAATGTGTGTGTGTGTGTGTGTGTGTGTGTGTGTGTGTGGTCACGTGGGAATGCGAACAGGTCTCCCTCTCCGGTCTCAATGGGATTTACCTGTATAAATAAAG